>NC_140990.1:184240020-184245020 GCF_052327205.1 Somniosus microcephalus
CCTTCCTCCCCCTTCCCCTTCCCCTTCCTTCCTCCCCCTTCCTTCCTTCCCCCTTCCCCTTCCTTCCTCCCCCTCCCCCTTCCTTCCTCCCCCTTCCTTCCTCCCCCTTCCCCTTCCTTCCTCCCCCTTCCTTCCTTCCCCTTCCTTCCTCCCCCTCCCCCTTCCTTCCTCCCCCTTCCCCTTCCCCTTCCCCCTTCCTTCCCCTTCCTCCCCCTCCGCCCCTTCCTCCCCCTCCGCCCCTTCCTCCCCCTCCGCCCCCTCCGCCCCTTCCTCCCCCTTCCTCCTTCCTTCCTCCTTCCTTCCCCCTTCCTCCCCTGCCCCTTCCTCCCTCCTCCCCCTTCCTCCCTCCTCCCCCTTCCTCCCTTCCTCCCTCCTCCTCCTTCCTTCCTCCTTCCTCCCCCCTTCCTCCTTCCTCCCCCTTCCACCCCTGCCCCCAGTCGCCCTCTCTTCCCCCCGTCTCTCCGCTCGCTCTCTCCCCCCCGTCTCTCGCGCTCGCTCTCTTCCCCCCCGTCTCTCGCGCTCGCTCTCTTCCCCCCGTCTCTCGCGCTCGCTCTCTTCCCCCCGTCTCTCGCGCTCGCTCTCTTCCTCCCGTCTCTCGCCTCCTCTCTTCCCCCCCGTCTCTCGCGCTCGCTCTCTTCCCCCCCGTCTCTCGCGCTCGCTCTCTTCCCCCCCGTCTCTCGCGCTCGCTCTCTTCCCCCCCGTCTCTCGCGCTCGCTCTCTTCCCCCCCGTCTCTCGCGCTCGCTCTCTTCCCCCCCGTCTCTCGCGCTCGCTCTCTTCCCCCCCGTCTCTCGCGCTCGCTCTCTTCCCCCCGTCTCTCGCGCTCGCTCTCTTCCCCCCCGTCTCTCGCGCTCGCTCTCTCCCCCCCGTCTCTCGCGCTCGCTCTCTTCCCCCCCGTCTCTCGCGCTCGCTCTCTTCCCCCCCGTCTCTCGCGCTCGCTCTCTTCCCCCCGTCTCTCGCGCTCGCTCTCTTCCCCCCCGTCTCTCGCGCGCTCTCTCCCCCCGTCTCTCGCTCGCTCTCTTCCCCCCGTCTCTCGCGCTCGCTCTCTTCCCCCCCGTCTCTCGCGCTCGCTCTCTTCCCCCCCCGTCTCTCGCGCTCGCTCTCTTCCCCCCCGTCTCTCGCGCTCGCTCTCTTCCCCCCCCGTCTCTCGCGCTCGCTCTCTTCCCCCCGTCTCTCGCGCTCGCTCTCTTCCCCCCCGTCTCTCGCGCTCGCTCTCTTCCCCCCCGTCTCTCGCGCTCGCTCTCTTCCCCCCCGTCTCTCGCGCTCGCTCTCTTCCCCCCGTCTCTCGCGCTCGCTCTCTTCCCCCCCGTCTCTCGCGCTCGCTCTCTTCCCCCCGTCTCTCGCGCTCGCTCTCTTCCCCCCCCGTCTCTCGCGCTCGCTCTCTTCCCCCCCCGTCTCTCGCGCTCGCTCTCTTCCCCCCCGTCTCTCGCGCTCGCTCTCTTCCCCCCCCGTCTCTCGCGCTCGCTCTCTTCCCCCCGTCTCTCGCGCTCGCTCTCTTCCCCCCCGTCTCTCGCGCTCGCTCTCTTCCCCCCCGTCTCTCGCGCTCGCTCTCTTCCCCCCCGTCTCTCGCGCTCGCTCTCTTCCCCCCGTCTCTCGCGCTCGCTCCTCTTCCCCCCCGTCTCTCGCGCTCGCTCTCTTCCCCCCGTCTCTCGCGCTCGCTCTCTTCCCCCCCGTCTCTCGCGCTCGCTCTCTTCCCCCCCGTCTCTCGCGCTCGCTCTCTTCCCCCCCGTCTCTCGCGCTCGCTCTCTTCCCCCCCGTCTCTCGCGCTCGCTCTCTTCCCCCGTCTCTCGCGCTCGCTCTCTTCCCCCCCGTCTCTCGCGCTCGCTCTCTTCCCCCCCCGTACTCTCGCGCTCGCTCTCTTCCCCCCCGTCTCTCGCGCTCGCTCTCTTCCCCCCCGTCTCTCGCGCTCGCTCTCTTCCCCCCCGTCTCTCGCGCTCGCTCTCTTCCCCCCGTCTCTCGCGCTCGCTCTCTTCCCCCCCGTCTCTCGCGCTCGCTCTCTTCCCCCCGTCTCTCGCGCTCGCTCTCTTCCCCCGTCTCTCGCGCTCGCTCTCTTCCCCCCCGTTTCTCGCGCTCGCTCTCTTCCCCCCGTCTCTCGCGCTCGCTCTCTTCCCCCCTCGTCCTCTCCGCTCGCTCTCTTCCCCCCCGTCTCTCCGCTCGCTCTCTTCCCCCCCCCCGTCTCTCGCGCTCGCTCTCTTCCCCCCGTCTCTCGCGCTCGCTCTCTTCCCCCCCCGTCTCTCGCGCTCGCTCTCTTCCCCCCCGTCTCTCGCGCTCGCTCTCTTCCCCCCCGTCTCTCGCGCTCGCTCTCTTCCCCCCCGTCTCTCGCGCTCGCTCTCTTCCCCCCCGTCTCTCGCGCTCGCTCTCTTCCCCCCCCGTCTCTCGCGCTCGCTCTCTTCCCCCCCGTCTCTCGCGCTCGCTCTCTTCCCCCCCGTCTCTCGCGCTCGCTCTCTTCCCCCCCGTCTCTCGCGCTCGCTCTCTTCCCCCCCGTCTCTCGCGCTCGCTCTCTTCCCCCCCCGTCTCTCGCGCTCGCTCTCTTCCCCCCCCCCCCCGTCTCTCGCGCTCGCTCTCTTCCCCCCCCCCGTCTCTCGCGCTCGCTCTCTTCCCCCCCCGTCTCTCGCGCTCGCTCTCTTTCCCCCCCGTCTCTCGCGCTCGCTCTCGTCCCCCCCCCCCCGTCTCTCGCGCTCGCTCTCTTCCCCCCCCCCCGTCTCTCGCGCTCGCTCTCTTCCCCCCCCCGTCTCTCGCGCTCGCTCTCTTCCCCCCCCCCCCGTCTCTCGCGCTCGCTCTCTTTCCCCCCCCCCCCCGTCTCTCGCGCTCGCTCTCTTCCCCCACCCGTCTCTCGCGCTCGCTCTCTCTTCCAACAACAGCATGCCCTCAAAAAAGCCTCAGCACCGCCAGGCACCCCCAGCTAGTCTATATATATAAAAAGACCTCTTCTGTCCGTCTGTCCGTTCTCTATACGTTCGAAAGTTATAGAGCGTACCTTACACGCGAGTCACATCAAAGAAAGCTTACGATTACGGACCGGTCATAGGCGTATTTACTTTCCCGGCAGACAAAAATCGTGCCCGTGGTATCGAAAAAAACGTTCAAAATTCCGCTCATTAAATGGGAAAAGTTCCGCTCATTTGCTCATTAGCATTGAGTGACGTGAAGGTTGACCAATCGTGCAGTCGAGCGACCTGACAGTTGACCAACGGTTGACCAATCGCTGCGTCACGGGGGCGGGTTCATTGCGCGTGCGGGCGGGCCATCCTACAGTTGAGCGTTGAGTGACTTGACGATTGACTAATCCAACAGTTCAGTGACCTGAAGGTTGACCAATCGGTGTGTGTGTGTGTGGGCGGGCCTTATCTTTCTGAACCGAGGTGAATGGCCGCCATCTTGATTCTTAATGATTTTTTTTCCACACTTTCTGTGTGTTAGGGAACTAAGGAAAATAACAATTTATTTGAGTTTTAAATTGTATTTAGCAACAGTAGGAAATGAAGTGATCCCCTGCCCTTCGCCTGGAGGCTCGCCTACTTTGACGGCCATTTCGAGCAGCTGTGCCGGCGCCGGGCGCGGCCTAGCAGCCCAGGAAGCCTGGGCTTCGAGTTGCAGGCCGTGCCGGGAGCCGCCACACACACAACTTCGCCGCGGCGTCAACAGCCCCGCCGAGAGCCCGACCCAAAGCCACCAGGTCACCGGCCGCGGCGGGCCGTGCCGGGAGCCGGCGCGCACAAAACTTCCCCGCGGCGTCAACAGCTCCGCCCCAGAGCCCGACCCAAAGCCATCAGGTGAGCGGCCGCGGCGGCCCAGTCTCTCTCTCTCTCTCTCTCTCACTCCCAATCTCTCTCTCTCTCTCTCTCCCAATCTCTCTCTCTCTCTCTCTCTCTCACACTCCCAATCTCTCTCTCACACTCCCAATCTCTCTCTCACACTCCCAATCTCTCTCTCACACTCCCAATCCTCTCTCACACTCCCAATCTCTCTCTCACACTCCCAATCTCTCTCTCACACTCCCAATCTCTCTCTCACACTCCCAATCTCTCTCTCACACACTCCCAAATCTCTCACACACACTCCCAATCTCTCTCACACACTCCCAATCTCTCTCACACTCCCAATCTCTCACACACTCCCAATCTCTCTCTCTCTCTCTCTCACTCCCAATCTCTCTCTCTCTCACTCCCAATCTCTCTCTCTCTCACTCCCAATCTCTCTCTCACACTCCCAATCTCTCTCACACACTCCCAATCTCTCTCACACACTCCCAATCTCTCTCACCCACACCCAATCTCTCTCACACACTCCCAATCTCTCTCTCTCACACTCCCAATCTCTCTCACACACTCGCAATCTCTCTCTCACACTCCCAATCTCTCTCTCTCTCTCTCTCTCTCACTCCCAATCTCTCTCTCTCTCACTCCCAATCTCTCTCTCTCTCACTCCCAATCTCTCTCTCTCTCTCACACTCCCAATCTCTCTCTCACACTCCCAATCTCTCTCTCACACTCCCAATCTCTCTCTCTCACTCCCAATCTCTCTCTCACACTCCCAATCTCTCTCTCACACTCCAATCTCTCTCACACACTCCAATCTCTCTCACACACTCCCAATCTCTCTCTCTCACACTCCCAATCTCTCTCTCTCTCTCTCACTCGCAGTCTCTCTCTCACACTCCCAATCTCTCTCTCACACTCCCAATCTCTCTCTCACTCCCAATCTCTCTCTCACTCCCAATCTCTCTCTCTCAATCTCTCTCTCTCTCTCTCTCACTCGCAATCTCTCTCTCTCTCTCTCTCACTCCCAATCTCTCTCACACTCCCAATCTCTCTCTCACACTCCCAATCACTCTCTCACACTCCCAATCTCTCTCTCACACTCCCAATCTCTCTCTCACACTCCCAATCTCTCTCTCACACTCCCAATCTCTCTCTCACACTCCCAATCTCTCTCTCACACTCCCAATCTCTCTCTCACACTCCCAATCTCTCTCTCACACTCCCAATCTCTCTTCACACAC
>NC_140990.1:184257520-184331734 GCF_052327205.1 Somniosus microcephalus
TGTGTAACCGGGGTTCCTGCACTTGTTGCTAAGCAACAGGGACGCTTGGTCTGTGGCCGGGGTTCCTGCACCTGTTGCTAAGCAACAGGGAAGCCTGGATTTGTTGCTGTGTACGGAGCTCTCGTACCTTTTACTGTACCTCTCTGTAATCCGGACTTTTTGATAAACCGGCACCACGCCGGTCCCGTCGGTGCCGGATAAAAAAGCATTTCCTGTATATTACCCCAAATTCCATGTGCCCTAATTTTGTTCACCAACCTCTTGTGTGAGACCTTATCGAAGGCCTTCTGAAAATCCAAATACACCACATCTACCGGTTCCCCTTTGTCTACTCCACTAGTTATATCCTCAAAGAACTCCAATAGGTTTGTCAAACAGGACTTCCCTTTCATAAATCCATGTTGACTCTGCCCAATCTTACTATTAGTTTCTAAGTGCCCAGTTATTGCATCCTTTAGAATAGATTCTAGCATTTTCCCAACTACTGATGTGAGGCTAGCAGATCTGCAGTTCCCCGTTTTCTCTCTCCCTCCTTTCTTAAATAGCGGGGTTACATTTGCTATCCTCCAATCTGCAGGAACCGTTCCAGAATCTAGAATTTTGGAAGATGACAACCAATGCGTCCACTATACCAATGGCCACCTCTTTCAAAACCCTAGGATGTAGGTCATCTGGTCCTTGAGATTTATCGACTTTTAGTCTCATTAATTTTGCTAGTACTTTTTTTTACTAATAATTTCTTTAAGTTCCTCATTCTCACCACACCCTTGGTTTTCTTGTATTTCTGGGAGGTTTTTTGTGTCTTCCTCTGTGAAGACAGAAACAAAGTATTTATTTATTTTCTCTGCCATTTCCTCATTCCCCATTATAAATTCTCCTGTCTGACTGTAAAGGACCTACATTTACCTTCGCCAGTCTTTTCCTTTTCACATACCTATGGAAGCTTTTACAATCCGTTTTTATATTTTGCGCTAGTTTGTGCTCATATTCAATTTTCCCTTTCTTTATCAATTTCTTGGTCCCCTTTTACTGATTTCTAAAAAGATCCCAATCCTCAGGTTGACCGCTTTTTCTGGCAACATTATAAGCTTCCTTCTTTGACTTAATACTAGCTTTAATTTCTTTTGTTAGCCATGGTTGGATCACTTTTTTCCTTTTGGGTTTTTATGCCCTAGAGGAATATGTTTCGTGCAAATTATGCATTATTTCCTTGAATGTTAGCCATTGTATGTCCACCTTCATACATTTTAGTGTAGTCTCCCAATCTACCATGGCTAACTTGTCCCTCATACCCTTGTAGTTTCCTCATGTTTAGATTGAAGACCTTAGTTTCAGATTGGACTACATCACTCTCAAACTTAATGTAAAATTCAATCATATTATGGTCACTTGTCCCTAAATTCCCCATTACCACAAGATTATTGATTAGCCCTTTCTCATTACACAGTACCAGATCCAGAATAGCCTGTTCCCTGGTTGGTTCCTCCACATACTGATCCAGGAAACCATCTCACATTCATTCCAAGAATTCGTCCTCCACACCATTAGTGGTAATTTGATTTGCCCAGTCAATATGTAGATTAAAGTCCCCCATGATTACCGTATTGCTCTTGTTACATGCACTTCTAATTTCTTGATTGATACTGTGCCCTACATTACCCCTACTGTTTGGTGGCCTATACACAACTCCCACTAATTTTTTCCTCTCTGCTGTTTCTTAGCTCCACCCGAACTGATTCCAGTTCGACATCACGATCTGCCGAGCCAAGATCTTTTATCTCTACTGTACCGATCTCATCCCTTATTAACAGCGCTACACCACCTCCTTTTCCTTTTAGTCTGTCCCTCCTAAATGTTGAGTACCCTGGGACATTCAGTTCCCAGCTTTGGTTACCCTGCAACCATGTCTCTGTAATGGCAATTACATCATACCCATTTACTTCTATTTGTGCCATTAATTCATCCAACTTGTTGCGAATGCTACGTGCTTTTAGATAAAGTGCCTTCAACTTTGCCTGTTTAATATTTTTCTGCACTTTGACCCTCTTTACTGTTGGCCTTTGTTTCTGCTCCCTACTAGTTTTGCTGACTACTTTTCTAACTTGCACTTCCAGCTTTGTTTCTCTCCGTTCTGGGCCCCCTGACAAACTAGTTTAAATCCTTCCCAACAGCACTAGCAAACCCCCCTGCGAGGATATTCGTCCCGGTTCTGCCGAGGTGTAATCCGTCCAGCTTGTACAGGTCCCACCGTCCCCTGAATCGGTCCCAATGCCTCAGGAATTTAAATCCCTCCCTCCTACACCATCTCTCCAGCTACGCATTCATCTGGTCTATTCTCCTATTTCTACTCTCGCTAGCACATGGCACTGGGAGTAATCCTGAGATTACTACCTTTTGAGGTCCTGCTTTTTAATTTATTTCCTAGCTCCCTATATACTGCTTGCAGGACCTTGTCCCTCTTTCTATCTATGTCATTGGTACCGATATGGACCACGATCTCTGGCTGTTCACCCTCCCCCTTCAGAATGTCCTGCAGCCTTTCAGTCACATCCTTGACCCTGGCACCAGGGAGGCAACATACCATCCTGGAGTCACGTTTGCAGCCACAGAAATGTCTGTCTGTTCCCCTTATGATAGAATCCCCTATCAGTATTGCTCTCCCACTCTTTTTCCTCCCCTCCTGTGCAGCTGAGCCACTCGTAGTGCCACAGACTTGGCTCTTGCTGCATTTCCCTGAGAAACCATCTCCCCCAGCAGTATCCAAAACGGAAAATCTGTCGGAGAGGGAGATGGGCCCAGGGGACGCCTGCACTACCTTCCAAGTTCTTTTACTCCGTCTGGCGATCACCCATTCCCTTTCTGCCTGTGCACTCTTTACCTGCGGTGTGACCACCTCATTAAACGTGCTATTCACGTAGATCTCAGCCTCGCGGATGCTCAACAGTGACTGGTTGTGACGTCACTTTAGCGGTTTTGCAGTTGTTGTTGTTTGACTGCTCCCACTCTCTGACTCTTTCCTTGGTATGAAGTAAGAACCAATTCCTACAGGGTGAAAAGTTAGGAAAAGCAAAGGTGAAGCAAGGGAGCTCCTCTTTCCACTCCTCACCTAACTCTCTCACTCACCCAACTCCCAGCACTCGGTGCAAATCGCACTGCGAAGCCTGTTTTTATAGGCCCTGAAACAAAGGAGCTGGCTGAGCCCTGCTACAGGAAAACCAGTTTAATCTAGTTTCCCTAATTAACTGCCTTCAGCTGCTCTGAATTGTAGGCCTTGTATATCCCTGCTTAAGGCTGGGAAATTTAGATTTTAAACAGTAACAGTAAATGTGAAACAAACAAAAGTTTGATTTTTAGAAAACAGTTAAGACTCCCTCACTCACCCAACTCCCAGCCCTCTGTTCAAACCGCACTGTGTGTCTGTGCTGGGTCAGTGGGGCTATGTGTAACTGCTGCGTCAGTGGGGCTCTGTGTCTATGCTGGGTCAGTGGGGCTGTGTGTGTAACTGCTGGGTCAGTGGGGTTGTATCTGCTGGGTCAGTGCGGCTGTGTGTAACTTCTGGGTCAGTGGGGATGTGTGTACTCTTCTGATGGGTCAGTGAGGCTGTGTGTCTGTGCTGGGTCTGTGGGGCAGTGTGTAACTGTGCTGGGGCTGTGTGTAACTACTGGGTCAGTGGGGATGTGTGTGTAACTGCTGGGTCAGTGGGGCTATGTGTGTGTCTGTGCTGGGTCAGTGGAGCTATGTGTGTGTCTGGGCTGGGTCAGTGGGGCTGTTTGTATAACTGCTGGGTCAGTGGGGCTGTGTGTAACAGCTGGGTAAGTCCGGATATGTGTAAGTGTGCTGGGTCAGCTTAAAAAATGCTGGAATTTCAGTTTGTGTTAAGTGAAAGTTTTCCTGACTGTTTAAGAAGTTACAGTATTCCTTTTGTCTGAAAGTTTGTCTTTTTAAAAAAAATAAAAAAAAATTTTAAAAAAATGACTTGTGTGTTTTAGCTCCACCTACTCCTCTGTTTAAAAAAAAAAGAGTTTAAACCTTTTGCCTTGTCTTGAACATTGGAAGTTTTAAGAATGTGTGAATAAGATTGTGCACCCAGAATTGAAACAAAACTTCAAACTACAATTTAAGTTAAGCTGTGTGGAAAAACTGAGAAAAACAAAAAGTTTGTTTAACAAAAGATTAAGTTCCAGTCTAACATTTAACCGTGGAGTCGTGGTTGTCATGGTGAAATCTTCCAAAGCAATTTGATTTGTTTAAATGTGAAAAACTAATTTTTCTCCAGTTGTATTCAATGTTTTTACCGTCATTTGAAAAGGCATCTGAAGAAAGGACAATAAGAAATATGACACAATGTACTGTTTTCTGCAAGCATGTGCTATTTTGTTTTGTTTTATCTGTGTGTTTAGCTAAAGTGTGAAAACACAACTGTCTTTTTCGATATGGAAACTTTTTTTTATATAAATGTATGTGAAGTAATGCAATTGCGTGCGGCTGACAATGTTTTGCTCCACCTTCTTAAAAAAAAACTGCAAAGGAATTAACCCTTTCCACTGACAGCTGTTTAAGTTCACCAAGCAACAACTTTCATATTGCTGAATGAAATTTAAAGATATTGGACGTTATTAAATTTAAGTTTCTTAATTTTAAGTTAATATTTCCCCACAGTGACAGAAGGAAAATTATGATTTGATAAATTAACTCCTTGGGCTCTTGGACAGAGCCACAATGGATTCTCTGCTTTCTTTTGTTATATGAAAGTTACCTTGTAAACTAATTGTAACACTTATGTCTCTAATGATAAAACACCGTGTAAACCACCCAGCCTGGGAATCACTTGTTTCTGAAATCGGAATTGATGAGATAAATTGATAGGTTTTGTCAATGTTCAGTTTCATTTCTGTCAGTTCAACGATACTGCTGTTTAGATTTTGGAATAATTTTGAAATGACAAAATGGACTCGGGCACTATATATTGGGTTACTTTTGGGAAAATAAATGATCCTCTAAAATAATGATAAATAAAAAGTGTTACAATAATAACTTGGACCAAGTGAGAACGTTTAATCTATGTTTTCTATCTTAAATATTGTACTGGACAGTAAAGCTCCTCCAGGGCTCATGAATGAGACATGAATGGTAATTAATGGGACGTGTAAAATGGAGAGAGGAAGTGATTGAGGGTATAAGATAGAAACAGGAAAATTACACTACCAAATAACAATTTTCCTAGCTTTCTAGTGAAAGTCAGAAAAGTGTAGTTACAAATAGTAAATTGATAGCTTTCTCTTGGAGACATTTGTGTCCCTGCATTGACACTTACTCCAACGAGAAACTATCTAATTAATGAAACAATCAGAATAGAGTTAAACACACTGGTACCTGTTAGAGGAATTGAAATTGAAGTTTAAATGGAGAGTCACATGGAATTTGGATTGGACGGCTGAGGGCATCTTTGGGCTTGTGTTCACAATTTCCAGAGGTATGGGCTAGACACAAATAGGATTGCGGGAGGGTCGATATGACACCCGTCATGATCAAGGGGGAAAACCACAAACAATATCCTACTTAATACTGGAAGGTTAAGAGCAGTATCAGATAGCTGAAGAGCAGCATGGGAAGCGGTACTTATAGTCCATAAAGATTGTTAAAGACGGTGGATTAAACCCTGCAGTCGGCATATTAACGGAAGGAGAACATCATTGTGAACTAGCGGTAGAGGATGAGGAAAGGTGTGGGGTAAAAGATAGCCCACTTGAAGGGAATGTGAAGTAATGTTTGTCGATGGTTCTAGGAAATTCATAAGTGGGAAACCCCATACGGGATGGGACTAGAAGGGTGCAATGAAACAGGGCCACTGAGGGATAGAATTACACGGTATGTAGCGGAGCTATGTAAACAGCTTCAAGGGATGAAAGTGGAAGTAAAACAGCAGCAAGAAGTGGCAGATCGACACGGGCGCGGGCCTGGTAATGGTAAAAGGGCTGCCGTCCAAACCGGGACTGGCGCCTCGGTGGCCTGGGCCTTACACAGTCATAATGACCAGCGATACATATGTGTGTTTGGACATACAAAAGTGGGGTAGGTGGAAACATTTGTCCCAGGTTAAGCCATATGACTCACATTCTGTTTCTATCAACAGGAAAGCTAGCAGCAGATCTCTTAATTACTTTGTTTCAGCTAAACCTATCTCGCAATGGCGGCCTGGTGGATGGCCGTGACGATGATCACCCTCCTGACAATTACGGTAGCGTGGGAGGCGCCCACCGTGCACATCGATAAAAGTACTTGTTTGCATCCAGGACAATACATGCAACTGCCACGGGGGGGGGGGGGAAGAGGAATGGGTAAAGAAACCCAATATATGGATCACGGACCAGGTCATCGCATGTACCCATACGACTAAGGTATAGAAAATAAATCCCAAATGTAATATGGGACAAGGATACTGAGACCTACCTGTGGCAGCAACCATGAACTGTCCGCCCCTGGACAACCAGTCCGATTGGAACGGCCTCCCTGCCCATCACAAAGGGAAAGATCAGGGTACCCAGGCGGTTGGTCATATGAACTTGAGGTCCATCCCGGCACCACGCAAGTAGACTCCCTCAACTCGGTCTGGATCCCTGTTGTCAGACCCAGAAGTGACAATTATACACAACTACAAACTAGCGTGGATACTGATGGACATATAACGGTCACTGGCATATATGATGATGCTGGACTGGGACGTTAGTCATATTCCTCCTGCTCACCGCACAAGGGGCAGCATGAAAAAATGATGGGTGTGGTCATCAGTACCATCAACATTATAGCAGGGTGGACTAAATTACACCCATTCATTTGGGAACCAGGACTTGAGGGACAATATTGCCAAGAATTGTGTAGCGATGTTCTTAAGTGGTTGGGACGTACTGATATAAGATGCTTTGATTTAACAACATGTGGATATCAAAAGCCGTTGCGATGTCCCACCACGGTGCCACCTCCAATGGATGGCATGATTAGGGTCGGGGGCCTGAAGGCATTGTTACATGATGTAACTATAGTCACTTTAGAAGTAATCTATAACCTGAGCAGTATAGTGCTGGTGTTGGAGGGCAATTGTGGTGATCACCCAGCATCAATTACTTGGGTGGAGCATAAATTGCAGTGATTACTTAGTGATTATAAGGACCGCATAGCCCCCGAAGTAGGGGCCCCCAAGGGGCGGCGGAGACGGAGTATATTAGGGGAAGTGGGGGGCTTGTTTGGACGTGCCAACTCGGTCCTAAATTCATGGCAAATCACGGGCCTGGATAGCTATGCCTCCTGGGTGGTGCAGGAAAGCGCCAAGGGCCTGCGGTTCACAGCTCAGGGATTAGAGTATGCACTTACGGCAGTAGAGGTGCTTGGAACCGGGTTACAGAGAGGTATAGAGGTCCTAGGGAAAGCCGTAATAAAGGCGACTGATTTACAGTCCAAGGGGTGAGCATGTGACATGCTGGCTCGGGACTTGATTGACAGCGTTGAATCAGACATTGAAGACATCAGGTTTGGGACGGTGCCCCATCATGCGCAGAAGTCAGCGGTCTTAATCTGATTAACTGGGAGGAAGATAGACAGGAGCTCTTGGTAACCCGACCAGCAGGCTGGGGGGCCTGCGGATGCATTTAGATTTCTAATGATGGTGCCACAGGGGCACAAGAATGGGACATGTCGGGGGGGGATGTAAAGTAGAGTCTCTGGGAGTGGTCAGAGGCGAATCGGCATACCGGGTGGGTATCCACAGATACGTAGCACCTGGCAAGAATGGCACCCTGCTTATGACCACGGATGAGTGCTGTACTGAGTCACAGCACTACATAGTGTGTACCTGTAACACCCTGAAACCAATAGATGAGGGCTCAGCAGTGGTGGTGATGGCAGAGCCTCTGGAAGGTGCCTTTAGGGCAATTCAGGCATCTCCAATTCAGTGGTGTTTTCTGACCGACGAGAATAACTACCTCTACGGAGGATTGGTATGTGCAAGTAATCATATATTTCGCCTTCAAGTTTCAGACTCTCATCTTGGGAGATTTCCATCGACCAGGCAGAACCCTCGCCGGCCTGGTCTTCAGCTCATGGTGGGATGACGAGTTGAGTGTGGATGATACACCAGGGAGGGCCGCTAGGGTGGCAGTGGAACAGGCCTTGAATGCCACAATGGAATACATTGCACGGAGTAAACAAGCTCTCACGGGGACGAGTGGAGGTGGACTTGACCAAAAGAACGGCGAGAAGGCTGGCTGCTAAAAGGCAGGGAGCTTCAGCCATAGGCCCAGTAGGAGAGGGCCAAAGACAGCCTAACTGGTGGGACATAGGTAGAATGGCAACTGCCATCGCCACCACGCTCATCCTTATCGTCAGTAGATGCATCTGTTGCTATCTTAAACGGATGATATCCCAAGCAGTGCAAATAGTGGTGATGTCAAATAGGGGATACGCCCCGGTGTCAGTAGCCAAGGTGCCACTCTGAGACTGGGGAAAAGTGGGATGCGTATGCAATATAAATCTGGCCGACTGGGTCCCAAGCACAGCCAAAGTCACTAGGACATCGGTGAGGCTGTAAGAGGACCATGTAATTTATGGATTTGACACTTGCGGGAGTTCAGTTGGATCCCTGGACAATCCAGCAGGTAGAGAATTCGGGGATTTAGTTATGTCCTACCTGGATCAGACGAGGTCTGACCAGGGGCCAACAGATGAAGTGGGGTGAGTACGTTAATTTATACCACCCAGTAGTTAGGTCTGTGGGCACGGCGCAGTCCCTCGGACTATCGGGGATCTCGAACAATACAGAGTCAGAATGGCTGTCATGTAAGCGAGAGAGAGGGCAACATTGCAAAGTGGTTGTGGTCGCCGACGGCCAAGAGAGGGCCGGGGTAGAGAGCTTAACGGGTGTCTCACTGGGGGTAGAAGACCCCCGCGATTTCTAAAGTGTTAAGTTTTGCAAGATGGCCGAGGGAAAGCCGGGTTCTCAGGGATCCATAATGGAGTATTTGTTAAATAAACATGACCAGGTAATAAAAAGAATGGGCAAGGAAGGCTCGGATCCTGAATGGGTTCCCAACCGACAGAAAGAATGGTGGAATAAGGAGGAGAAAACTGTAGTGGTTCTTTGTCAGGTCCACCTGAAAAATGTGTAAGATTGGAGCCACGCAGGAGAAGGAAAAAAGGGAATTAGTGGAACAGTTAATAAAGGTAGGCGCCAAGTGTGCCACTGTAATGAAGGCAAGGTCAATGCAAAGTGGAAGGAATGATAGTGAGGAGGTTGATTGGGATGATTTTGAAAGAGAGGCAGCAGAATGGGAGTGAGATGATGATATCCTCACGCAGGATGATAAGATGTTAGAACAACAAAATCAGATTGAGCTTCTGCAGCGTCAAGTTGCCTCATCTGCTGCGATCATGCAGCAGCAGAGTGTAAACGTGGTTCAGGCAGGCTCCACACTGCAGAATCTTGAGGAAGCCAGGTGTCAGATAGCCACCCTAACAAAAAATCTAATTTGCAGGCTAACCAATCTGAAAACTCAGCAAAGGAAGGGGAAAAAAACAGGGATTTGGAAAGCCAGGGAAAGCTGCTGAGATGCCAATTTAAAGAAAAAAGGAAAAAAAGAGAAATCTAAAGTTTTACCGACATGGAAGTTATTAACGTCTGTGCTGAGACAAATAAAACACCAGATTGCTGAGTGAAAGGAACCTTAAAAAATGCTGGAATTTTAGTTTGTGTGAAAGTGTGTGTTAAAGTGTGAAAGTTTTCCTGACTATGAATGTTTAAGAAGTTACAGTATTCCTTTTGTCTGAAAGTCAAAAAAAGAAAAATGTCTGTTGTGTGTTTTAGCTCCACCCACTTTGTTTTAAAAATAACCTTTAACCCTTTTGTCTCGTCGTGGATTTTGAAAGTTTTAAGAATGTGCGAATAAGATTGTGCACCCAGAATTGAAACAAAACTTCAAACTACAATTTGGTGTGGAAAAACTGAGGAAAAACAACGTTTGTTTAACAAAAGATTAAGTTTCAGTCTAAGATTTAACCTTGGAGTCGTGGTTGCTATGGTGAAATCTTCCAAAGCATTTTTAATGTGGAAGCAAGTCATCCTCGGTTCCGAGGGACTGCCTAAGAGAAGAAGAGAGAAGTTTCAGTCTAAGATTTAACCTTGGAGTCGTGGTTGCTATGGTGAAATCTCCCAAAGCAATTTGTTTAAATGTGAAAAACTGCTTGTTCTCCAGTTGTATTCAATGTTTTCAGTCATTTGGAAAGGCATCTGAAGAAAGGACAATAAGAACTATGACGTAATGTACTGTTTTCTGCAAGCATGTGCTATTTTGTTTTGTTTTATCTGTTCTGTTCATGTTTAGTTGAAGTGTGAAAGTCTTTCTCGTTCGGGATTTTTTTAAATACATTTACGTGCAGTAACATAATTGCGTGCACCTGACAATGTTCGCTCCGCCTTCTTAAAAAACCTACAAAGGAGTTAACCTTTTCCACTGACAGCTGTTTAAGTTCACCAAGCAACAACTTCAGTATTGCTGAATGAAATTTAAAGATATTGGACATTATTAAATTTAAGTTTCTTAATTTTAAGTTAATATTTCCCTACAGTGACAGAAGGAAAATTATGATTTGATAAATTAACTCCTTGGGCTCTTAAACAGAGCCACAATGGATTCTCTGCTTTTTTTTGTTATATGAAAGTTACCGTGTAAACTAATTGTAGCACTTATGTCTCTAATGATAAAACACCGTATAAACCCCATCTATCAAAAACAGATGACATCCCAAGCGGTGCAAATGGTGGTGATGTCAAATAGGGTATACGCCCACGGTGTCAGTAGCCAAGGTGCCACTCTCAGCGACTGGGGAAAAGTGGGACGCGTATGCTATATAAATCTGGCCGACTGGGTCCCAAGCACAGCCAATGCCACTAGGACATCGGTGAGGCTGTAAGAGGACCATGTAATTTATGGATTTGACACTTGCAGGAGTGCAGTTGGATCCCTGGACAATCCAACAGGTAGAGAATTCGGGGATTTAGTTATGTCCTACCTGGATCAGACGAGGTCTGACTAGGGGCCAACATGAGTAAGTGCTGCAGTTACACAGACATCCCCCCACTGACCAAGCACAGCTACACACACAGTCCCACTGACCCAGCACAGCCCCACTGATCCAGCACAGACACACACAGCCCCACTGACTCAGCACAGTAACAGACATCCCCACTGACCCAGCAGTTACACACAGCCCCACTGACCCAGCAGACACACACACAGACCCACTGACCCAGCACAGTTACGCAGACATCCTCACTGAGCAAGCTCAGCCACACACAATCAGTCTGACTGATCCAGCATAGACACACTAACCCAGAACAGACACACACAAAGCTCCACAGACCCAGCAGTTTTACACACACAGCCCCACTGACCCAGCACAGACCTACACAGCCCCACTGACCCAGCACACACAGAGCCCCACTGACCCAGCAGAGACACAGCACCACTGACGCAGCAGTTACGGACAGCCCCACTGACCCAGCACAGTTACACAGACATCCCCACTGACCCAGCACAGTTACACAGGCATCCCCACTGACTCAGCAGTTACACAGGCATCCCCACTGACCCAGCACAGAGACACAGCCCTCCCCACTGACCCAGCACAGACAGACAGCCCCACTGACCCAGCACAGACGCACAGCCCCACTGACCCAGCACAGTTACACACACAGCCCCACTGACCCAGCACAGAAACACACAGCCCCACTGACCCAGCACAGTTACACACAACGCCACGGACACAGCACAGTTACACAGACATCCCCACGGACACAGCACAGTTACACAGACATCCCCACTGACCCAGCACAGTTACACAGATATCCCCACTGACCCAACACAGACACACAGCCCCACTGACCCAGCACAGACACACACAGCCCCACTGACCCAGCACAGTTATACACACAGCCTGATAGGGTAACCTGTAGGTTTGGATAACTTTTACATGTATATTATGGTTGCGTTAGAAGCCATGCTATTAAAATGTTACTGTAACTGCAAGGCATGATGGGAAGTTTGACCAAAACCAGACCAAAGCGTAGTGTCAGCATTTAACAGTAGCAGTAGTTGTAATAAAGTTTCTTCACGAAACCTTGAATCAGGAACAATGAACAAAGATAATGGCAACTGGAGGCCGGATAAGATAAACAAAACTGCAGAAAGGCAGAAGTAAGGACCTTGGGTCCAGGACAGTTGAGATAGCGGGAAACATCTGCCAAAGCCTACGTAACCGGTAATTAACAGTTGATTATGTATAAATAAACTGTCTTGACCATTGTAAATTTGAGAGACTTCGGTACGCTGAAGGCTCTCCCCTGCATGCTTGTAATAAAGTTTCTCTCATATCACAGCCTACCCTTGACTCCAAGTGGTTTCTTTCCACAACAACTATCTAATTAGTGAAACAATCAGAATAGAGTTAAACACATTGGTACCTGTGCTCGCAATCGCTTTTCAGGGTTCTATTCATACACTCCACCATTCTGGAACTCTGAGGGTGGTAAGGTATGTAGAACCTCTGCTTTACCCCCAATAACTGACATGCCCTCTTCATGACCCTACCCGTAAAGTGGGTCCCCTGGTCTGAATTAATTTATAGGGGGACCCCCCCACTGGGGTATCACCTCCTCTGCCAAGATTCTTGTGGCCATATTGGCGGTGCAATTTCGTGTTGGGAAGGCCTCTACCCAGTTCACACTGATGTTCTTCTCCTTCCGTTAATATGCCACCTGCAGGGTTTAATCCACCATTTTTAACAATCTTTACGGACTATAAGTACCGCTTCTCTTCCCACGCTGCTCTTCAGCTATCTGATACTGCACTTAACCTTCCAGTATTAAGTAGGATATTGTTTATGTAGTTTGTGGGTTTCCCCCTTGATCATGACGGGTGTCATATCGACCCTCCCGCAATCCTGTTTGTGTCTAGCCCATACCTCTGGAAATTGTGAACACAAGCCCAAAGACACCCTCAGCTGTCCAATCCATATTCCATGTAACTCTCCACTTAAACTTCAATTTCAATTCCTCTAACAGGTACCAGTGTGTTTAACTCTATTCTGATTGTTTCATTAATTAGATAGTTTCTCGTTGGAGTAAGTGTCAATGCAGGGACACAAAAATGTCTCCAAGAGAAAGCTATCAATTTACTATTTGTAACTACACTTTTCTGACTTTCACTAGAAAGCTAGGAAAATTGTCATTTGGTAGTGTAATTTTCCTGTTTCTATCTTATACCCTCAATCACATCCTCTCTCCATTTTACACATCCCATTAATTACCATTCATATCTCATTCATGAGCCCTGGAGGAACTTTACTGTCCAGTACAATATTTAAGATAGAAAACATAGCTCAGATGTTCTCACTTGGTCCAAGTTATTAACACTTTTTATTTATCATTATTTTAGAGGATCTTTTATTTACCCAAAAGTAACCCAATATATCGTGCCTGAGTCCATTTTGTCATTTCAAAATTATCCCAAAATCCAAACAGCAGTATTGTTGAACTGACAGGTTTTGTCAATGTTCAATTTCATTCTTATCAATTTATCTTATCAATTCCGATTTCAGAAACAAGTGATTCCCATGCTGGGTGGTATACACAGTGTTTTATCATTAGCGACATAAGTGTTACAATTAGTTTACAAGGTAACTTTCATATAACAAAAGAAAGCAGAGAATCCATTGTGGCTCTGTCCAAGAGCCCAAGGAGTTAATTTATCAAATTATAATTTTCACTGTGGGGAAATATTAACTTAAAATTAAGAAACTTAAATGTAATAATGTCCAATATCTTTAAATTTCATTCAGCAATACTAAAGTTGCTTGATGAACTTAAACAGCTGTCAGTGGAAAGGGTTAATTCCTTTGTAGGTTTTTTAAGGCGGCGGAGCGAAACATTGTCAGGCACATGCAATTACGTTCACATAAATTTATTAAACTTTCCCGATCGAAAAAGACAGTTGTTTTTTCACACTTCAACTAAACACGAACAGAACAGATAAAACAAAACAAAATAGCACATGCTTGCAGAAAACAGTACATTACATCATATTTCTTATTGTCCTTCCAAATGACTGTAAAAGCATTGAATACAACTGGAGAACAAGTAGTTTTTCACATTTAAACAAATTGCTTTGGAACATTTCACCATAGCAACCATGACTCCACGGTTAAATCTTAGACTGAAACTTAACCTTTTGTTAAACAAACTTTTTGTTTTTCTCAGTTTTTCCACACAGCTTAACTTAAATTGTAGTTTGAAGTTTTGTTTCAATTCTGGGTGCACAATCTTATTCGCACATTCTTAAAACTTCCAAAATCCAAGTCAAAAGGGTTAAATGCTTTTTTTAAACAGAGAAGTGGGTGGAGCTAAAACACACAACAGACATTTTTCTTTTTTTTAAAGACAGACTTTCAGACAAAAGGAATATTGTAACTTCTTAAACATTCATAGTCAGGAAAACTTTCACACTTTCACACAAACTAAAATTCCAGCATTTTTTAAGGTTCCTTTCACTCAGCAATCTGGTGTTTTATTTGTCTCAGCACAGACGTTAATAACTTCCATGTCGGTAAAACTTTAGGTTTCTCTTTTTTTCCTTTTTTCTTTAAATTGGCATCTCCGCAGCTTTCCCTGGCTTTCCAAATCCCTGTTTTATCCCCCCTTCCTTTGCTGAGTTTTCAGATTGGTTAGCCTGCAAATTAGATCTTTTGTTAGGGTGGCTATCTGACACCTGGCTTCCTCAAGATTCTGCAGTGCGGAGCCTGCCTGAACCACGTTTACACTCTGCTGCTGCATGATTGCAGCAGATGAGGCAACTTGACACTGCAGAAGCTCAATCTGATTTTGTTGTTCTAACATCTTATCATCCTGCATGAGGATATCATCATCTCGCTCCCATTCTGCTGCCTCTCTTTCAAAATCATCCCAATCAACCTCCTCACTATCATTCCTTCCACTTTGCATTGACCTTGCCTTCATTACAGTGGCACACTTGGCGCCTACCTTTTTTAACTGTTCCACTAACTCTTTTTCCTTCTCCCGTGTGGCTCCAATCTTACACATTTTTCAGGTGGACCTGACAAAGATCCACTACAGTTTTCTCCTCCTTATTCTTGCTCTCCTTACTCCACCATTCTTTCTGTCGGTCGGGAACCCATTCAGGATCCGAGCCTTCCTTGCCCATTCTTTTTATTACCTTGTCATGTTTATTTAACAAATACTCCATTATGGATCCCTGAGAACCCGGCTTTCCCTCGGCCATCTTGCGAAACTTAACACTTTAGAAATCGCGGGGGTCTTCTACCCCCAGAGAGACACCCGTTAAGTTCTCTCCCCCGGCCCTCTCCTGGCCGTCGGCGACCACAACCACTTTGCAACGTTGTCCTCTCTCTCGCTTACATGACAGCCATTCTGACTCTGTATTGTTCGAGATCCCCGATAGTCCGAGGGACTGTTCCGTGCCCACAGACCTAATTACTGGGTGGTATAAATTAACGTACTCACCCCACTTCATCTGTTGGTCCCGGAACAGTGTCCTTGTTTCGGAACTAGCAGCGGATTCTACCGACTACGCCAAGTTGTTGTGGAAGAAACCACTCGGAGTCCATGGGTAGGCTGTGATATGAGAGAAACTTTATTACAAGCATGCAGGGGAGAGCCTTCAGCGTACTGAAGTGTCTCAAATTTACAATGGTCGTAGTAGTTTATTTATACATAATCAACTGTTAATTACCGGTTACATAGGCTTTGGCAGATGCTTCCTGCTATCTCAACTGTCCCGGACCCAAGGTCCTTACTTCTGCCTTTCTGCAGTTTTGTTTATCTTATCCGGCCTCCAGTTACCATTATCTTTGTTCATTGTGCCTAATTCAAGGTTTCGTGAAGAAACTTTATTAAACTACTACTGTTAAATGCTGACACTACTCTTTGGTCTGGTTTTGGTCAAGCTTCCCATCATGCCTTGCAGTTACAGTAACATTTTAATAGCATAGCTTCTAACACAATTATAATATACATGTAAAAGTTATCCAAACCTACAGGTTACCCTATCAGGCTGTGTGTATAACTGTGCTGGGTCAGTGGGGCTGTGTGTCTGTGCTGGGTCAGTGGGGATATCTGTGTAACTGTGCTGGGTCAGTGGGGATGTCTGTGTAACTGTGCTGTGTCAGTGGGGTTGTGTGTAACTGTGCTGGGTCAGTGGGGCTGTGTGTTTCTGTGCTGGGTCAGTGGGGCTGTGTGTCTGTGCTGGGTCAGTGGGGCTGTGTGTGTAACTGTGCTGGGTCAGTGGGGCAGTGTGTCTGTGCTGGGTCAGTGAGGCTGTGTGTCTGTGCTGGGTCAGTGGGGATGTCTGTGTAACTGTGCTGGGTCAGTGGGGCTGTCCGTAACTGCTGCGTCAGTGGTGCTGTGTGTCTGCTGGGTCAGTAGGGCTCTGTGTGTGTGTGTGCTGGGTCAGTGGGGCTGTGTAGATCTGTGCCGGGTCAGTGGGTCTGTGTGTGTAAAACTGCTGGGTCTGTGGAGCTTTGTGTGTGTCTGTTCTGGGTCAGTGTGTTTATGCTGGATCAGTCAGACTGATTGTGTGTGGCTGAGCTGGGTCAGTGGGGATGTCTGTGTAACTGTGCTGGGTCAGTGGGTCTGTGTGTAACTGCTGGGTCAGTGGGGATGTCTGTTACTGTGCTGGGTCAGTGGGGATGTCTGTTACTGTGCTGGGTCAGTGGGGATGTCTGTTACTGTGCTGAGTCAGTGGGGCTGTGTGTGTCTGTGCTAGATCAGTGGGGCTGTGCTGGGTCAGTGGGACTGTGTGTGTAGCTGTGCTGGGTCAGTGGGGGGATGTCTGTGTAACTGCAGCACTTACTCACCAATAACTTGCTCACTGATGCCCAGTTTGGGTTCTGCCAGGACCACTCAGCTCCAGACCTCATTACAGCCTTGGTCCAAACATGGACAAAAGAGCTGAATTCCAGAGGTGAGGTGAGAGTGACTATCCTTGACATCAAGGCAGCATTTGAGTGTGGCATCAAGGAGCCGGAGTAAAACTGAATCGGGGGGAAACTCTCCACTGGCTGGAAGATGGTTGTGGTGTTTGGAGGTCAATCATCACAGCCCCAGGACATTGCTGCAGGAGTTCCTTGGGGCAGTGTCTTAGGTCCAACCATCTTCAGCTGCTTCATCAATGACCTTTCCTCCATCACAAGGTCAGAAGTGGGGATGTCCACTGATGACTGCAGTGTTCAGTGCCATTCGCAACTCCTCAGATAATGAAGCAGTCCATGCCCGCGTGCAGCAAGACATGGATGACATTCAGGCTTGGGCTGATAAGTGGCAGGTAACTTTCGCGCCACACAAGTGCCAGGCAATGACTATCTCCAACAATCGAGCGTCTAACCACTGCCCCTTGATCTTCAATGGCATTACCATCGCCGAATCCCCCACCATCAACATCCTGGGAGTCACCATTGACCAGAAACATAACTGGACCAGCCACATAAATACTGTGGCAACAAGAGAAGGTCAGAGGCTGGGTAGGCTGGGTGTCTCTCCTTCTGACTCCCCAAAGCCTTTCCACCATCTACAAGGCACAAGTCAGGAGTGTGATGGAATACTCTCCACTTGCCTGGATGAGTGTAGCTCCAACAACACTCGACACCATCCAGGACAAAGCAGCCCGCTTGATTGGCATCCCATCCACCACCTTAAACATTCAGTCCCTCCACCATCGGCGTACCGTGGCTACAGTGTGTACCATCTACAAGATGCACTGCAACAACTCACCAAGGCTTCTTCAGCAGCACCTCCCAAACCCGCGACCTCTTCCACCTAGAGGGACAAGGGCAGCAGGCGCATGGGAACACCACCACCTCCAAGTTCCCCTCCAAATCACACACCATCCTGACTTGGAAGTATTTTGCCAGACCTTCATCATCGCTGGGTCAAAATCCTGGAACTCCCTCCCTAACGGCACTGGGGGAGTACCTTCACCACACGGACTGCAGCGGTTCAAGAAGGCAGCTCACCACCACCTTCTCAAGGGCAACTAGGGATGGGCAATAAATGCTGGCCTTGCCAGCGACGCCCACATACCATGAATGAATATTTAAAAAAATTATCATATGCTTAATAAATCTGTGAATATCTACCTGTAATACTGTGAATGCTATTATTTTGCGGAGTAACTTATAAGTAAGAACACCGATCCTCTAACAAATTGACACCCCATTAAAGGAGCTATTTTGTAGATATATCATAGAACAGAGACTTAAGGACGCTACCTGATTTCTCTGATTGGTAGAGTCGTGCCTAGAGCCTTCTCACTTTTAGTACTTGCATGTTTCAGTAACATTATTTTAAAGCTATGACTGTACCTAAATCTAAACTAGATGAATGTTTAGAGAAATATATCCTTAAACACAAGGAACTGCGCTTGATGCTGTCCTACAAGCTGATCCATTAGATTAGGTCCAAATTTGCTTTGAGCAAGAATTTATTGTTAAAATTATTAAGGAACAGAAACATTTAAAACAGTGATCACTAGAGTCCAGGAGAAATATATTCCACTAAAAAACAAGAACAAATTCCGCAATAATGAAACACCATTGGGTGAATAAAGAGAGAAGGGCAAAATTGAAACTAAAGAAAAAGGCATACACTAAACAGATAGAAAACAAAGGAGAGGATGACAAAATGGAATGCAAAGAGGTTATGAAAGAAGTCAAAAAGCAATTAAGAAAGCAAAGAGGAACTACAAAATTAAATTATCAAGAAATATAAAAAGAAATAGTAAAGTATTTTACAGACAAATAAATAATAAAAGAAAAATCAGGATCGGGATAGTGCCACTAAAGGATGCACAAGATAAATTTGCAAGTAATGACAGCGAAATGGCAGAAATATTGAATAGTTACTTTGCCTCAGTATTTACCAGGGAGACTAACAAGGTGGACATGAAATTAGAAGAGATCAAAAAAGATGTAACAACATTTAAGATAGAAAAGAGTGTGAATTAATAAACTAACCAAACTTAGGATAAAACCCTTGCTCCAGATGGATTGCATCTATGCATAGTAAAAGAAGCGTTAGCAGAGGCACTATTACATATATAAAAAATCATTAGAAAAGGGAATAGTGCCAGAGGACTGGCGGACTGCGAATGTTATTCCTATATTTGAAAATTAGATAGAACAATTCCAGGTAATGTCAGTGGTAGGAAAGATAATGGAATCTTTACTCAAAGATGTAATAGAAAAACATCTGGACACTGAAAATATAATAAAGTATAGTCAACACTGTTTACAAAAGAGAAGGTCATGCTTGAACAACCTTATTGAATGCTTTGCAGAAGTAACAGAAAGAGTAGACAAGGGTAATGCAGTAGATATAATATATTTGGATTTTCAAAAGGCCTTCGATAAGGTTGCGCATAGTAAATTCACGAATAAGGTAAGAACATGTGGAGCTAGGCCAATGTTCCCTCTAAGGTGCGCGTGGCAAAGCTGTGCAGCAATCGTAAATGTACCACGCATTAAAAGAAAGAGGCCGCTCACTACTGCAGAGATCAAGGCCAACAGCAGAGTCAGAAACCACAAGGCAAGGACTACAGCGGGAGAGGAGAGTGTAAGAATAAGCCATTTGCTGTAAATATTGCTGTGACTTGACCAAAACTGAAAACAAACTTGACCACATTTTGGTATACCAGCATGCTTCGGGAAGGTGAGAGGCTCTTGTGAGAACTTTTGTTCGAAAACTGCTCACAGATAATGACAACCTTGGGCAAGAACAGAACTTTGCTAAATGAATTGTTACAGCTGTAAGCTGTGAAAGGCTGCCAGCTACCTTTTACCAAGATAAGGAAAGCATGCTTTGAGAGTCCTGTGGGAACATCTTCAGACTTTGGAATGTAATCTCGAAGGCCCGTGGATGCCTAACAGACTAGTGATAAGAAGGTATGAGAAACAACTGATGACCATTATGCCGTATAGTTAGGGACACGTACGCAGTGGGAGGGTTGCCAAATTTTGGGGTATAACAGGTGCTGTTTCAAGACACTTGGGGCTGCAGTCAGGAGGGGTGACCTGGTCAAGTGCCAGAAATCATACATCTAGTCACAATCGAATTGACCACTCATTGGTGTTAGTACGTATGTGGTTTCGTTTTTCTTGAGCTTAAAGTAAAGGGATAGCTCTGTGTATGTTTAGGTATAATTGGGAATTATTATACATTACAAGACTATTGGATTACTTCTAATCTCTTGCTGATGTTTAAGTAAAAGAAGTTTTCACAGATTCATTGGGTTTTGTGTTGTCCATTCGATGGGTCTGAACTTTGGAAACGGTTTAATGGGGCGAGGGGCGATTTCCGCACATCTTACAAGAGCGAGGCTTACAGCAGAGTGGGAGACCACAAGGCGAGGACGGCAGCGGGAGAGGCGAGCGAGGCCGACAGTGGAACATTATAAAGGATGAGGCCTGAGAACAGAGCATTGGAAAGGGCGAGGTCCGAGAGCGGAGCATTGGAGAGGGCAAGGTCCGAGAGCGGAGCATTGAAAAGGGCAAGGCCCGAGAGCGGAGCATTGAAAAGGACAAGGTCCGAGAGATCCACTGTTGGGGATAATATATTAGACTGGATAGAGGATTAGCTAACTGACAGAAAACAGAGAGTCTGAATAAATGGGTCATTTTCAGGTTTGCAAACTGTAACTAGTGGGGTGCCACAAGTATCGGTGCTCGGGCCTCAACTATTTACAATCTATATTAATGACTTGGATGAAGGGACCGAGTGTAATGTAGCCAAGTTTCCTGACGATACAAAGATAGGTGGGAAAGTAAGTTGTGAGGAGTACACAAAGTCTGCAAAGGGATATAGATAGGTTAAGTGAGTGGGCAAAAATTTGGCAGATGGAGTATAATGTGGGAAAATGTGAGGTTATCCACTTTAGTAGGAAGAATAAAAAAACAATATTATTTAAATGGAGAGAGACTACAGAATGCTGCAATACAGAGGGATCTGGGTGTCCTCGTACATGAAACACAAAAAGTTAGCATGCAGGTACAGCAAGTAATTAGGAAGACAAATAGAATATTGGCCTTTATTGCAAAGGGGGATGGAGTATAAAAGTAGGGAAGTCTTGCTACAACTGTACAGGGCGTTGGTGAGACCACACCTGGAGTACTGCGTACAGTTTTGGTCTCCTTATTTAAGAAAGGATATACTTGCATTGGAGGCAGTTCAGAGAAGGTTCACTAGATTAATTCCTGAGTTGAAGGGGTTGGGTCTATACTCATTGGTGTTTAGAAGAATGAGAGGGGATCTTATTGGAACATATAAGATTCTGAGGGGGCTTGACAGGGTAGATGCAGGGAGGATGTTTCCCCTAGTGGGGGAAATCTAGAACTAGGGGGCACAGTTTCAGGGTAAGGGGTTGCCCATTTAAACCGGAGATGAGGAGGAATTTCTTCTCTCAGAGGGTCGTGAATCTTTGGAATTCTCTACCCCAGAGAGCTGTGGAGGTGGAATCATTGAATATATTCAAGGCGGAGATAGACAGATTTTTGAAAAACGGGATTCAAGGGTTATGTGGAGCGGGCAGGAAAGTGGAGATGAGTTTGATGATCAGCCGTGATCTCATTGAATGGTGGAGCAGGCTCGAGGGGCCGAATGGCCTACTCCTGCTCCTATTTCTTATGTTCTTATTCTTATGCCCGGGACCAGCTTTTCCAATGTTAAGTTTCACACGTGTGCAGAACTGTGAATGGGCTGCGCAGCCCTTTTAAAGAGGCCACGCACCCAAAAGAAAATTAGGGGGACCATTGCCTGGGTGTATATCATTCTCTGTCTTTTGAGTTTCCAAACTGTTTGTTTATACATTTCCCCTTTCCCCCACATTCGCTCTCTGGCTAAAATGCTAAAGCAAAAGCATGCTGGGATACTTTGACCATTTTAAACCATTTTATGATATTCTAAGTTCTCCTTTTTGAACCTGAATGAAACATCATTCTGAGTTAATTAACTTTCTTTCTGGCTTTACTTTGGATCATCTTGGAGTTTACAGTGGATTAATATTACATTTACAAAAGCACACCTATCTAGTCTAAGCTTAATTTGGTCAATACTATACGTCATGATACATACAGAGAAAATCATAATACATTGTACAGAAAGCTACAGTGTACCATATTATCAAGAAATCATGGACGTAAAAGATTCTCCATCTCTCCCTTTACCCGTATCCATCTTGTGGATAATCCTTGCTAAGTATTATTTCTCCCTAGCCCTCAATTGTCCCAATTTCATTTCAAAGGAATCCAATCCTGAATTCTGTAAATCCAAATTCTACATCCCTCTTTACTTTAATTTCAATCCCTCTGACAGGTACCAGTGTGCTTAACTCTATCCTTATTGTTTCATTAATTAGTCAGTTTCTCTATGGAGCATGTGTCAGTGTTGATTTGCCTTTAACAAATCCGTGCTGACTTTTATTTATTAGCCCATACCTTTTCAAATGCCTATTAATTTTGTCCTGAAGTATTGTCTCTAAAAGTTTCCCCACCACTGACCTTAAGCTGACTGGCCTGTAGTTGCTGGCTTTATCCCTCTCCCCTTTTTTGAACAGTGGTGTAACATTTACAATCCTCCAGTCCTCTGGCACCACTCCATATCCAAGGAGGACTGGAAGATTGTGGCCAGAGGGTGTGCAATTTCCACCCTTACTTCCTTCAGTAACCTAGGATGCATTCCATCCGGACCAGATGACTTTTCTATTTTGAGGACTGCCAACCTTTTAAGTGCCTCCTCTTTATTTATTTTGATCCTATCCAATATCGCTACTACCTCCTTTACTGCTACATTAGCAGCATCCTCTTTAGTGAAGACAGATGCAAAGTGTTCATTTAGTACCACAGCCTTGCCCTCCGCCTCCACAAGAAGACCTTTTTGGTCCCTAATTGGTCCCACCCTTCCTTTGACTACCCTTTTACTATTTATGGGTTGATAAAAGACTTTTGGGTTCCCTTTTATGTTAGCCGCTAATCCATTCTCATTCTCGCTCTCTTTCTGCCCCTTGTATTCCCTTTTTCAGACCTCTGTACTTTCTATTTTCAGCTTGGTTCTTTATTTTATTGTGAACCTTACAATTGTCATAAATCTCCTTTTTCTGTCTCATTTTAACTTCTACATCTTTAGTCATCCAGGGAGCTCTGGCTTTGGATGCCCTTCTTTTCCCACTCATAGGAATGTGTCTACTCTGTACTTGAACTATCTCCTCTTTGAAGGCCTCCTACTGTTCAATTACTGTTTTGCCTACCAATGTTTGATTCCAATCTACCTGGGCCAGATGCCTTTTCAATTGACTGAAATTAGCCCTTCTCCAGTTTAGTATTTTTATGCTTGATTGAACCTTGTCCTTTTCCATAACTATTCTAAACCTAATGATATCGTGATCACTGTTCCCCAAATGCTCTCCCACAGAAACATGCTCCACTTCATTCCCCAGAACTAGATCCAGCATGGCTTCCTCACTGGGCTGGAAACACACTGATCACACATTTCAGGAATTCCTCCTCCTCTTTGCCCTTTATGCTGTTACTATCCCAATCTATATTAAGATAAAGGGGAAGCTAGATAAACACATGAGGGAGAAAGGAATAGAAGGTTATGCTGATAGGGTGAGATGAAGAGGGATGGGCGGAGGCTCGTGTGGAGCATAAACACTGGCATGGACCAGTTGGGCCGAATGGCCTGTTTCTGTGCTGTACATTTTTGTAAATCTATATAAGCTATCGATGACTTCCATGGTGCTCTGATTGTGCCAGATCTGGTTTGGTATCGGAAGAATAGGCTTAGTTAGTACTTGGATGGGAGACTGATGGCAACTACCAGGTGTAGTAGTCTTCTCTTGCCACCAGAGGGTGCTCTCAGCTCTGCACGTTCACGCTGCCTTCAGTCAGCAATCTTTTTGCTGCATGTTCCTGCACTCACTCACTCTCTCTCACTTCCCTTTGCCCCATTTCTACACTGTACATTTTCCTGCTGCTTTCCAGTTCAGCGCGAGAGTAGGAAGCAGCATCAACACAGTCATCAATGGACCGGAAAAAGTGGTGAGGGGGGGTGGGCAGCTGAGTACCACTGGAACAAAGAACGTTCCACATATTCCATGAAAAAACAGGCATTGCTAGGATTCATACAGGTTCCCATAGCATGATAAATAAGGTTGGTGAGCTGCAGGCACAAGTTTCCACATGGGGTTATGATATAGTGGCAATAACGGAGAACTGGCTCAAACAAGGGGAGGATTGGGAACTTATATTCCTGGCTACAATGTATTCAGGAAAGATAGGGAAGGAAAAAAAGGTGGGATGGTGGGTGGTGGTAGGATTTGTCAAAGATACTGTTGCAGCCCTGGTAAGGGATGATGTTCTTGAGGATTCAAAGACAGAATCTATGTGGATAGAGCTGAGGAGCAGAATAGGAGCTTCTTTGCTGCTGGGTGTACACTGTAGACCACCAAATAGTGGGAAGGAGAGGGAGGAGCAAATCTGCAGGCAAATTTCAGAATGATATAAAAGCAATAGAGTAGTGACAATGGGGGACTTCAATTATCCTAATAGAGACTGGGGGGTGGGGGGGAAGGGGAAGGAAGTCCTGAATTGTGTACAGGAGAACTTTCTTGATCAGTATGTTTCCAGCTCAATGAGGAAGGAAGCAGCGCTGGATCCAGTTCTGGGGAATGAAGTGGAGCATGTTTCAGTGGGAGCGCATTTGGGGAACAGTGATCACTATATCATTAGGTTTAGAGTAGTTATGGAAAAGGACAAGGAAAAAAAATCAAGGTGAAGATACTCAACTGGAGGAGGGCTAATTTCAGTGAGTTGAAAGGGGATCTGACCCAAGTGGATTGGAATCAAAGATTGGCAGGTAAATGAGCAATGGGAGGCCTTCAAAGCAGAGATGGTTCGGATACAGATTAGACACATTGCTATAAAGGGGAGATGAAGGGCATCCAAAGCTAGAGCTCCCTGGCAGACTAAAGATATAGAGATTAAAATGAAACAGAAAAAGGAGGCTTATGATAAATGTCAGATTCATAATCACAGAATCACAGATCACAGAAACCCCACAGTGCAGATAGAGGCCATTTCGGCCCATCGAGCCTGCACTGACACATATCCCACCCGATCCCCGTAACCCCTACACCAACACATATCCCACCCTATCCCCGTAAGCCCACATATTTTAATCCCCCTAACACTAAGGGTCAATTTATCATAGCCAATCAACCTAACCTGCACATCTTTGGACTGTGGGAGGAAACCGGAGCACCCGGAGAAAACCCACGCAAACACGGGGAGAATGTGCAAACTCCACACAGACAGTCACCCGAGGCCGGATTCGAACCCGGGTCCCTGGCGCTGTGAGGCAACAGTGCTAACCACTATGCCACCGTGCTGCCCATACAGTGGAGAATCAAGCAGAATACAGAAAGTGTAAAGGAGAACTGAAAAACGTAATAAGAGGGGCAAAGTGTATGAGAATAGATTAGCAGGTAACATAAAAAGAACACTAAAGTCCTTGAAAAACATATAAATAGTAAAAGGGTAGTCGATTCATGGACAGAACCAGTGATAGAACAGTGACAGGTATAAAGGCCTTGTACCAGGGAAGCTAAAAATGAAAGAGATAAAGTAAATTCCAATGGGGTGAAAAACTATAAACAAGATAACACTGAACATGGTAAAGTTGGTGGAAAAATACTGGAAAGGCGGGATGCTACCTTAGTCTGAATGACAATGGTATTTTGACCATTAGAACCAATTAAAAAAGGTGATTTTGTTAAAGACCATATACGGACACTGGCCAAACCAACTTTTAATAAGAAAAGGGTTAAAACCTCGATACTCAAAGAACTACTTTACACAGACGTACTGCGAGAACAAAGGAACAGACTTAAGATGACATCATCTGTGTCCGAGAGGTTCCAGAGACCAAGGGAAGCGAGCTACTCATTAAAACTATCGCCTAATAAGTATATTACACTGTATGCTTAATAAATCTTGATCTATTGCTCAAACATACTGACTGCTGCCTATTGGTGTCTTGTCCAAGGACTCAGAGATCATTAAGATCTTACAGATACATGGACAGATCCATGCACGGATGCACTGGTGGATCCACTGACGGATCCATTGACAGATCCATTGACAGATCCATAGACATCTCCATTGACAGAACCAGTGACAGATCCATTGACAGATCCATTGAGAGAACCAGTGATAGATCTATTGACAGATCCATGGAGAGATCCAGTGATAGATCTATTGACAGATCCATGGAGAGATCCAGTGACATCTCCATTGAGAGATCCATTGACAGACCCATTGACAGACCCAGCGACAGATTCATAGACAGATCCATTGATAGATCCATGGACAGATCAATTGCAACAAGACCTGGACGATGTTCAGGCTTGGGCTGTTAAGTGGCAGGTAACATTTGCACCACAGAAGTGCCAGGCAATGACTATCTCCAACAAACGAGAGTCTAACCACCGCCCCTTGACATTCAATGGCATTACCATCGCTGTATCCCCCAAAATCAACATCCTGGGGGGGGGTCACCATTGACCAGAAATTTAACTGGACCAGCCACACAAATACTGTGGCAACAAGAGCAGGTCAGAGGCTAGGTATTCTGCGGCGAGTGTCTCACCTCCTGACTCCCCAAAGCCTTTCCACCATCAACAAGGCACAGGTAAGGAGTGTGATGGAATACTCAACACTTGCCTGGATGAGTGCAGCTCCAACAACACTCAAGAAGCTCAACACCATCCAGGACAAAGCAGCCCATTTGATTGGCACCCCATCCACCACCTTAAACATTCAATCCCTCCACCACCGGTGTACCGTGGCTGCAGTGTGTACCATCTGCAAGATGCACTGCAGCAACTCGCCAAGGCTTCTTTGGCAGCACCTCCCAAACCCACGACCTCTTCCACCTAGAAGGACAAGGGCAGCAGGCGCATGGGAACACCATCACCTCCAAGTTCCCCTCCAAGTTACACACCATCCTGACTTGGAAGTATATCGCCAATCCTTCATCGTCACTGGGTCAAAATCCTGGAACTCCCCCCCCCCCCCCCCCTAACAGCATTGTGGGAGTACCTTCACCACACAGACTGCAGCAGTTCAAGAAGGCAGCTCACCACCACCTTCTCAAGGGCAACTAGAGATGGGCAATAAATGCTGGCCTTGCCAGCGATGCCCAGATCCCATAAGCGTATTAAAAAAAAGATCCATGGACAGATCCATTGACCGAACCATGGACAGAACAATTGATTGAAACATTGACAGAACTATTGATAGAACCATTAACACAACAATAAACAGATCCATTGACACAACAATAAACAGATCTATTGACAGATCCGTGGACAGATCTATTGACAGACATATGGACAGACCCACAGACAGATCCATGGAGAGATCCATTGACGGATCCATTGAGAGATTCATAGATAGGATCATTAAGAGGCCCTTGGACAAAGCCTTGGAGAACCATTGATAGCACTATTCATAGATCCATGGACAGATCCATTGAGAGAACCGGTGACAGATCCATGGACAGATCTACTGACAGATCCATTGACAGACTTATGGATAGATCCATTGACAGACTTATGGATGGATCCATTGACCGATCCATTGACGGATTCATGGACAGAACCATTGACAGATCCAGTGACAAATCTACTGAAAGATCCAGGGACAGAGCTACTGACAAATCTACTGACAGATCCATTGACAGATCCAGTGACCGATCCAGGGACAGGTCCATTGACAGATCCAGTGACAGATCCATTGGCAGATTCATGGACAGACTTATGGATGGATCCAGTGACAGATCTACTGACAGATCCATTGACAGACTTATGGATGGGTCCATTGACAGCTCCAGTGACAGATCCATTGACAGATCCAGTGACAGATCTACTGACAGATCTGTTGACAGAGCCATTAATGGACTTATGGATGGATCCATTGACAGATTCAGTGACAGATCCAGTGACAGATCTACTGACATATCCATTGACAGATCCAGTGACAGATCTATTCACAGATCCAGTGACAGATCCGTTGATAGACTTATGGATGGATCCATTGATAGATCCAGTGACAGATCCATTGACAGATCCAGTGTCAGATCTACTGACAGATCCATTGACAGACTTATGGATGGATCCATTGACAGATCCAGTGACAGATCCATTGACATCTACTGACAGATCCATTGACAGATCCAGTGACAGATCTACTGACAGATCCATTGACAGATCCAGTGACAGATCTACTGACAGTCCAATGAAAGATCCATTGACAGACTTATGGATGGATCCATTGACAGATCCATTGGCAGACTTATGGAAGGATCCATTGACAGATCTACTGACAGATCCATTGACAGGTCCAGTGACAGATATACTGACAGATCCAGTGACAGATCCAGAGACAAATCCATTGACAGATCTACTGACTGATCCATGGACAGATCCATTGACAGACTTATGGATGGATCCATTGACAGATCCAGTCACAGATCCATTGACAAATCCAGTGACAGATCGATTGACAGATCTACTGACAGATCCATTGACAAATCCATTGACAGACTTATGGATGGACCCATTGACAGATCCATGGAGAGATCCATGGACAGAACCAGTGACCAAATCATTGTACAAATCATTGAGAGGATCATTAACAGATCCATTGACAGGAAAATTGACAGATCCATGGACAGATCCAGTGACAGAGCCAGTGACAGATCCATTGACTGATCAATTGACAGATCCAGTGACAGATCCATTGACAGATCCATTGACAGATCCATTGACAGACTTATGGATGGATCCATTGACAGATTCATGGAGAGATCTGTGGACAGAACCAGTGACCAAATCATTAGATGAATCATTGACAGGATCATTAACAGATCCATTGACAGGACAATTGACAGATCCATGGACAGATCTACTGACAGACCCAGTGACAGATCTACTGACAGATCCAGGGACAGATCCATGGACAGATCCATTGACAGACTTATGGATGGATCCATTGACAGATCCAGTGACAGATCTACTGACAGATCCATTGACAGACTTATGGATGGGTCCATTGACAGCTCCAGTGACAGATCCATTGACAGATCCAGTGACAGATCTACTGACAGATCTGTTGACAGAGCCATTAATGGACTTATGGATGGATCCATTGACAGATTCAGTGACAGATCCAGTGACAGATCTACTGACATATCCATTGACAGATCCAGTGACAGATCTATTCACAGATCCAGTGACAGATCCGTTGATAGACTTATGGATGGATCCATTGATAGATCCAGTGACAGATCCATTGACAGATCCAGTGACAGATGATTGACAGATCCAGTGTCAGATCTACTGACAGATCCATTGACAGATCCATTGACAGACTTATGGATGGATCCATTGACAGATCCAGTGACAGATCCATTGACATCTACTGACAGATCCATTGACAGATCCAGTGACAGATCTACTGACAGATCCATTGACAGATCCAGTGACAGATCTACTGACAGTCCAATGAAAGATCCATTGACAGACTTATGGATGGATCCATTGACAGATCCAGTGACAGATCCATTGGCAGACTTATGGAAGGATCCATTGACAGATCTACTGACAGATCCATTGACAGATCCATTGACAGGTCCAGTGACAGATATACTGACAGATCCAGTGACAGATCCAGAGACAGATCCATTGACAGATCTACTGACTGATCCATGGACAGATCCATTGACAGACTTATGGATGGATCCATTGACAGATCCAGTCACAGATCCATTGACAAATCCAGTGACAGATCGATTGACAGATCTACTGACAGATCCATTGACAAATCCATTGACAGACTTATGGATGGACCCATTGACAGATCCATGGAGAGATCCATGGACAGAACCAGTGACCAAATCATTGTACAAATCATTGAGAGGATCATTAACAGATCCATTGACAGGAAAATTGACAGATCCATGGACAGATCCAGTGACAGAGCCAGTGACAGATCCATTGACTGATCAATTGACAGATCCATTGACAGATCCATTGACAGATCCATTGACAGATCCATTGACAGACTTATGGATGGATCCATTGACAGATTCATGGAGAGATCTGTGGACAGAACCAGTGACCAAATCATTAGATGAATCATTGACAGGATCATTAACAGATCCATTGACAGGACAATTGACAGATCCATGGACAGATCTACTGACAGACCCAGTGACAGATCTACTGACAGATCCAGGGACAGATCCATGGACAGATCCATTGACAGACTTATGGATGGATCCATTGACAGATCCAGTGACAGATCTACTGACAGATCCATTGACAAATCCATTGACAGATCTATTGACAGATTGATGGACAGATCCATTGACTGATCCATTGACAGACTTATGGATGGATCCATTGACAGATCCATGGAGAGATGCATGGACAGAACCAGTGACCAAATAATTGACAGGATCATTGACAAATCCATTGACAGGACAATTGACAGATCCATGGACAGATCCATTGACAGATCTATTGACAGAACCATTGACAGATCTGTTGACAGATCCATTGAAAGACCCAGTGACAGATCCATTGAGAGATCTGTTGACAGATCCACAGACAGATCAATGGACAGATCCATAGACAGATCCATTGAGAGAACCGCTGACAGATCCATTGACATATCCAAAAACAGATCCATGGAGAGATCCATCGGGAGATCCACTGAGAGATCCATGGACAGAATCAGTGACTGAATCATTGGCCAAATCATTGACCAAATCATTGACAGATCCATTGACAGATCCATTGACAGAACAATTGACAGATCCATTGACAGATCCATTGACAGATCCATTGACAGAACCATTGACAGATCCATTGACAGAACCATTGACAGATCCATTGACAGATCCATTGACAGAACCATTGACAGAACCATTGACAGAACCATTGACAGATCCATTGACAGAACCATTGACAGATCCATTGACAGAACCATTGACAGGAGCATTGACAGATCCATTGACAGAACCATTGACAGATCCATTGACAGGAGCATTGACAGATCCATTGACAGGACCATTGACAGAACCATTGACAGATCCATTGACAGATCCATTGACAGGAGCATTGACAGAACCATTGACAGGAGCATTGACAGATCCATTGACAGGAGCATTGACAGATCCATTGACAGAACCATTGACAGAACCATTGACAGACCCATTGACAGATCCATTGACAGAACCATTGACAGAACCATTGACAGATCCATTGACAGGAGCATTGACAGATCCATTGACAGATCCATTGACAGGAGCATTGACAGATCCATTGACAGAACCATTGACAGATCCATTGACAGAAGCATTGACAGATCCATTGACAGGACCATTGACAGAACCATTGACAGGAGCATTGACAGGAGCATTGACAGATCCATTGACAGATCCATTGACAGGAGCATTGACAGATCCAGTGACAGATCCATCAACTGATCCATTGACAGGTCCATTGACAGGAGCATTGACAGATCCAACGACAGATCCATCGACAGATCCAGTGTCAGATCCATTGACAGATCCAGTGTCAGATCCATCGATAGATCCATCGACAGAACTATTGCAGAACAAATTAGAGATCTATTGACTGAGCCATTAACAGAATGATGGAAAATACCCTGGAGAGAGCCTCAGAGAAAGACATGGAAAGAACCATGGACAACACTATTGACCAAACCATAGACAGAATTATAGACAGGTACATGGACAGCAGCATGGCCAGAGCCATTAACACATCCATGGACAAAAACTCAGAGTAATATTGCCAGATCTATGGACAGCTCCATTGACAGATCATAAATGGAACCATGGACGAAGCCATTTGGACAGCCATTGACAGAACCATTTGAATGCATTCTATGAACTTGTCCTCCAGACTACCTTTGCCAATTTGATTTTCCCAGTCTATATGGAAATTAAAGTCCCCTATGATTATTGTATTATCTTTGTTACAAGCTCCTGTTATCTGTTGATTAATACTCTGTCCAATGGTATAGCTATTGTTTGGGGGCCTATAAATTATTTCCACCAGTGTTTTCTGCCCCTTATTATTTCTTACCTCCACCCATACTGATTCTGCTTCCTGATCTTCCGAACCAAGATCCTTTCTCACGACTGACCTTATGTCATCCTTTATTATTAGGGCTACCACCCCCACCCCTCCCCCTGCCTTTTCCATTCTGCCTGTCTTTTCTAAACATCAAGTACCCTGAAATATTTAGCTCCCAACCTTGGTCACCTTGCAACCATGTCTCTATAATGACTGTAAGAAGTCACACAACACCAGGTTATAGTCCAACAGCTTTATTTGAAATCACAAGCTTTTGGAGCGCTGCTCCCACTTCACCTGAAGAAGGAGCAGCGCTCCGAAAGCTTGTGATTTCAAATAAAGCTGTTGGACTATAACCTGGTGTTGTGTGACTTCTTACATTTGTCCACCCCAGTCCAACTCCGGCATCTCCACACCATGTCTATAATGACTATAATGACTATTAGATCCACGCCATTTATCTCTATTTGTGCCACTAATTCATCTATCTCATTACGAATTCTATGTGCATTCAGATAAAGAGCATTTAATTTTAACTTTTTACCATTTTTCGCTGCTTTGACCTTATTCGCTGATGCACTTTTACCGTGAAACTATCTGTCCCTTCCTGTCACACTCTACTTATCTTTACCCAAATCGCTGCACTGCTCCATTGCCTTGAATTTTCTCTTTAGATTTCTAAATTTCCCCTCTCCTGACTGCCCCCCACCCCCATTTTTAGTTTAAAGCCTATCTACAGCCCTAGTTATTCGACTCACCAGGACACTGGTCCCAGCCCGGTTTAAGTGGAGATGGTCTCAATGGAATAGCTCCTTTTCCCCCCTGTACTGGTGCCAGTGCCCCATGAATTGAAACCCCTTCCTCTCACACCACTCTTTGAGCCACACATTTAACTCTCTGATCTGCTTGTCTCTGTGCCAATTTGCATATGGCTCAGGCAACAATCCAGAATGCATACCAAAAATAGTGGGGAACCAAGGGGCTAATAAGAGTGAGGAACTTAAAGTAATTAATATCAGTAGAGAAAAATTACTAGAGAAACTAATGGGACTAAAAGCCAACAAATCCCTTGGACCTGATGGCCTACATCCTAGGGTTCTAAAAGAGGTGGCTGCAAAGATAGTGGATGCATTGGTTGTGATCTTCCAAAATTCCCTAGATTCTAGAATGGTCCCAGTGGATTAGAAGGTAGCAAATATAACCCTGCTATTCAATGAAGCAGGGAGAGAGAAAACAGGGAACTACAGGCCAGTTAGCCTGACATCAGTCATCAGGAAAATGCTGGAATCCATTATTAAGGAAGTCTTAATGGGGCACTTAGAAAATCATAATATAATTAGGCAGAGTCATCATGGTTTTATGAAAGGGAAATCGTGTTTAACAAATTAATTTTTTGAGGATGTAACTGGCAGGGTAGATAAAGGGGAACCAGTGGATGTAGTATATTTGGATTTCAAAAAGGCATTCGATAAGGTGCCACATAAAAGGTTGCTATGCAAGATAAGGGCTCATGGGGTTGGGGGTAATATATTAGAATGGATAGAGGATTGGTTAACAGACAGAAAACAGAGTAGGGATAAGCGGGTCATTTTCAGGTTGGAAGGCTGTAACTAGTGGGGTGCCGCAAGGATCAGTGCTTGGACCTCAGCTATTTACAGTCTATATTAATGACTTCGATGAAGGGACCGAGCGTACTGTATCCAAGTTTGCTGATGATACCAAGCTAGGTGGGAAAGTAAGCTGTGATGAGGACACAAAGAGCCTACAAAGGGGTATGGAGCGGTTAAGTGAGTGGGCAATAAGGTGGCAGATGGGGTATAATGTGAGGAAATGTGAGATTAGTTACTTTGGTAGAAAGAATAGAAAAACAGAATATTTTTTAAATGGAGAGTAACTATTAAATGTTGGTGTTGAAAGGGATTTAGGTGTGGTCATACAGGAAACACAGAGAGTTAGCAGCAGGTACAGCCAGCAATAAGGAAGGCAAATGGCATGTTGGCCTTTATTGCAAGGGGGTTGGAGTATAAGAGTAAGGAGGTCTTACTACAATTGTACAGGGCTTTGGTGAGACCACACCTGGAGTACTATGCACAGTTTTGGTCTCCTTATCTGAGAAAGGACATACATATCTTAGAGGCGGTGCAACAAAGGTTCACTCGATTGATCTCTGGGATGAGAGGTTGTCCTATGAGGAGAGATTGAGTAGTTTGGGCCTATACTCTCTGGAGTTTACAAGAATGAGAGGTGATCTCATTGAAACATATAATATTCTGAGGGGGATTGACAGGGTAGATGCTGAGAGGTTGTTTCCCCTGGCTGGAGTATCTAGAACTAGGGGGGCATAGTCTCAGGATAAGGGGTCAGACTTTTAAGCCTGAGATGAGGAGGAATTTCTTCACTCAGAGGGTTGTGAATCTTTGGAATTCTCTACCCCAAAGGGCTGTGGAAGCTGAGTCTTTGAGTATATTCAAGGCTGAGATAGATAGATTTTAGTATTCTAGGGGGATCAAGGGATATGGGGGCTGAGCGGGAAAGCGGAGTTGAGGTTGAAAGTCAGCCATGATCTTATTGAATGGCGGAGCAGGCTCGAGGGGCCATATGGCCAACTCCTGTTCCCAATTCTTATGTTCTTATGTTCTTACCATTCACAAAGTATGGACTGAACCATTGCCAGATCCATTGACCAAACCATTAACAGAGCCATTCACATAGTCTGGACAGAACATTTGACAGACATATTGACAGGTCTATGGTCAGAGCATGGAGGAGTCCCACTCCAACTTGTGTCAAGGCTCCACGCAGGACGTGGAGTGAGTGGTCCGCTCGATCTACATGACAGTGGCATCCACCATGGCGGTGCCCTTTCTGACAGCTCTCACTGCTGCTAAGGAAGCTCAGATGGCTGCCATTTTGGCTTTGGGGACCACTGTTGACAATGGCTTCCAGAGTGTCACGTCACTCCTGCACTCTGCTCTCACACAGAGCCGAAGTCCCAGGAGAGTGACCTTGGTGCCATGAGAGAGGCACCTGCTGTCCTCTCTCAGGAAAAGGGTATGCCTGCTCCCCCACCACCCACTCCACCTTGTTAGTGCTGCACACCTAGCTGGGCCAGCCTGCCTCGGCCCACACCGAGGTACTGTAGTCTGTAGCCGAGCCCTCAAGGGCCAGAACTGCTCGAGGATAAGCTTGGAGAGGGCATGGTGGGAGATGGGAGAGAAACTATAGCCAGATACAAGTTTAGGCCTAGAGCAAGGGGAAGCTTTGGCAGAAGCTTGGCTTGGTGGGCTAGGGGAAGGGAGGTAAGCGGCAGAGGCAGTTGAACAAAAGAAGTGCATGAGATCCTTGCACTTGTTGTTGGAAGTGAGGGTGGAGGAGGCAGGGGAGGGGGTTTAATGAGATGGTTGGTAGTGGAGAAGAGAAGCCGGGGTTAGCTTTCCATTCCAGATGGTCCTGGAGAAGTGATCAGTTTTGGCAGAGGAGAGCAGGGCCCGATCGTGCTTGATGTAGTCCAGCTGGATTGGCGATGAATGGCTAAATCAGCTATGCACCATAAATGTTCAAATCTGCGTCCCTTGGACTTAAGGGAATGGAGAGAGAGGTCGTACCAATGGGAATGACCAGTGTGGGAGACAGTAAGGGTTTTATAAGGAAAAGGGGCATCTAAAGTGGAGGTAAGGGTGTGATTGAGCAGATCGGTAGCTCCAGTAATGTGGTGAATGGAGGGTCAAAGGCTAGACAGTTGGGAGTTTGAAATTACCGTTGTAAGTGACTTAAGCGAGATTTTTTTCCCAAGGCGAATGCAGAAGGAAATGGGGTTACAAGAGCAAAGCGGGATGAGTGATGAGGAATACAATGACCTGATCAGAGATGGCTTTGTCTGTGATTTGAGGTTAACCTATTGGTTTGGGGGTTAATCTGTGAGTTTTGGGGTCACTTTGTGATGTTGGGGTCAGTCTGTGGAGTTTAGGGTCAGTCTGTGAGTTTTAGGGTCAGTCTGTGGAGTTTAGGGTCAGTCTGTGGAGTTTAGGGTCAGTCTGTGGGTTTTAGGGTCAGGCTGTGGGTTTTAGGGTCAGGCTGTGGGTTTTAGGGTCAGGCTGTGGGTTTTAGGGTCAGGCTGTGGGTTTTAGGGTCAGTCTGTGGGTTTTAGGATCAGTCTGTGGGTTTTAGGGTCAGTCTGTGGGTTTTAGGGTCAGTCTGTGGGTTTTAGGGTCAGTCTGTGGGTTTTAGGGTCAGGCTGTGGGTTTTAGGATCAGTCTGTGGGTTTTAGGGTCAGTCTGTGGGTTTTAGGGTCAGTCTGTGGGTTTTAGGGTCAGTCTGTGGGTTTTAGGGTCAGTCTGTGGATTTTAGGATCAGTCTGTGGGTTTTAGGATCAGTCTCCGTCACTCGGAGAGTTAAATCGTTCAATCAGACGGTATTTTGGGGAGAGGAGCTGACTGTGAGCCGGGGGAGGAGTCCCGTCCTTGGGGCAGACTTTAAATAGCGGAGGAGCGGAGGGTTTGGCCAGGCTGGGATTGGCTGACAGTCGCGGGGAAGTGCGGCTCGGTTCGGCTCCTGATGGCTCCCTGGATCGGCCGGGTCCTCGGCCTGCTTCTGCTCGGTAAGTCGCTGCCTCTGCGGCTCTGGCTGTCCCCGGTTCCCCTGTCTCTTGGAAAGGCTGCGAGCGGCGCCGTGCTGCTACGGGGCAGGCGAGGAGGGTCCGCGGCTGGGCACCAGTCCCGGCTGCTGAGGTTTCGGTGCCGATCTCTGCACTCCCCTACCTTCTGCTCCCCTGCTTTACAGGATGCCCGCTGCCCACCACTGTCGGCCAGTTAGTAAGAGAGGGAGTGAGGTGACGTTAGTGGGCAAGGGGACACCGAGAGACCGAGTGAGTTACAGCACCGAGTGAGACACAGGGTGAGGGACAGCACCGAGTGAGACACAGAGTGAGCGACAGCACCGAGTGAGACACAGAGTGAGTTACAGCACCGAGTGAGACACACAGTGAGGGACAGCACCGAGTGAGACAGAGTGAGGGATAGCACCGAGTGAGACACAGAGTGAGGGACAGCACCGAGTGAGACACAGAGTGAGGGACAGCACCGAGTGAGACACAGAGTGAGGGACAGCACCGAGTGAGACACACACTGAGGGATAGCACCGAGTGAGACAGAGTGAGGGATAGCACCGAGTGAGACACAGAGTGAGGGACAGCACCGAGTGAGACACAGAGTGAGGGACAGCACCGAGTGAGACAGAGTGAGCGACAGTACCGAGTGAGACACAGAGTGAGTTACAGCACCGAGTGAGACACAGAGTGAGCGACAGCACCGAGTGAGACACAGAGTGAGCGACAGCATCGAGTGAGACACAGAGTGAGTTACAGCACCGAGTGAGACACACAGTGAGGGACAGCACCGAGTGAGACACAGAGTGAGACACACAGTGAGGGACAGCACCGAGTGAGACACAGAGTGAGTTACAGCACCGAGTGAGACACAGAGTGAGCGACAGCACCGAGTGAGACAGAGTGAGCGACAGCACCGAGTGAGACACACAGTGAGGGACAGCACCGAGTGAGAGACACAGTGAGGGACAGCACCGAGTGAGACACAGAGTGAGGGACAGCACCGAGTGAGACACACAGTGAGTTACAGCACCGAGTGAGACAGTGAGTTACAGCACCGAGTGAGACACAGTGAGGGACAGCACCGAGTGAGACACAGTGAGGGACAGCACCGAGTGAGACACACAGTGAGTTACAGCACCGAGTGAGACAGTGAGTTACAGCACCGAGTGAGACACAGTGAGGGACAGCACCGAGTGAGACACAGTGAGGGACAGCACCGAGTGAGACACAGGGACAGAGAGTGAGACACAGAGTGAGTGCCACACAGGCAGAGACTGAGACACAGAGATAAGACAGTGGGCTACAGAGAGGCACTGATACTGAGTGACACACACACAGACAGACAGATACAAAGTGAGTGTACACAGTGGGACACAGAGATCGTCAGTCACGCACCCTGGGAGATACCGAGTGAAACAAGGGCTGTTTATGCTGCAAATAATTGCCCGATAGATTCCCACTCACTCCGCACAGTGGGTGGCACTGGGTCTGCGCTTTAATATTGAAGATGCAGTAAAATTCTGACAATGACGGAAACTAACGATTTGGGTCAAATCGCTGGCGATCAGCTCCCGCTGCTGGGCGACCACTTTGTAAACTTCATGCAGACCCTGCACTGTGCATGGTTGGGATGCAGCGTATGAGTCCAGCAAGGACTGACCTGTGCGTCCCCTAACTCCTGTGATAGTGGAGAGTGGAAGCACCGTTCCCACAGCTCTCACTTGCAGCTCACTTTCTTTTTATTCGCTTATGGGATCTGGGCGTCGCTGGCAAGGCCAGCATTTATTGCCCACCCCTTCTTGCCCTTGAGAAGGTGGTGGTGAGCCGCCTTCTTGAACCGCTGCCGTCCGTGTGGTGAAGGTAGTCCCACAGTGCTGCTAGGGAGTTCCAGGATTTTGACCCAGCAACGATGAAGGATCGGCGATATATTTCTAAGTCAGGATGGTGACTTGGAGGGAAACGTGGAGATGGTGGTGTTCCCATGTGCCTGCTGCCTGTGTCCTTTTAGGTGGAACAGGTCGCAGGTTCGGGAGATGCTGCCGAAGAAGCCTTGGCGAGTTGCGGCAGTGCATCTTGTAGATGGTATTCACTGCAGTCACGGTACGCCAGTGGTGGAGGGAGTGAATGTTTAAGATGGCGGAGGGAGTGAATGTTTAAGGTGGCGGATGGGGTGAATGTTTAAGGTGGGGGGGTGAATGTTTAAGGTGGCGGAGGGGGTGAATGTTTAAGAAGGTGGGGGGGTGAATGTTTAAGGTGGTGGAGGGGGGGTGAATGTTTAAGGTGGTGGAGGGGGGGTGAATGTTTAAGATGGCGGAGGGAGTGAATGTTTAAGGTGGCGGATGGGGTGAATGTTTAAGGTGGCGGAGGGGGTGAATGTTTAAGGTGGCGGAGGGGGTGAATGTTTAAGGTGGCGGATGGGGTGAATGTTTAAGGTGGGGGGGTGAATTTAAGGTGGGGGGTGAATGTTTAAGGTGGGGGGGTGAATGTTTAAGGTGGGGGGGTGAATGTTTAAGGTGGCGGAGGGGGGGTGAATGTTTAAGGTGGCGGAGGGGGGGTGAATGTTTAAGGTGGGGGGGTGAATGTTTAAGGTGGTGGAGGGGGGTGAATGTTTAAGGTGGGGGGTGAATGTTTAAGGTGGTGAGGGGGGGGTGAATGTTTAAGGTGGTGGAGGGAGTGAATGTTTAAGGTGGCGGAGGGGGGGTGAATGTTTAAGGTGGGGGGGTGAATGTTTAAGGTGGTGGAGGGAGTGAATGTTTAAGGTGGCGGAGGGGGGGTGAATGTTTAAGGTGGGGGGGGTGAATGTTTAAGGTGGGGGGGTGAATGTTTAAGGTGGTGGAGGGGGGGTGAATGTTTAAGGTGGCGGAGGGGGTGAATGTTTAAGGTGGTGGATGGGGTGAATGTTTAAGGTGGTGGAGGGGGGGTGAATGTTTAAGGTGGTGGAGGGGGGGTGAATGTTTAAGGTGGCGGAGGGGGTGAATGTTTAAGAAGGTGGGGGGGTGAATGTTTAAGGTGGCGGAGGGGGTGAATGTTTAAGGTGGCGAAGGGGGTGAATGTTTAAGAAGGTGGGGGGGTGAATGTTTAAGGTGGTGGAGGGGGGGTGAATGTTTAAGGTGGCGGATGGGGTGAATGTTTAAGGTGGTGGAGGGAGTGAATGTTTAAGGTGGCGGAGGGGGGGTGAATGTTTAAGGTGGGGGGGGTGAATGTTTAAGGTGGTGGAGGGAGTGAATGTTTAAGGTGGCGGAGGGGGGGTGAATGTTTAAGGTGGGGGGGGTGAATGTTTGAGGTGGTGGAGGGGGGGTGAATGTTTAAGGTGGCGGAGGGGGTGAATGTTTAAGGTGGTGGATGGGGTGAATGTTTAAGGTGGTGGAGGGGGGGTGAATGTTTAAGGTGGTGGAGGGGGGGTGAATGTTTAAGGTGGCGGAGGGGGGGTGAATGTTTAAGGTGGTGGAGGGGGGGCCAATCAAGTGGGCTGCTTTGTCCTGGATGGTGTTGAGCATAAATGTCTTGCACCAACAAACAGCCTCAAACACTTCACTTAAAGCTTTGTTTCCAAATCTTATTGGGTATATTTACCAATTGTGTTGGCTGGTACTAGTTTTTTCCCCCCTGTCCCCCCCCATTAACACCTGCTACAGAGCTTGCTTCAGAGAAATGAATGGATAAAGGGATGTTTCTCGCGTGTCGTTGAAGGAATTGTCTGTATTGTTCTTTGCTGAGCACATCTTCCTTTGTTCAGAGTGCTGATTTTGAAAGTAACCTTAAAACATGAAGCCAGGTAGTTAACAGTCATTGGTGGGGCAATACATGGATTTGCCTCTTTCAGAGGTTGAGGTAAGTGAACAGTGGTCTGATTTAATGGGCAGTAAATGTGCAGTCTCTGGCACTGGTTACATTGGCAATCTGCAGCTAAGCTGGAATGCTTTTGAATTTTGAATTTAGTTGGTGGAGATTAATTATTGATTAAAATACAGGAGCAATTTGTTCACTTAGAGTTAAATAATGATCTTTAGTTAATTAAATTTATGTAGACAGTGCCAATGCTGATCTGTATATAGTGACATACAGTAATATAAAACTATTTAATTAAATACCAAACAGCTTCAAGATAATTTTAGACCCATATTTATACAGTTGAATAACACAGAATATGTTATGACCAAGGCTTGGAAATCATAGAATTCTACAGCACAGAATGAGGCCATTCGGCCTGTCATGCCTGTGCTGGCCCTTTGAAAGAACTATCCAAATAGTCTCAAACCCCAGCTTTTCCCCCATAGCCCTGCAAATCAGACCTCTTTAATAAAATAGTTAGTCCCTGCTTGGGATCAATACTATTCTTGAGCCTCGTGTGTTTAACCCTTACACTGCCAGCAGATTCAGAGAAATTCCACTGATTTTGCTTGTTTGGAGCTCAGGAATTGACTGTGTAATGAAAATTGACAGTAGAGTTATAAAGATTAATAATATACACAACAATAATAATATAAACACTAATGGCACAATAATTTACACTAAGAATAAAATATTAAATGCTAATAGTATTAAACAATAAAGTAGAATATACAGTACACAGTAATGATCCTGTAATAAATTCCAATAAAAACCAGTAGTACAATAACATGCTATTGCTCCAAATGACACAAATAATACAAGAAACCCTAATGATACAATAATAAAAGCTAATAATGCAAAAAACATTAATAGTGGTAACCACTAAAAACAATGGTAAACACTAATAGTACATTCATAAACACTAATATTACATAAAGTTCTGTACATGCTGAAACACAATTTGACACTGAGCCATATAAGGAGCTATTAGGGCAGATGACCAAAGGCTCGGTCAAAGAGGTAGGTTTTAAGGAAGGCCTTAAAGGAGGAAAGAGAAGTAGAGAGGTTTAGGGAGGGAGTTCCAGAGTTTAGGGCCTTGGCAGCTGAAGTCACGGCCCCCAATGGTGGAGCGATTAAAATCGGGGATGTGCAAGAAGCCGGAACTGGAGGAGTGCAGAGATTTTGGAAGGTTGTGGGGTTGGAGGAGGTTACAGAGATAAGGAGGGTTGAAGCCATGGAGAGATTTGAAAACAAGATGCGAATTTTTAAATTGAGCCTTTGCCAGACTAGGAGCCAATGTAAGTCAGCAAGCACAGGGATGATGGGTGAACGGGACTTGCTGCAAGTTAGGATACAGGAAGCAGAGTTTTGGATGAGCATAAGTTTATGTAGGCTGTAAGATGGGAGGCCGGCCAGATGTGTGTTGGAACAGTCAAGTCTAGAGGTGACAAAGGCATGGATGATGGTTTTTTGGGCGCTGTTTGAACTACTAAGGCCCCAATATGACGGGCAGGAAGTGACTGCACACTTCTAGCCAGACATGTGCCACCCGCCAGATTGGTTGCGGAGATTGCGATGTCAGGAGGAGCACCCGCCATAATGCTTCAGGAGGTTATGATGTCAGGAGTGCCCCGGCACAATGGAAGTAGCCAAATAATTAACGTGCTGCGTGTCTTTCATGAGGCCATTTAAATTTTTGTGTTCCCCAGTGTTTCACCCGCCACTTGCTGACCCCACTACTCCGCCCCTTTGTAATCCAGCCCCCTTGAGATAAAGTCAGCATTCCAGTCGCCTTTTTGATTACTTTTTGTACCTATACACTGGCTTTTAATGATCTGTGAACATGGACACCCTGATCCCTTTGATCCACCAAAGCTCCCAGTCTCTAGCCATTTAGAAAATATTCTGTTTTCTCTTTCTCGGGTCCAAAGTGGATGACCTCACATTTCCCCACATTGAACTCCATCTGCCACAGTTTTGACCACTCACTTAATCTGTATGTCCCTTTGTAACTCCTTCCTCCCATCTACACAACTTGCCATATACCTCCTAACTTAGTGTCAACTGCAAACTTGGACACAGATCATAGAGTGATACAGCACAGAAGGAGGCCATTCGGCCCATTGTACCTGTGCCGGCTCTTTGGTAGAGCTAGCCAGTTAATCCTACTCCCCTGCTCTTTCCCCATAGCCCTGTAAATGCTTCCCCTTCAAGTATTTATTCAAATAGGATATAGATTTTTATATCAATTATTTTCTGCTTAATTGTATTTAAAACTTTGTTAAAATATTTAGGGAAATATAATTTATTTTGTTCCATATGGGGAGTTCCATTCATTTTGTGCTGAGCTCGATAATACAATAATGTTCACAAAAGGATATTGAAGAAATATACTTGAGAATAAGATTCTACCAGCGTTTCACTTCCAGTATCCAAGTTAATACATTCACACCACTAATTCAATCCTTAGCTAGTTACATAGATGACAAAAGCCAGGGGTCACCAGCAAACAGCCAACTTGTATATCTAAAGCGCATGTGGTTTATAACATTCAACAATAACAAAATAACCACTGTCCTCTCATTTCCAGTTGTCCATTATTTTCAAATAATAAAGATGCTGGAAATCATGGGGCAATTCCATTGTACCTTTTCCCGAGAGATAGCCGGTACCATGGCTGACATGATCGTCAGGATTTATATATTGCAATCCCTGCGAGTTCGTAGAGCGATAAATAATCGTCGAGAAAGTAAATTGATTGTACCAAGGATATACTTATTTCCATAACCATCGTCACTCTATAGTGGCATGCGACAGCTGGGTACATGTATACACCGAGGCATCTCTTACTTATTTCCAAAGCAGAAGGCAGCGTGTACAACAGCTGAGTGCTGCCCTTCCAGCAAGTCACCTCGGGCCCTGTCACCAACACTCCTGACGCTGGCTCAGCTCGGGCCTTCAGTGTAGTGATGAGCAGACTGCACCGCGAGGGATGCGGAAGCTCCACATGGAATGAAACTTCATACTGAAGACCAATAAGGAGCAGCGGGAAGGGGCAATGTGAGAACGCTCGTGGCGCCAGCACCCCGGGCAGTGACGGCCTGGAGCCCGTTCAAATCCTCTGGCATTATGGCACAGCGCGACGGTCTTCCTGCTCCAGTCGCCAGCCGCGGCTCTTCCCGGGAATCCTGTGCCCTGAAGCCTTCCTCCCCTGGTCCCACTGCAGAGGCGCACAGGCTCCTGCTGGAACTCGCGCGTCCAATGCTCTGGCGTAAATTGCACCTTCTCCCTAAAAGCTCCAATCTCTACCTGATTTCTTTTCCTTCCCGTTCTCAAACTCTACTCATATTAATAATATATATAGTGAAAAGCTGAGGACCCAGTACATATCCCTGGTGAACAACACTTGCCACATTCTGCCAGCCAATCGGAGAATATCCCTACTTTCTGCCTCGCCTCCTACCAACCAACCAATTCCCAACCCATTACCTCTAAGCATATGCGCGCTCACTTTTGCTAATGATCTCTTGTGCGGAACCTTATCAATGCCTTCTAGAAGTCTATCACAGCACTAGACTATCCTGTGGGTTCTATTAAGACAAAATCCATATGGATAGAGTTAAGAAATAAGAAGGGAAATGGTGCAATTCTCGGTGTGCATTACAAGTAACCAACCAGTGGAGATAAGATGGGGCGAGATCTGGACAGTTCAGAAAGAGAGAGATGCAAGAGCAACCGGGCAATAATACTGGGTGATTTTAACGATCCCAAGTTAGACTGAAATAATAAAGGTAATATGGGTGGGCAAAGTGGGGACTAATTCCTAGATCAGTCTGTTTCTAGTCCAACAAGCACGAAGCATTGCTTGATTTTGTTCTAGGAAATTAAATGGGCAAATAACTGATATGAGAGCAGGAGAACAATTGGGAAACAGCAGCAATATCATAATTAGGTCCAATATAAGAATTGAAAATTAGAATGAAGAGAAAGGTAAGTGTGCTGGACTAGAAAAAGGCAAAGTTCAGTGACATAAGAGGGGATCTGGAACAAATTAGCTGGGCAGCAAAGTTAGCAGACAGGATCATGGATTGGCAGTGGGAAAGCTTCAAATACAAGACAAAAATAGTATGAAATAAATATATTCCTATAAGCCAGAGGTAGGTTTAACAAGATACATCAAGGAATAAATAGAGAAATTTAAACCAAACTAAAACTATTATATTATCTGCTAGCCTTTTTTCACATCACCTTTTAATCTCCCTTTTCCCCTCCCCATTAGACTTTCTATACTCATCATGATTATCTTTAGTATTATTAGCACTACCTTTATCATGTCTCTCTCTCTCTTGTAAGTTTCAGTTTAGTTTAAATCTCTCTATCTTTCCACAGAACATTATCCTTAGATAAAGCCATAAAAATGGCAGCAGCATTTAGAGTTTGATAAATAGAGAATGCAGGAGTAAATAAGTAACAATAGATTTATACAAATGATTGGTTAGGCCACAGTTCGAGTATTGTGTGCAGGTTTGGGAGCCCCATTGTAGAAAGGACATTAAAGCCATAGACAGCGTACAGCACAGATTCACTAGGTTGATGCCAGGGATGGGAAACTATAGTTATGAGGAGAGACTTGAGATACTGGGACTGTTTCCACTGGAGCCGAGAGAGATAAGAGATTTAACAGAGGTTCTTAAAACTATGAAATTTTTTTATTCTGTGAATGTGGAAGGACTATTTCCCGTGGTTGGGGAGTCAGAGATGAGGCTCATTAATTTAATATTGACACTGAGAGTGAAGAGGGAGAAATTTCTTTATACAGAGGGTTGTTGGAGCATGGAATGCTTTGCCAAGGGAGTGGTTGAGGCAGATCTTATAGTATCTTCTAAAGGAAATAATTGAAGCAGAGGAAGATGAATTTCGCTCCCAATGAAATGGAATGTGGTTATACTAGGACACGCAACTCCTGCATGGCCTGGAAAGAAGGGAGAATAGGGACATATTCTCTGGGAGAGCTAAAAAAAAGCAACAACGTGTTACAAAGAAATTAATAGCTGCAATATGGGAATATTAAAAAAACATGCAAGTGATATCAAAGCTAACAGCAAAAGTTTTTATGTTGCTAACTATATTAAGGGAAAGAGAGCAGTAAAGGGGAATGTGGACCCATGAAAGACAGATGCAGGTGAGATCATAATGATTTATAAGGAAATGGGAGACTTGTTAGATGAATACTTTGTATCTGTTTTCACAGTGGAGGGAGAGGACAAAATACCAGGGAACCTAAAAAAATAAGTCAGAGGTACTTAATGGATTTAATATAAATTTTTTAAATGGTAATGGAGAAAATAATGGGACTTAATATAGGCAAATCTCCAGGACCTTCTAGTTTCCACCCTAGGGTATTAAAATAAACTGCAGATGCATTAGTCATAATTTAAGAATTGTGTCCTTGGATTGGAAAATTTCAAAATTTCACTCCATTATTTAAGAAGGGAGCGAGGGAGAAACCAGGTAACTATTGACCCATCGATTTAACAGTTGTGGGGAAGTTACTGGAATTTATCATTAGATAGAGAATGACTAAACACTTGGACAAATATAAGATGATCAAAAAGAGTCAGCATGAATGTGTGAAGGGGAGATCATGTCTGACTAATCTAGTTGAAGTTTTGAGGAGGTCACTAGCATAATAGATGGGGAAATGCCTACGGATGTTGTCTATATGGACTTGCAGAAGGCAATGGATAAGGTTCCACATAAGAGCTTATTTACAAAAATGAAGGCATATGTATTTGGAGGTAACCTTGTGGGGGGTGGTAATTGGTTAGGAGGTAGGAGATAGAGAGTAGGGATTAAGGGAACATTCTCTGATTGGTGGGATGTGACAAGTGGTGTTCCTCAGGGATCTGTACGAGGGCCTCAGCTTTTTAACCATATAGATCAATGACTTGGATGCAAGATTAGAGAGTCCTATATCCAAGTTTGCAGGTAACACTGTTAGGAGGCACAGTAAGTTGTGTCGATTGGAGCAGGAAGTTATAAAGGCATATAGACAGACTAAGTAAGTGGGCAAAACTGTGCCAGATGGAGTTCAATGTAGGGAAGTGTGAGGTCATCCCCTTTGGATCCAAGAAAGACAAATCGGAATATTTTCTTAATGGTGACGAAGAGCTGTGGAAGAGGAAAGGGATTTAGATGTCAATCTACACAGATCACTAAAAGCTAGTGTACAAGTACAAAAGTAATCAAAAAGGCTAATGAAATATTGGCCTTTATCTCTAGGGGGCTAGATTAGAAAAGGAAAGAGGTGATACTTCAGTTGTATAGAGCCTTGGTGAGACCCCAACTGGAGTATTGTGTTCAGTTTGGACACCGAACCTCAGGAAGGATATATTGGCCTTGCAGGGGGTACAGTGCAGAGTCACCAGAACGATACCGGGGCTACAATGATTCTTGAGACTCTTGCTGGGCTATATTGCAAGGTTTATTCAGGCACCTAAAACAAGTCTTCAGAATGCTTATAGTCTGCTCTATAACACTACTTGTAGTGCAACGAGTTTCATTATATCTGTTGCCCCCCTCTGTCTGTGAAGTCTTACTGGAGTCATCAGCCATGACTATCCTGATCATCAACCAACCATCCTGATAGATGGCTCTGAGTCATGAGGGCTGATATACATAGAAGTTACAACACAGAAACAGGCCATTTGACCCAACTAGTTCATTTTTGTTTGTTTTTATCCCCCACATGAGCAAATAGTTTAAATCACATTTACCCATCCTGTTCTTATATCCCTTCATAGAAAGAAAGACTTGCATTTATACAGCACCTTTCACAACCACCAGACATCCCAAAGCACTTTACAGCCAATGAAGTACTTTTTGAAGTGTAGTTACTGTTATAATGTAGGGAAATGCGGCAGCTAATTTCCGCACAGCAAGCTCCCACAAACAGCAATGTGATAATGACCAGATAACCTGTTTTTTTTATGTTGCTTGAGGGATAAATATAAATAACTCCCCTGCTCTTCTTCGAAATAGTGCCATGGGATCTTTTTTACATCCACCTGTAGCCCCAGTATCCTTCCCTTTTCCTTCATCCACCTCACCAATCTATTCTTGAATGCTGACATTGTTTCTTCCTCAACCACTGACCCTGGAAGTGAATTCAAGAGCCTCACAACCAACGTTCCCTCTCATTTATTTTTCATGCGTGGTCCCTTTAAATTTGCAGTGCAGCTGCGCCAGCATGGTATCTTTCAGCGGCAACGGCTTGTGAGCGGCTTGTGCAGGGCCTCCAGATTAACATAGAAACATAGAAGATAGGAGCAGGAGTAGGCCATTTGGCCCCTCGAGCCTGCTCCGCCATTCAATGCGATCATGGCTGATCATCCAATTTCAGTACCCGGTCCCTGCTTGATTGATGTGTGCCCGCGTACCTTAGGGGGAACATTGCTCACAACTCTGCAGAAGTTTCTCTTGATCTCTGCTCTGAATCAATTCAATTCAATTCAAATCGCTTTATTGGCATGACAAGTTACATCTTATGTTGCCAAAGCATCGAAAAACATTCATGTTTGTACACAAAAATACAGATCTATCCATACAGTGTATAAACAGATATATCCCTGAGTGTATAAATATACTTTCATATAATTTATATATACTCTTTTCTTTTATTTAGTGGTTGTCCCTCTGTTTATGGCAAGCTGTAACATAGTGTGCCGCTAGTGTTACACAATTTCTCTCTTCCCCTAGTAGGTATGGGAGTTTTTGGTCATCATTCAAATTTCTGAATTCCGGGCATATTTTTGTGAATTTTGGGTAGAAATTCTCCCTTATGCCCTGATACTTTCTACAAGCTGTGAGGAAGTGCATCTCTGTCTCTACCACTCCCTGACTGCAGTGAGAGCACATCCTGTCCTCTCTTGGTAGCCGGGTCTGCCTGTGTCTACCTTTTTCGATCGCCAGGCTATGTTCACTAAGTCTGTACATTGTCAAGGTTTTTCTCAGTTTGCTATCCTTTACCATGGTCAGGTAATCAGCCATGTTGTATTGTCTGTTTAGGGCCAAGTAGCAATTGAGTTTGCTTTGGGTTTTTGTTGTTTCTGCCCAATATGACAGATATTTTTCCTTTTGCTTAGCGACGATTGTGTTGGGTCGAATTCTTTGTGTTACGCTGTCACTGTCCTGGGGCTGGTTATTGTTAGTAGTGTTAGTAGTTACTTCACTGAGTCCCAAGACTAGTTGACTGAGGGTATTCTTCTTTATGGTCCTCTCTTGGCATTTCAGGGCGTCGTAATGATAGCATTGGGGGTTGCTCTTTAAATCTTGCATCTGTGGACCCTCGTTCTTGACCCCTCAACTATTGGAGATGGTCTGTTTCTATCTACCCCCATCCTATCCTTTCATCATTTTAAACACTTATTATATCACCCTTTAATCTGTGTTGTTCTAATGAAAATAATACCCAGTTTTTAAAGTCTTTCTTTGTATTTGTATTTCCTCATACCAGGCAGCATCTTAGTAAATCTGAGTGGTACCCTCTCTAAAGCCTCAATATACTTCCTATAGCGTGGAGCCAAATACTGCACACAGTCCTCCAACTGGGGTATAATTTAAAGCTTTATATAGGCTCATCATTGCCTCTTGGCTTTTATATTATATACCTTGTGATAAAACCTGCAATTTAATTTCTTACGGCCTTAACAACCTGAAGTGCTGGTTCTTTCTACCCTGACCCATCCTTTTCTAATTTTTAAAATTTCTATCCTATTTTGTCATAATCTGTATCATTCTAATGAAAAAAGATCCAATTTTTCAAGTCTTTCTTTCATATTTGTGTTTCCTCATATCAGGCAGCATCCTAGTGAATCTGTGTTTTACCTTCTTTAAACCCTCAATATGCTTCTTATAGTGTGGATCCCAATACTGAACGCAATACTCCAACTGAGGTCTTATTAAGGTTTTATATAGGCTCATAAATGCCTCTTAGAGAGGGAGAGAGGGAAGGAGATAGAGAAGAGAGGAAGACACCCCGGGGAAGGGGCTGGACTCAGAGCCCGGCGGGTGAAGAAGGGCGGCCGCCATTTTGTGAGGTCGGGGGGAAGTTTGAATTGTGGCGGCTGAAGAAGGCGAGCTCTCCCTCCCTCTCCCACCCCTTCACACTTTCCCTCCCTCACCCTGTCTCTCTCCCTCCCCCTCTCTCTCTCCCCTCTCTCTCTCTCCCTGCCCCTCTCTCTCTCCCTCCCTCTCTCTCCCTCCGACTCACCTCGGTACCAGAACGGAGTCAGTCCGACACCAGGAGGCCGGGTGCCCATCGCTCAGAAGCGAGCCCGGGGTTCCTCATGTTTAACCAGGCGGGCCTTTGGACCTGGTTGGCCGGGCGGCAGTCAAAGGCCTTTCTCTCCGGACTCCCATGTCCAAGAGGCCGGCCGGTGAAGAAGAGCGGCCGCCATTTTGTGAGGTCGGCGGGAGAGAGAGAGAGAGAGAGAAGGAGAGAGAGAGCCGCCGCTCCTCCGGTCGATGTGTTGCGGGCCGACCCCTGATGAGCGCCCGATCCGCTGAGCCGGAGCCCTCTCCACTGCTCGCTGTCTCTCGGGCCGTGTAGTTCTCTGTTGTTCCCGCGCAGCCGGCCAGAGAGAAGAAAAACAAAAGAGATGAAGAGAGACGCGACTGAGTGAACAATCTAATTTAAAGCAGCCTCTCCCCCGCTAAAAGGTGAGAGCCGGAGGGAGATTTTGCGGGTGAAGAAGGGCGGCCACCAGCGCTTCAGGCCCGGCTGGTCTTTAATGGCCGCCACTCACCTCAGCTCAGCTCCCACTCGGCAGTTTGAAGGATTGGCCCCGCCCACAAACACCATGAAATGCGCCCCCCCCCCCAATTGGTCAACCATCACGTCACTCAACGCTAATGAGCCGTAGGATTGGTCAACCGCTAATGAGCGGATTTTTGAAAGTTTTTTGTATACTGTCCGAACAATTTTTGTCTGACCAAAAAGTAAATACGCCTATGACACTCCCCTGATCATCAGCTTTCTTTTGATATAACATATGTGTAGGTACGCTCTAACTTTTGAGTGTATAGCGGACATAAAAAAGCAGACAGACAGACAGTTCTTGTGATAAAACCTACAATTCCATTAGGTTTTTTACAGCCTTATCAGCCTGAGGTGCTGCCTTTAGTGACATGTGAACTTGTCCCCTCTAAATCCCTCTGCTCTCCCACAGCACCAATTCTACTTCCATTCACTGTATAAATACTGCTTTTTTTTTAACCAATATGTATCACCTCACACTTACTGACATTAAATTCCATCTGCCACTTTTTAGCCTATTCCCCAATTTATCAAAGTGCCTTTATAGCTTCCTTTAATCTTCTAAAGAATTAACTGTACCTCCTATTTGGGTAACATCTGTAAATTTCCATACCACTCCGTCAAGGCCTATATCTAAATCATTGATACCCACAGTGAACGGTCGTGGCCCCAGAACTGAACCCCTGGACACCACTACCCACAGCTCTGAAAAACTGCTCTTAACTCTGCTCTGGTTTCCTCCCTTCAAACCAATCTTGAATCCAATTTTTTGCACACCCCCCACCTCCTCCCTGCCCAAAAAAAAATCCATATCCTTTAATCTTCTTTAGTAATCTCCCAAATGGTACCTTGCCAAAGGCTTTCCTAAAGTTCACGTACACTACATCACTACAGGGCTAGACAGACTGGATGCAGGGAGAATGCTTCCCCTGGCTGGGGGGTCTAGAACGAGGGGTCACAGTCTCAGGATACGGGGTAGGACATTTAGGACTGAGATGAGGAGAAATTTCTTCACTCAGAGGGGTAGTGAACCTGTGGAATTCTCTACTACAGAAGGCTGTGGAGGCCAAGTCACTGAATATATTTAAGAAGGAGATAGATAGATTTCTAGACACAAAAGGCATCAAGGGTATGGGGAGAGAGTGGGAATATGGTATTGATAGAGGATCAGCCATGATCATACTGAATGGCAGAGCAGGCTCGAAGGGCCGAATGGCCTACTCCTGCTCCTATTTTTCTATGTTTCTATCCACAGAATTTCCCCCATCAATCATATCTGTTACCTCCTCAAAGAATTCTGAGGTTTATTGAGCATGATTGTCCCTTTTGAAATCCAGGCTGGCGACTTCTATTTTCTCTTTATCTAGATAGATGGTAATTTCATCTTTAATTAATGGGGCCTCAGCTATTTACAATCTATATTAATGACTTAGATGAAGGGACTAAGTGTAATGTATCCAAGTTTTATGACAATACCAAGCTAGGTGGGAAAGTAAGCTGTGAGGAGGACACAAAGAGCCTACAAAGGAGTATAGACCGGTTAAGTGAGTGGGCAATAAGGTGGCAGATCGAGTATAATGTGAAGTTATTCACTTTGGTAGGAAGAATAGGAAAACAGAGTGGGGGAGAAATTGGGTGAGTAGCGCCACCTGTTAGCGCCTAAAGAGGCAGTCAGTGGCTGTAGCGCCACTGGCTGCGTCTCCCGCGATATTAAGTAGGGGCGCTAATGGTGGCGTTAGGCTTTTGCGCTGCGCCGCCACCGATGACGTCATCGGTGTGCGCAGCGCCCCATTCGTGCCCCGTTCGCGATATTTGGTAGCGAACGCCGCAGTTGCGCCACTCGCTACCCGCGCCCGGCCTTACTGTGCCGGCAGCGGCGCAAGTTAAGGTGGAGGTGCGGGGCGGCCGCTTTTTCGGCGGCCGCCTGCCAGCACCTCCGTCCCCAGCCTCCTAACCGCCCCCTCCCACCTTGGTGCTGGGCTCATTTGCCGGCACTCGCGAGCGGGGATCGCGCTGTTGCATGCACCTCCCCCTTAACAGTGGGAGGAAGGCCTGCAGTACCGCAGCGTGGTGTGGCGCTGCGGCACGTTGCGCTGCGATAATCAGTTTCAGCGCCCTAAGAGGGACGCGGAGCGCCTCGAGCCTCGCCCCGTGTCCCTCGAGTGGCACTGAAACTGAATTTCTGGCGATCGGTATCACTCCGATTGCTGCGCTAAATCCTGCGCTCAGGCGACTTTTGCGCCACTTTGGCGCCCCAACCCAATTTCTAGGCCAGTATGTTTTAAATGGTGAGAAACTATTAAATGTTGGTGTTCAGAGGGATTTGGATGTCCTTGTACAGGAAACGCAGAAAGTTAAACATGCAGGTACAGCAAGCAATTAGGGAGGTAAATGGTATGTTGGCGTTTATTGCAAGGGAATAAGAGTACAAGTGTAATTGTTGCAATTGTGTAGGGCTTTGGTGAGACCACACCTGGAGTACTGTACACAATTTTGGTCTCCTTATCTGAAGAAGGACATACTTGCCATGGAGGCAGTGCAAAGAGGATTCACTAGATTGATTCCTGGGATGAGAGGGTTGTCCTACGAGGTGAGATTGAATAGAATGGGCCTATACTTTCTGCAGTTTAGAAGAGTGAGAGGTGATTTCATTGAAACATATAAGATTTTGAGATGTCTTGACGGGGTAAATGCTGAGGGGCTGTTGCCCCCGGCTGGAGAGTATACAACTAGTCTCAGGATAAGGGGGTCGGCCATTCAAGGCTGAGATTGCTAAATTTTTGGACTCTAATGAAATCAAGGGATATGGGAATCAGGCGGGAAAGTGGAGTTGAGGTTGAAGATCAGCCATGATCTTATTGAATGGCAGAGCAGGCTTGAAGGGCTGTATGGCCTACTCCTGCTACTAATTCTTATGTTCTTAATTAAAAAAACTAAAATTTTCTCCACCACAGATGTTAAACTAACTGACCTGTAATTACCCAGATTAGCTCTGTCTCCCTTTTTAAAACTGGGATTAAATTGGCCACTCTCCAGTCCTCCAGCACACATCCACTCTCCGTAGAGCCTGAAATATAATTCTCAGACCTCTTCAATTATCTCCCTCAGCATCCTAGAAGGTATCCTGTTGGGCTCTAGTGTTTTGTCTTCCTTTAGCTTAACTAACGTATCTAAAATTTTCCTTTCATCCATTAAAATGTCACTCATCTCACACTCAACCACTTCAGGATTCACCCCCTCTCTGATATCCTTCACTTTAATAAAGGCCGATGCAAAGAATTTATTGAACACCTCTGCCATTCTTTTTATCATCCCTACAAATTGACAAACCCCTTCTCTCGGGTCCCACCTCACTTTTAACAATTCTCTTTTCACTGATACATTTGTAAAATACATCACTATTCCTTTTGCTGTTTATTGGATTTTTCTTCATGCTCCCTCTTGGCTTTCCTTATCCTCTTATTTTCTCATATTCTCCTTTTAGTTTTTTCATTAGTATTCTTATAGTCCTCAGACCCTCTTCAATGTTAATTGCTTTTGAACATCTTTATTTATCCATGATATCCTGATGCCAATAGTAATTTCCTTTTTTTAATGGAATATACTTATTCTGTAACTTTGCAATCTCTTTTTCCAAAACAGTTCACTGTTGCCCTACAGATCTGTGCCAATTTCTCCTTCCACCTCACCTCAGCTAGCTCACTCATCTTTCTAAAATCTTCCCTAATCCAATATGGCTTTCTAGTTTTTGTACTTTTTTTTTCCATTTCTAGCTGGATCTTAAACCTTAAGATATTGTGGTTACTGCTCCCAAGGTGCTTACCCACGTTTATCTCATCAACTTATCTATTTCATCGCTCATAACCAGATCTAACAACACTTCCACCCTTGAAGGCTGTCTAACATATTGCTCAAGGAAGGAGTCCTGTACAGTTCAGGAATTCCATTCCACTTCCTCCCTGTCCCAATTGATAATTAAAATCTCCCAGAACAATAATTTTATTATTCCTACTCACCCCACTCTAATCTGATTGCAGAATTCCTCTTGCATTTCCTTCCCACAATTTGGAGACCTGTAATACACCCTCCTCCCAACACTATTTATTTTCCTTTTCTTTTGTCTATGCTAAGTCTTTACTTCAGTCTTTTCCCCATTTAAAATGCGTACATTTGATTTTATTTCTCTACTCCAAATTCCTCCTGCTAAATTGCTTCCTGAATGCATATTATTATCCTCATTTATTTCTCCCTTCACTATTGGATGATTCTGGTTGATTTTATTTTCCCAGCCCCCTCATTCCTAATTTAAATCCTCATCACTTCCATATGTAACCGTTTTGTACCTTGGCAACCTCTCTGTTCAGATGTAGCCCACCCTTGTAGAATAGATTCTCTGTCCAAGAACTGGTGCCAATGTCCTACGAAATGGAATCTCTCTTCCTGATACCATGCTTTTAGCCAGGCATTGATTTCCCTAATCTTCCTGTCCTTCCCTATTCTATCACGTGGCTAAGGAAGTAATCCTGAGATTACCATCTATGTAAATTACCATCTGTGACGTTCTACTCCTAAACTCATTTCTTAATCTCCTAAATTAATTTTATGGGACCTGAAACCTTACTCTGAAACCCTGTTTCTCTCTCTACAGATGCTGCCTGACCTGCTGAATATTTCCAGCATCCACAGTATTTTGCTTTTGTATTGTGGTCAAGTCTCTGTAGTGAGAATTGAACCCTCAACCTTCTGACTCAGTGGCGAGAGTTATAAGTTTATTAGGGCTCTATTTGATCTACTAACATTGCTATCAACGTCTGTTTGCAGCACATCACCTTATTCTGCTCACTGCCTGCAATGAAGCCTATTACTCCTATCTTATCAAACATATTTGCTTGGAGGCCTACAGATTTCAGATGACAGATGTTGGACAGAGGTTCTGGTGCGACTGGGAAGAAACACTAAGGTACGTTGGGAATTCTTGAAAACTTGATTTGAAGCTCTTTTCACTTGCACTGTTTTCATTATGTGTTGTCATCAAATCCTCCCAGGCTTTCTGCGTAGCTGAACAGTGAAGCTGAAGGATCTGTTGAGTAAATGCACTGTCCTGTCTTGTATTGAGCTCTACAGGATAGGAATCTCTCCGCTTCCATTCCTGGTCTGTGCTGAGTTAACCTGTGCAGCACTACAGACTCCTCCGATCCCTGCAATAGGGAAGGAAAATAAAAAATTAATCTGCATTCCCACTCCTGATCACGGTTCAGTGACTCCTGCGGGAATGCATGAGTGCGCATCCGTGTGAATCTGTGTGCATGCACCTGAGCAGTGTGTGTATGTGAGCGCGTGTGCATATAAACACGCATGTCTGCATTTGCATGTAAGTGTCTGCATGCATGTTTGTATATATCAGTGCGTGTATGTATTTGTGTGTGTATGTATGTGTATCTGCGCACTGTTGTGTATCTACATGTGTGCATGCATCTGTGTGCGTGTGTGTGTATCTGCATGCATGTGTGTGTAACCCTAATCATTTCCCTGGCTGAAATCAGCAAACTCAACATAACCAGACACATTTCTGCTCTATGTAGCTTGGTGATAAGTTTGGTGGTGTGCATTTAGCAAGGAGGAACTGAAGCTTGGGGCCTGGAGTGGGGAGGAACACAGATAATAAAAAGATTTCTTCCTAGTAATACTTTGTTACTCAGTGACATCAGTTAAGCAGAGTGACTTGGGCCTGTGACCATTATTGCTTCAAAACTTTGTCAATAAACACTGACAAGAAAGAACATTTCTATAGCTCCTTTCACAACCTCAGGATGACCCACAGCACTTTACAGCCAATGAACTAATTTTGAAGTGTAGGCACTGTTGCAATGTAGGAAATGCGGCAGCCAATTTGCGTACAGCAAGGTCCCATAAACAGCAATGAGGCAAATGATCATTTTTTTTAGTGATGTTGGTTCAGGGATAAATATTGACCAGGACACCGGGGAGAACTCCCCTGCTCTGTTCTTCAAATAGTGCCATGGGATCTTCTACAGCCATATAAGAGGACAGACGGGGTCTTGGTTTAATGTCTCAATGACAAGGCTGAAGCATTTGCAACTATCTTCAGCCAGAAGTGCCGAGTGGATGATCCATCTCGGCCTCCTCCTGAGGTCCCCAGCATCACAGATGCCAGTCTTCAGCCCATTCAATTCACTCCACGTGATGTCAAGAAACGGCTGAAGACACTGGATACTGCAAAGGCTATGGGCCCTGACAACATTCCGGCAATAGTACTGAAGACTTGTGCTCCAGAACTAGCCTCACCTCTAGCCAAGCTGTTCCAGTACAGCTACAACACTGGCATCTACCCAGCAATGTGGAAAATTGCCCAAGTATGTCCTGTCTACAAAAAGCAGGACAAATCTGACCCAGCCAATTACCGTCCCATCAGTCTACTCTCAATCATCAGCAAAGTGATGGAAGGTGTCGTCGACAGTGCTATCAAGCGGCACTTACTCAGCAATAACCTGCTAACTGATGCCCAGTTTGGGTTCCGCCAGGGCCACTCAGCTCCTGACCTTCTTACAGCCTTGGTCCAAACATGGACAAAAGAGCTGAACTCAAGAGGTGAGATGAGAGTGACTGCCCTTGACATCAAGGCAGCATTTGATCGAGTGTGGCATCAAGGAGCCCTAGCAAAACTGAAGTCAATGGGAATCAAGGGGAAAACTCTCCATTGGTTGGAATCCTACCTAGCACAAAGGAAGTTGGCTGTGGTTGTTGGAGGTCATTCATCTCAATCACATGACATCACTGCAGGAGTTCCTCAGGGCAGTGTCCTAGGCCCAAGCATCTTCAGCTGTTTCATCAATGACCTTCCCTCCATCATAAGGTCAGAAGTGGGGATGTTCGCTGATGATTGCACACTGTTCACCATTCGAGACTCGTCAGATACTGACGCAGTCCGTGTCCATATGCAGCAAGACCTGGACAACATTCAGACTTGGGCTGACAAGTGGCAAGTAACATTCGCACCACACAAGTGCCAGGCAATGACCATCTCCAACAAGCGAGACTCTAACCATCTCCCCTTGACATTCAATGGCATTACCATCGCTGAATCCCCCACTATCAACATCCTGGGGGTTACCATTGATCAGAAACTGAACTGGACCAGCCATATCAATACTGTGGCTACAAGAGCAGGCCAGAGGCTGGGAATTCTGCGTCGAGTGTCTCACCTCCTGACTCCCCAAAGCCTTTCCACCATCTACAAGGCACAAGTCAGGAGTGTGATGGAATACTCTCCACTTGCCTGGATGAGTGCAGCTCCAACAACACTCAAGAAGCTCGACACCATTTAGGATAAAGCAGCCCGCTTGATTGGCACTCCATCCACCTTCAACATTCACTCCCTCCACCACCGGCGCACTGTGGCTGCAGTGTGTACCATCTACAAGATGCACTGCAGCAACTCGCCAAAGCTCCTTCAACAGCACCTTCCAAACCCGCGACCTCTACCACTTAGAAGGACAAGGGCAGCAGACGCATGGGAACATCACCACCTACAAGTTCCCCTCCAAGCCACACACCATCCTGACTTGGACCTGTGTCGCCGTTCCTTCACTGTCGCTGGGCCAAAATCCTGGAACTCCCTTCCTAACAGCATTGTGGGTGTACCTACACCATATGGACTGCAGCGGTTCAAGAAGGATGCTCACCACCATCTTCTCGAGGGCAATTAGGGCTGGGCACTAAATGCAGGCCTAGCCAGCCAGCGACGCCCACATCCCATCAATGAATAAAAAAAACCCAAAAGACGGCACCTCCAACGATGTAGCACTCCCTCAGTACTGCACTGAAGCGTCAGCTTGGATTATGGGCTGAAGTCTCTGGAGTAGGACTTGAACCCACAACCTTCTGACTCAGGGAGGAAAGGGAAATCCATGACACCTACATTTCAGATGAAGGACTTTGGCCTATTTGATCCCATCCTTCCAGAATATCAATCCTAGTGTGTTCTTAGCATGGAGCTAGTCCTTAAATGAGTTCCAGCCTCACCCACCCTTTCTGGAAACTCTGTCAGCTGTACACCCTCTGTGTAAAGAATACTTCCTGGTTTCATTCCTAAACTTACCCTTCACATCCTGACCCTGTGTCCTCTTGTCCTCCTGCCCTGAGGTATCCAACAGTATTGTTCTATATTGTTTCCGGGGATGAGAGCACTGTCCTTTCGAGGAGAGATTGCGTAGAATGGGCCTATAACATCTGGAGTTTAGAAGAATGACATGTATAAAATTCTTAGAGGCCTTGACAGGGTAAATGCTGAGAGTCTGTTTCCCCTGGCTGGAGAGTCTAGAACTAGAGACCATAATCTCAGGATAAGGGGTCGGCCATTTAGGACTGAGATGAGGAGAAATTTCTTCACTCAGAGGGTTGTGTATCTTTGGAATTCTCTCCCCCAGAGGGCTGTGGATGCTCAGTCGTTGATTATATTCAAGACTGAGAGCGACAGATTTTTGGACACTAAGGTAATCAAGGGATATGGGCAATTAGGGATGGGCACTAAATGCAGGATATGGTGATATTGCGGGAAAGTGGAGTTGATTTAGAAGTTCAGACATGATCCTATTGAATAGCAGGCTCGAGGGGCCGTACGGGTTACTCCTGCATCTATTTCTTTGGTTCTTATGTTCCAGGTTAGTTTACGTTATCCCATTCAGTACCTTACAACCCTCTAAGAGCCCCTCCTGCCCTGGGGTATCTGACAGTATTGTTCCAGGTGTATTTTCACTATCTTGCTCAGTATCCTATAATTCTCATTAAGGACCCCTCCTTCTATTCTTCATTTGGCGAGTCTCCGGTTTTCTATAAGACATACAAAGATTAATGAAAAATGTTGGAAATACATAGGCCAATGAAAGATACTCATTTAAGTTTCAGGTGTAAACCATTTCTCAGAACAGGTGGCCAAGTCGCATCAGAAAAATACTAAAGTAATTTTTCTCTTTTAGATTCTTATGGGCCTGCTGTTCATTTTACCATTCTTCTCTTTGTAAATTCTATTTTCCTTTGGTGGATCATTTATTTAATGAGCTCTATTTTCATGTGCACCCAATTGTTTTCAGCAGTGACCATTGTACTTGGCCTTGCTAATGAATGCTTTCTCTTTCCTTGCAGCTCCTATGGAGATCTCACCAACTGCACATTCTTGATCGCTAAAAAGATGGACTGTTTTTGGCCAAACCAGGTGGTGGACCAATTCTTCGTCACCATCCACAAGGAATACTTTCCAAACTGTTCCATCTCTGGGAGAGCCTTGGGGGATCCCCCAAACAACATCATAGGGCCCTTCATTGTGATCCCAGTGATGATTACTCTGCTTATGACAGCACTTGTGGTGTGGAGAAGCAAACGGAATGAGGGCATTGTCTAAAGACTAATTTTACAACCCCTTCTATTGGGTTAAAGGACACTTATGGATTTTAATTTTGATCTGGAAAAGCAATGATACTGTTTCAACCAACTTTACATTGGAGGGGGTGAATGTCTGAACTGCAGAGTCTGAAGCTGAACCAAACTCACTTTTGAATGGTTCTTTGGTGTCTAAACAGCAAGTGGAAAACTTAAGACATTCTAGGCACTCACTGGTCCTAATCAGGGATATTGCTCGTGTTTAACAAACCGTTCTGCAACATTCTGTATTCTCTTTCAAACCTTAGTACTTGGGCGCAGTGAAGTTTAAACCACCTGGACTGGGCCACTAAATATTTATGACTTTAGTGGCTATGATTTTGACAAATGTTATAGCTTATGTGTTGGGTAACCAGGCTGGTTTCTCACTGCATGTATGACAAACCATGCTAATGACTGAACTCCCATCTGGAGACCATACCAGGTACTCAATGCATGTGTGGACATCTATGTAATTTTTTGATTCTAAGTAATGCATTTGTACAAAACCCATTGATATACTCATGCAGACTTTTGATGTCCATACTGACACACATTAATTTTGCTTATTGAATGAGAATGAATTGGCTAAACATTCTGAAGGAATAACGAACAAAATTATGATCATGGAACAACAAGAAGAATCAAAGGAGGGAAGAAAGAACCAAAACATTTTGTTTCAATCCAGAAGGTTTTCTAATCTTATCAGTGGTTTTTCATTATTTTGGATGTTACATCCAACCAGATGAGCAGTCTGCACTGCATTCTGGAAACAAAGCATTACATGGGGGCTCCAGTCCTGAATTATCAGGGGCGGAGAAGGTGGGTGAGGTGCTGGTACGGTACTGAGTCATTTAAAGCAGGAACGGCCAAGCTTCCATTCCAATCTATGCTAAAATACCTGCTCTCGACCAGTTGCTTTCAGTGCCCTGGATCAAGGAGCGCAATATTGTGGTATCTTGCTGCTATTGACTATCCATCATCCCTGCTGGAAAGAGTACATTTGGATGTCCAATGAGGTCAGAATTGGATTAGTCTGTGTCTGCTGTCAAATACCCTCGAACACTCATTGTCTGGGCTAACAGATAAAGAATGGAATTATTTCCCAAAAAGATATAGCACCTCCGAGAGAAGGGGAGAACAATGGGAGAAAATTGGAAAGGAATATTTTTGTAAACATTGGTTCATTAAATAAAATGTACATCTGTCACACTGATTAAAGGTACAGTAAACCAACATAATGCAATGGAAGCTCTGAAATATTAAACAGGAAATAGCAGTAAAAGATTAGAATAAAAACAGAAAAGGCTGGAAACACATAGCTGGTCAAGCAGCATCAGAACTGGAAGTTAGAGATTTAACAGTTTTTAAGCAAATACAGAGCTAGAGGGGTGAGGCAGAGGTGGAGGGGAGGGAAAGAACAAAAGGTTGCATCTATTTGCAATGCCAGATTTCTGACCCTTGGAGGACAAGACACATCCAGCAGTTTATCTGGAATGTGTAATTAGATCCTGCCTGCCTAAGTAATCAAGTACTTGCAATGTGTATTTCGAGCCATTCATTTTCAGTGCCAGGCTCCAGACAGAGCGCAGAGAACAGACAGGGCTCTCCCCGCCCCCCACCCCCTGGCAAAAGGTTCCTAACCTTCCCCCCCACTCCTCAGAGTTTCTGATCTTTTCCCTCCCCAACAAATTCCTGGCCTTCTCCAAGTCCGTAACAGTCCACCACACCACCCCACAACCGGGTCCCTGACAGTCTTCTCTCCTCGCCCCAAATTCCTGATCTCCCCATCCCAACTTCCTGACCATCCACCTCGAACCCCCCCCACTCCAGGCTTCCTGATCTCCCCCCAAGTTCCTAACCTTCCCATCACCCCCATAAATGGGGCATTGTGTGTGGGTCGTAGATTGTTAACAGGTTTATTGGGTATAAAGTGAATAATGACAGTGTCAAGACTCCCGGATTTCATCCAGTCCAATGATGACACTTGCCACACCCGGGGCTTTCTGAAAAATCAACCAGGTCTGTGGGGGTGGGAAGAATGTGATCTACGTCTAACAGAGGGGGGAGAACGAGATCTATCTTCCCATCTGGATCACATTCTCACTCTCACCGCGCCACCCCCCCCCCCCTTCCGCCACTTTAGGCCTGGATCACATTCTTCCCCTATCCCCACTGTGCTCTTTATCCCCCCCACCAAACTACCTGACATTTTCTCCCCCTTTGATCACCTTTCTCTCCCCACCGCCACCCACCCCCCCGGAAGTACCTGACATCTTCTCCCCCTTCAATCACCTTTCTCTCCCCACCGCCCCCCTCCTTCAATCTCCTCTCTCTTTCCGCCCCCCGCTTCGATCCTCTCTCCCCACCTCCACCCCGCCCGCCCACCAACAGATCCCCTGACCTCCGCACGGAGCCAAGGAAAGCGTGTTGTGCAGGCCGCAATAGTTGTTCACTGCACATGCATGGCTCCGGCATACTGCGCACATGTGCAGAAGGGGAATCAGGCCCAGGTATACTGTGCGCATGCGTAGAAGGCCGCAAAGGTGTTTGTGCAAATAATCAGTGAGAAGAAAAGGGAAGTTCTGTGGTACAGTGGATGGCAGGAGTGATTAAAAAGAAAGACTTGCATTTATATAGCGCCTTTCACAACCGCTGGATGTCTCAAAGCACTTTACAGCCAATGAAGTACTTTTGAAGTGTAGTCACTGTTGTAATGTGGGCAACGCGGCAGCCAATTTGCGCAGAGCAAGGTCCCACAAACAGCAATGTGATAATGACTAGATAATATGTTTTGTTATGTTGACTGAGGGATAAATATTGGCCAGGACACCGGGGATAACTCCTCTGCTCTTCTTCGAGATAGTGCCATGGGATCTTTTATATCCACCGGAGAGAGCAGACAGGACCTCGGTTTAATGTCTCATCCAAAAGACGGCACCTCTGACACTGCAGCAATACAGCACATTAAATGACAAATGGGATGATGGAGTAAGGCAAAAGGAGGTGGTAATGGGATAAGTAAAGAAACAAAAAATGGGTCCAGAGGAGGTGTAAATGGTTACAGCAGAATAGTAGAGGGGGAGGGAAGCATGGGAAATCTGGCAAAGTGGTCCAGGAATGTGGCAGAGAAAGGTAGGTAGACACCAAGGGTGTGGACCACCCCCGGCCGTGTACTAACAGGGGGTCCCCACCCCAAGCACCACTCCTGACCTCCTCCATTCCCAGTGGCTCTGGTGCAGCCATCCTCAATTACCAGTACCTGCTTTCCAAGAGAATGGAAGTGGTGACCAAGAACTAAAGCTGTTGAACTCAATGTTAAGGCCGGAAGGCTGTTAAGTGCCTAAGAGTAAGATGATGTGCTGTTCCTTGAGCTTCTGTTGAGTATCATTGGAACAGTGTAGGAGGCCGAGAACAGAGGGGTCAGCTAGGGAGTGGGCAGAGAATTAAAGTGGCAAGCAACCAGAAGCTCAGGGTCATGCTTGAAGATTGAATGGATGTGTTCAGCAAAGTGATCACCCAATCTGCGTTTGATCTCCCCAGTGCAGAGGAGACCGCATTGTGAGCAGTGAATACCAATTTTGAAGAAGTACAAGTAAATCACAGTTTCACCTGGAAGGAGTGTTTGGGGCCCCTGCCGGCTGGAAAGACAGGAGGTGAAAGAGCAGGTCTTTCATCTCCTGCGCTTGCATGGGAAGGTGCCGGAGGAAGGAGGTGATGGACGATTGGGCCAGGATATTGGGGAGGGAATGGTTCCTTCAAAATGCTGAAAGCGGAGGGGAAGATGTGTTTGGTGGTAGCATCACGTTGGAGGTGACAGAAATGGTGGAGGATGTAGTATCACATGTCACGGACTAGTAACTGCACATGCAGTATCATTTGTTATAGACTAGTAGCTGGACACACAGCATCACATGTCATGGACAATTAACTGGACATGCAGTATCATATGTCATGCACTATAACTGGACCTGCATTATCACGTAACTAGTAAGTGGACACGCAGGATCATGAGAACTCCATCACCTCCAAGTCACACACCATCCTGACTTAGAAATATATCGCCGTTCCTTCATCGTCACTGGGCCAAGATCCTGGAATTCCTTCCCTAACAGCACTATGGGAGTACCTTCACCACACAAACTGCAGCAGTTCAAGGTGGTGACTCACCACCACCCTCTCAAAGGCAATTAGGGATGGGCAATAAATGATGGCCTAGCCAGCAACACCCACATCCCATGAACGAAAGACTACAAATAGGACATGCAATATCATGTTTCATGGACTAGTAGCTAGACATGCAGTATAACGTCATGGACTAATGTGACCTGCAAAATCACGTCATGAACTAGTAAGTGGACAGGCAGTATCACGTGTCATGGAGTAGTAACGGGACATGCAGTATCACGTGTCATGGACTGGTAGCTGGACATGCAATATCACGTCTCGGACTAGTAACAGGACTTGCAGTATCACATGTCATGGACTAGTAACGGGACATGCAGTATCACGTGTCATGGACTGGTAACTGAACATGCAATATCATGTGTCATGGACTAGTAACGGGACATGCAGTATCACATGTCATGGACTAGTAATGGGACATGCAGTATCACGTGTCATGGACTCATAACTGGTAAGGCATTATCATTTGTCATGGACTCGTAACTGGACATGCATTATCTTGTGTTACTGATTACTCAGTATCACATGTCACGGACTAGTGACTGGGCATGCAGCATCATATGTCATGGACAAGTGAGTGGGCATGCAGTATCACGTGTTTTTTCTTTATTTTGATATGGATGTCACCTGCAAGGCTGTCATTTATTGCCCATCTGTAGTTGCCCTTGAGAAGGTGCTGGTGAGCTGCCTTCTTGAATCGCTGCAGTCAATGTGGTGTAGGTGCTCCCACAGTGCTGTAGGGAGTACCAGGACTTTGACCCAGTGACAATGAATGCAATATATGTCCAGGTCAGGATGATGTGTGACTTGGAGGTGATGGCACCCTATTCATCTACTGCCCTTATCTTTCTAAGTGATCGAGGGCGATGGTTTGGAAGGTCCTGTCGAAGAAGCCTTGTTGAGTTGCTGCAGTGCATCCTGTAGATAATATACACTACACTGGTGGTGGAGGAAGTGGATGTTTAAATTGGTGGTTGGGCTATTGATCCTGGATGGTGTCGAGCTTCTTGAGTTTTAGCTAGTTTCTCTACATTGGTCATGAACCTTCAGTGATCTGTACATAATAACACCAAGATTTTTTTTTCTCAACCTCTCAGTATTGTTCCCTGCAAATGATACATACGTATATTCTGCATTGACCCTACATTTATCTAAATTAAACACCATTTACCATTGTGTAGGCCACTCCCCTAGCCTATCTAAGTCTTTTTCAATTTGATTGCACTCTTCACACCTGCTTATGTGGCGCAAATGTTACTTGCTGCTCATCAACCCAAGCCTGTATGTTGTCCAGGTCTTGCTGCATGCGGACATGGACTAGTTTATTATGAGGAGGAGTTAGGAATAGAGCTGAACACTGTGCAATCATCAGCGAACAGCCCCACTTCTGACCTTGCGGCTGAGGAAGGTCATGGATGAAGAAGCTGAAGATGGTTGGGCCTAGGACGCTGTCCTGAGGAACCCCTGCAGCAATGTCATGGGGCAGAGATGATTGTCCACATTATCGACTAGATGCCAGTGGTGTAGCAGTACTGGAACAGCTTGGCTAGAGGCACAGCTAGTTCTGGAGCACAGGTCCTCCGCACTACAGCTGGGATGTTGTGGGGACCCGTAGCCTTTGCTATGTCTAGTGCACGCATCTGTTTCTTGATATCATGTGGAATGAAACCAATTGGCTTAAGGCTGGTATCTATGCTGGTGAGGACATCAGGAAGAGGCCGAGAAGGACCATCCACTTGGCACTTCTGGCTGAAGGTGGTGACGAACCACTTTTGCATTCACGTGGTGGGCTCTGCCATTATTGAGGATGGGGATACTAATGGAGTATCCTCTTTCCGTTAGTTGCTTAATTATCCACTACCATTCACAACTGGATGTAGCAGGACTGCAGAGCTTTGATTTGCTGCGTTGGTTGTGGGCTCGCTTAGCTCTGTCTACAATATGTTACTTCCACTGTTCCTCTAATGAGGCCATATGGGTAGAACTTAAAAACAAAAAGGGGGTTAGTACTTTGGTGGGAGTGTACTATATGCACCCAGTCAGGGGGAGATAGAGGAACAGATATGTAGGCAAATCTCAGAGAAGTGTAAAAATAATAGGGCAATAATAGTAGGGGATTTCAACTTCCCCAATATTAACTGGGATAGTCAGAGTGTGAAAGGCTTAGAGGGTGTGGAATTTTTAAAGTACATCCAGGAGAGCTTTTTGAGCCAGCATGTAGAAAGTCCTACAAGAGAGGGGGCGGTACTGGATCTAATTCTAGGGAATGTAGCCGGGCAAGTGATAGAAGTGTCAGTAGGAGAGCATTTTGGTGACAGTGACCATAATTCGGTGAGATTTAAGGTAGTTATGCAAAAGGACAGAGATGGACCGGAAATAAAGGTTCTAAATTGGGGGAAGGCCGATTTTAATATGATAAGGCAGGATCTGGCCAAAGTGGACTGGGATCAGCTACTTGTAGGAAAATCCACATCAGAGCAGTGGGAATCATTCAGAAAGGAATTAGAGAGAGTACAACGCCAACATGTTCCCGTAAAGATCAAGAGTGGGACCAACAAGCCCAGGGAACCCTGGATGTCAAGGGCTATACAAGAATGGATTAGGAAAAAAAGGGAGGCTTTTGGCAGATACAAAGGACTAAAAACAGTGGAAGCCCTAGAGGAGTATAGAAAGTGCATGGGGTTACTTAAAAAAGAAAGTAGGAGAGTGAAGAGGGGGCATGAAAAAACACTGGCGGGCAAAATAAAGGAAAATCCCAAGGTGTTTTATAAGTATATTAAGGGCAAGAGGATAACCAGGGAAAGAGTAAGGCCCATTAGGGATCAAAGTGGCAATGTGTATGTACAGCCGGAAGATGTAGGTGAGGTTTTAAATGAATATTTTGCATCTGTTATCACTATGGAGGATGATGTAGGCACATATATCAGGCAGGGGGATTGTGATATACTTGAACAAATTAGTATTGAGAGGGAAGAGGTACTAGCAGTTTTAGCGGGCTTAAAAGTGGATAAATCCCCAGGCCCAGACGAGATGTATCCCAGGCTGCTACGAGGCAAGGGAGGAGATTGCAGGGGCTCTGCCACAAATTTTCAGAACCTCTCTGGCCACAGAGGAGGTGCCAGAGGACAGTTAAGGGTAGTAGGGATAAACCAGGGAATTACAGGCCAGTGAGCCTAACATCAGTGATAGGGAAATTATTGGAAAAAATTCTGAGGGACAGAATTAGTCTCCACTTGGAGAGGCAAGGATTAATCAAGGATAGTCAGCATGGCTTTGTCAGGGAGAGATCATGTCTAACCAATTTGATTGAATTTTTCGAGGGGGTGACTAGGTGTGTGGATGAGGGTAGTGCAATTGATGTAGTCTACATGGACTTCAGTAAGGCTTTTGACAAAGTCCCACATGGGAGACTGGTCAAGAAGGTAAGAGTCCATGGGATCCAGAGCAATTTGGCACATTGGATCCAAAATTGGCTTAGCGGTAGGAGGCAGAGGGTGATATTCGAAGATTGGTTCTGTGACTGGAAGCCTGTGTCCAGTGGTGTATCGCAGGGATCGGTGCTGGGTCCCTTGCTGTTTGTAGTGTACATTAATGATTTAGATATGAATGTAGGAGGTATGATCAGTAAGTTCGCAGATGACACGAAAATTGGTGGAGTGGTAAATAGCGAGAAGGGAAGCCTCAGGCTACAGGACGATATAGATGGGTTGGTCAAATGGGCAGAACAGTGGCAAATGGAATTTAATCCTGAAAAGTGTGAGGTGATGCATTTTGGGAGGACTAACAAGGTAAGGGAATACACAATGAATGGTAGGATCCAAGGAAGGACAGAGGATCAGAGGGACCTTGGTGTGCATGTACATAGATCACTGAAGGCAGCAGGACAGGTAGATAAGGTGGTTAAAAAGGCATATGGGATACTTACCTTCATTAGCCGAGGCATAGAATATAAGAGCAGGGAGGTTATGATGGAGCTGTACAATACGCTAGTTAGGCCACAGCTGGAATACTGTGTGCAGTTCTGGTCGCCACACTATAGGAAGGATGTGATTGCATTGGAGAGGGTGCAGAGGAGATACACCAGGATGGTACCTGGGCTGGAGCGCTTCAGCTATGAGGAGAGACTGGACAGGCTGGGGTTGTTTTCCTAGGAGCAGAGAAGGCTGAGGAGGGACCTGATTGAGGTGTACAAAATTATGAGGGGGAAAGATAGGATAGATGGAAAGGAACTTTTCCCCTTAGTAGAGGGGTCAATAACCAGGGGGAATAGTTTCAAGGTAAGGGGCAGGAGGTGTAGAGGGGACTTAAGGAAAAATGTTTTCACCCAGAGGGTGGTTGGAATCTGGAACTCACTGCCTGAAAGGGTGGTAGAGGCAGGAACCCTCACAACATTTAAGCAGCATTTAGATGAGCACTTGAAACGCCATAGCATACAAGGCTACGGACCAAGTGCTGGAAAATGGAATTGGAATAGACAGGGCTTAATGGCCGGCGCAGACACGATGGGCCTCTTTCTGTGCTGTATAACTCTATGACTCTATGTTTAGCATGCATGGAGGCCTGTGTTGTAGCTTCACCGGGTTGGCATCTCTTTTTTAAGTACGTCTAGTGCTGTTCCTGGAACGCTCTTCTACTCTCATCATTGAACCAGGGTTGGTCACCTGGCTTGATGGTGATGGAGGAGGGAGGAATATGCCAGGCAATAATGTTAGTTTGCTTCTTGAAATGACCATTTCATGCCCAGTGTTTAAGCAAGGTGATGCATTCCAAAATCTAGCTCCTACCCGTAATATCAGGACCATACAAGAAGTGCTCATAGAGCACATCTATATGCCTGACCTGTTGGTCTGTAGCCTGGAAGAACAAGAGAGGTTTCAGCCTGATACACCATGCTGCACTGGATCTTGAGATACTGTGTGTGCAGGGGTGATGTGTTACATGTGAGATGACCAATATGCAGAATGCATGATGAAATTGCACTGAAGAACAGGTCCCTGTCATGTACTGTCACACTGACAAGGATACAACATGACATGGTAAATGTGGTTCAGGTGAGTGAGAATACTTATTTTATCACAACCAATTTGAACACTTTCACTTATGGTGTGCGTCAATGTCGCATAAGGAAACCAATCTTCTGTATACAAATTAATAAAACAGATAGGATATTGGTGAAACACACTAGTAACTATCAGGGGGATGGAAATTCAAGTAGAGAAAGATATAAAATTAGAAATTCCAAAATTAAGGTGGATTCCCCCAAGTTGACACTAAAATTAGAACAATTAATGCCCACGAAAAAGGATCTTTTGATTAAGATTATCCACAACATGGATAACAGTAAGAGTATACTGGAGGATATTTTAAGTCCATAGGATGACCTTTTGATATATGGCAGTACTTGGGAAGAAATAGGCATTCAGCCTTGTTCGCCATTCAATACACAATGATAGTCATAATATTTCTGGTAATATGTTATGTAAAACAAATGGGTAGAAATTTGCATGGCAATAGATCGAGATAGATACATGATGCTGATGAAATAATGTTTAGAGTTGGCCTTAAATATCTCCAGACCAACAAGGGGAGAGCTATCAGGAAATGGTTAATCAGATCGTACTGCTATTGATTTCTAACTTTTCAATTGTAGCTGATCTCACTAGCTGTTTGATTATCCCTTTGATATAAACAGACTCTCTAACTAACTTGTAACAAGCCCTTGAGTGTTTAGAGACTCGATTGGGTGTGCAGACAAAGCGGCATCTTTTAGGCTATTCATCTTTTAACTTCACAGGGATGCAGGATCTGAGAGACATTTTTATGATGGTTAGATGAAGGTGGCAGGAAAGGGCTGTATTGATCAGACATAAACCGCTGCATGCGAAGGCAACCTTGGAAGGCTACATCTGTCAAAGGGATATGGTCCAGGATGATCACAGAAGGTTAGGAGGCCTTTGTTAGTTTCAATTTCTGTAACTGGCACCCGCCTAAAGATTTGATTCACAAATCAATCAGGATGTGTAAAACTGAAGTTATTGGTAAGGGGCATGAAAGGAAGAATAGGTAATGTTGAAACATATTTGAATTGGATTGGATTGAAAAAAGGGTATAAAAGAGTGGGTGCTGGGGAGTTTTCTCAGAATTCAATGAGGCCTGATCAGCCTTGAAAATCCTCAAGCTCAAAACTGTTAACGTGTATGAATTCTCTGGTGAACTCACAAGGTTTTGCCGTAAATGCTGCTGTTCAGTGTATGTTTAACTATTGTCAATAACAGTTATCATATGCTTCTGTGAATATCTACCTGTAATACTCTGAACCCTATCATTTGAGGAGTAACTTGTAAGAACACCCATTCTCTAACAGTATGACTTTGTCAGGCTGTTTATTGACCAGTCTGTGGAACAGCTCTCGCAACTTTAGCACCAGTCCCCAAACATTAGTGAAAACTTTGTAGGATCACCAGGGCTGGGTGTGCCTTCATTGTGTCTGGATTTGATGCCCAGGTCGCAGCCAAGTGGTCTGGCCGGTTTTATTCTTATTCCATTTTTTTTTTAAAAGTTTGATACTATTGCTTACAAGGTAATTTCAAAGGGAAGGCAAGAGTCAACCACATTGGTGTGGGACTGGAATCACATATAGACCAAACGAAGTAAGGAAGGTTTCCATCCCTACAGGACATCAGTGTACCAGTTGGATTTTTATGACAAGCCAATAGCTTCCTGGTTACTTTACTGATAGCAGCTTTTTATTCCAGATTTTTTTAGTTTAAAAAAAATCAATTCATATTCCAAACTGCCATGATAGGATTTGAACTTGCATTCTCTGGATTACTAATCCAGTAACATAACCACTTCACTACCATACCTGTTTCATGTACTTGTAACCGGACATACAACATTACATGTTGTAACTTGAAATTCAGTATCACGTGTCATGGACTAGAAATGTGGCATGCAGAATCATTGGAGATGTTTTAGCCTATGTTGCTGTATGTTTTACAGCATACATTGGAGATGGTTTACAGCATATATTGGAGGTGTTTCAGTGTGCATATTGGCATTGTTTTACTGCCTGTTGCCATTTGTTTAACATGTGTTGGACCTTCTTTTACTGCATATTGTTTATTATATGTGTTGATTATTTCACCAGATATCGTGGTTTATTAAGCAGGAAGCTGGGCAGTTTTTGCTGGTTACAATTCGGCAGTGCTGCAGCACCAAGTTGGCAGTATCTAAACCTTAGTTACGCAAATTACTGGTAGCTTGCTGCTTGCGCAGTTAGACCACCTTTCCCACTAGCAGTTTGGCCTGCAAGTTATTTGGAGCCAAATAGAAATACTACCAGCACCCAGTAACATGTCTGTCTTTGTACATGAGTTTGGAGGATTCAGGCTAGTTTGTAAAATCACATCTTCCTGACCATGATCCCCTTCACAATTGGGCCGCCCCCTCATCAGTGAAGCGTTTCCCTCTGTTCTGCAACGTGGTTTTGTTTCAAAACACTATCTTGCTGTAAATGCTGTTCAGCGACACACAAGCCTTAAGCTCCTAATCCCCCCACTCATTTTGGTGCTTAACTATGTGTTTCAATCTATACACGGACTGGAAGTCTTCATTTACAACCATCAATAAGTTCACACAGCAGATTACACGATTTAGAGAGCACTTACCACTTACCAGGAGTATGGAACAGGATTTAGCACTCGGCCCACTCAGCCCACCTCTGCCATCCTGCGTGCAATGACAGCTGTTTGATCCTGATTTTGATTCTTTCTCCATATCCATCAACATACTTACTTTCCAAATATGTAGTGATATCCTCCGTAAACACCAGCCCAACAGTGAGAGGCAGCTGGATTAACATCAGTAGAGAAACAGTCAGTAACACAGGGTGCTGGCTGAATACTTGGGGGAGGGGTTAGTGCTCTGCGGGTGGGGGGGGGGGTCGGGGGTCGATGCTGGCGCTCTGCGGGCAGGAGGGGGGCCGGTGCTCTGCCGAAAAGGGGGGGTGGGGGTCACAGCACTGCCGGGGCGGGGGGGGGGGGGGGGGAAACAGTGCTCTGTGGGGGGGGTCAGTGCTCTGTTTGCGGGGGGGGGGGGGTCAGTGTGTGGGGGGGTCAGTGGTCTGGTGGGGTCAGTGTGTGAGGGTCAGTGCTCTGTGGGGGGGGGGGGTCAGTGCTCTGTGGAGGGGGAGGGGTCATTGCTCCGTGGGGGGGTCAGCGCTCCGAGGGGGGGGGGTCAGTGCTCTGTGGGGGGGGGGGGAGGGTCACTGCTCTGTGGGGGGGGGGAGGGGTCACTGCTCCTTGGGGGGGGTCAGTGCTTCGTGGGGAGGGTCAGTGCTCTGTGGGGGGGGTGGGGGGTCAGTGCTCCTGGGGGTGGGGGGGTCAGCGCTCCGTGGGGGGGGGGGGGGGGAAAAGAGTGGTCAGCGCTCTGTGGGGTGGGGGATCAGCGCTCCGTGGGGGGGGATGTGCTCCGGGGGAGGGGGGGGGTGTCAGCGCTCCGTTTGGGGGGGGGGGGGGGGGAGTGGTCAGCGCTCTGTGGGGTGGGGGATCAGCGCTCGTGGGGGGGATGTGCTCCGTTGGGGGGGGGTCAGTGCTTTGGGGGGGTGGTCATCGCTCCCTTGGGGGGGTCAGCTGTCCGTTGGGAGGGGGGGTCAGCGCTCCGTGGGGGGGGGGGTCAGCCGCTCCGTGTGGGGGGTCAGCGCTCCGTGGGGGGGGTCAGCGCTCCGTGGGGGGGGTCAGCGCTCCGTGGGGGGGGGGTCAGCGCTCCGTGGGGGGGGGGGGTCAGCGCTCCGTGGGGGGGGGGGTCAGCGCTCCGTGGGGGGGGTCAGCGCTCCGTGGGGGGGGTCAGCGCTCCGTGGGGGGAGGGGGGTCAGCGCTCCGTGGGGGGGGGGGTCAGCGCTCCGTGGGGGGGGGGTCAGCGCTCCGTGGGGGGGGTCAGCGCTCCGTGTGTGGGGGGGGTGTCAGCGCTCCGTGGAGGGGGGGGGGCAGCGCTCCGTGGGGGGGGCAGCGCTCCGTGGGGGGGGGCAGCGCTCCGTGGGGGGGGCAGCGCTCCGTGGGGGGGGGGGTCAGCGCTCCGTTGTGGGGGGTGTCAGCGCTCCGTGGAGAGGGGGGGGGGCAGGTCAGCGCTCCGTGGGGGGGGGGGGGTCGGGTCAGCGCTTCGTGGGGGGGGGGGGGAGGGGTCACTGCTCCGTGGGGGGGGGGGGAGGGGTCACTGCTCCGTGGGGGGGGGGGGGAGGGTCACTGCTCCGTGGGGGGTGTAGTGTATGTGCCTTTAAGAGCCCCGTGTACTGTAATGCCGGTAATGGCCACTCGGGCTATATAAGCCTTGTATATTGTGTTGTATCAGTTAGTTCCCCTCCAGACTTTGTTCAGTAAACACCTGTGAAACCAACTCCTGTCTTCAGTGTCTCTATTAACACACGGACACAACAGGGGGGAGGGGTCACTGCTCTCCGTGGTGGGGGAGGGGTCACTGCTCCGTGGGGGGGATGGGTAACTGCTCCGTGGGGGCGGAGGGTGGGGTGGTCAGTGCTGCGTGGGGGGGAGGGGTCACTGCTCGTGGGGAGAGGGTGGGGATGTCAGCGCTCCGTGGGGGGGGGGGTCAGCGCTCCATTTGGGGGGGGGGGGTCAGTGCTCCATGGGGGGGGGGTCAGTGCTCCGTGTGGGGGGGGTGGTCAGTGCTCCGTGGGGGGGGGTCAGTGCTCCGTTGGGGGGGGCAGTGCTCCGTGTGGGGGGGGGGTCAGTGCTCCATTTGGGGGGGGGGGGTCAGTGCTCCATTTGGGGGGGGGGTGGTCAGTGCTCCGTGTGGGGGGGGGGGGTTCAGTGCTCCGTGTGGGGGGGGGGGTCAGTGCTCCGTGTGGGGGGGGGGGTCAGTGCTCCGTTGGGGGGGGTCAGTGCTCCGTGGGGGGGGGGGTCAGTGCTCCGTGGGGGGGGGGGGGCAGTGCTCCGTGGGTGGGGGTCAGTGGGAGTTATTGGAAGAGGTCGAAGGTCCTTGATTGCGGAGGAGTAAGCAGTCACCAGCTGTTAGAGAAGAGTGCACTGCGGGAC
>NC_140990.1:184332234-184420923 GCF_052327205.1 Somniosus microcephalus
CACATATGCCAATATATATGCATATACATACAAGTACACAACATATTCTTCACATTTGTTAATATATGTACTTATAGGTTCGTCATATATATCACACACATATAAACCTTAGTTTCATCTCAGGGATTACAATTCTCAAACAGATTCAATTCACATCTGCACCAACAGACGTACTTTATCCATTAATTGACCAAATGGGAGCTGTGGGACCAAGTCCCCCCCGAGGATAAAGACACTGGCTCAAGTGTTGCTTGCTGGGTTTTCCCCACACACAGTTGTTTAATATTTGCAAGCCACATGCTGTTAATGCTTCAAACACTTTTGTCTTATGACATTTGTTGCAAAATAATGTAGTTTCCAAACCACACCAGATTACACTAGAAAAACTGTCCTTTGTGACTCAATCAGTAAAGAGACAGACTCCAGATGCTCTGTACAATCCTTATAATTGAAGAAAACCTGACTATTTTGCCACAATAAAAGTAATTATTCTTGAATCTTAGCCCAAAGTTGCCCATCACTTGCTGTACTGTACTGACGCGGAATTCAAAGTAGCACCAACAGCCTCTCTTCTTCATAACAACACTGTTACTGGACCGCCACAATCCAGTGTTTAATTGATGATCGACATCAGAAGACTCGGCTTCTACAGCTTGAAGTAAAGTGTCCCATAAGGCAGCTCATGTGATCATCTTGCAAAGCGCTTAATATAATCCTGCACTTTACTCCGAAAGTCCTCCTACAGGGTCAATACAGAAACAGTGAGACATCAAGGACTTTACATAACAGATGCTCATCCTTAGTAAATCAGACCCATTAAAAAAGGGGAGAGGGATAAACACAGCAACTACAGGCCTGTCAGCCTAATGTCGGTGGTGGGGAAATAATGCGGGACAAAATTAATTGGCATTTAGAAAAGTATGGGCTAATAAATGAAAGTCAGCACAGATTTGTTAAAGGAAAATCGAGTTTGATTAACTTGATTGAGTTCTTTGATGAAGTAATGGAGAGGGTTGATGAGGGTAGTGCGGTTGATGCTGAGTATATAGACTTTCAAAAGGCGTTTGTACCACTTAATAGACTTGTTAGCAAAATTAAAGCCCATGGGATTAAAGAGGCAGTGGCAGCATGGATACCAAATTGCTAAGAGACAGAAAGCAGAGAGTAGTGGTGAATGGTTGTTTTTCAGACTGGAGGAAAGTACACAGTGGTGTCCCCCAGGGGTCAGCATTAGGACCACTGCTCTTTTTGATATATATTAATGGCCTGGACTTGGGTACACAGGGTATAATTTCAAAGTTTGTAGATGATACAAAACTCTGAAATATTGTAAACAGTGAAAAGGATAATAGCAGACTTCAGGAGGACATACAGGCTGGTGAAATGACCAAACACATGGCAGGTGAAATTTAACGCAGATAAGTGTAAAGTGATACATTTTAGTAGGAAGAATGAGGAGAGGCAATATAAAATAAAGGGTACAATATTAAAGGGGGTGCAGGAACAGAGAGACCCAGTGGTGTATGTACACAAATCGTTGATGGCGGCAGGACAAGTTGAGAAGGCTGTTAAAAAGTATATGGAATCCTGGGCTTTATTAATAGAGGCCTAGAGTACAAAAAGCAAGGAAGTTATGCTAAATCTTTATACAACATTGGTTAGGCCTCAGCTGGAGTATTGTGTTCAATTCTGGGCACCACACTTTAGCAAGGATGTCAAGGCCTTGGGAGGGTGCAGAAGAGATTTACAAGAATGGTACCAGGGATGAGGGACTTCAGTTATGTGGAGAAACTGGAGAAGCTGGGGTTGTTTTCCTTAGAGCAGAGGAGGTTAAGAGGAAATCTGATAGAGGTGTTCAAAATCATGAATGGTTTTGATAGAGTAAATAAGGAGAAACTGTTTCTGCTGGCAGAAGGGTCGGTAACCAGAGGACACAGATTTAAGGTGATTGGCAAAAGAATCAGAGGCGACAGGAGGAAACATTTTTTTTTACAAAGCGAGTAGTTGTGATCTGGAATGTACTGCCTGAAAGAGTGGTGGATCTGATTAAATAGTAACCTTCAAAAGTGAATTGGATAAATACTTAAAGGGAAAAAATATTACAGGGCTATGGGGAAAGAGCAGGGATTAATTGGATAGCTCGACCAAAGAGCCAGCACAGGCATGACAGGCCGAATGGCCTCCTTCTGTGGTGTATCATTCTATGATCCCTGTAACACCACACAGATAACTGCCGCCCCCCCCACCCGCAACATTGCACAGATCCCCCCGCCCGCACCACCACACAGACGCACCCCCCGTAACACCACACAAAATCCTCTCCCCCCCCCGAAGTAACACCACACAGACCTGCCTCGTAACATTGCACAGATCCCCCCGCCCGCACCACCACACAGACGCACCCCCCGTAACACCACACAAAATCCTCTCCCCCCCCCCCGAAGTAACACCACACAGACCTGCCTCGTAACATTGCACAGATCCCCCCGCCCGCACCACCACAGACGCACCCCCTGTAACACACCACAGGAGCCCCCCCATAACACCACACAAAATCCTCTCCCCCCCACCCCCCCCAGAAGTAACACCACACAGACCTGCCTCGTAACACCACACAGATCCCCCCGCCCGCACCACCACACAGACGCACCCCCTGTAACACACCACAGGAGCCCCCCCGTAACACCACACAAAATCCTCTCCCCCCCCCCCAACCCCCCCCAGAAGTAACACCACACAGACCTGCCTCGTAACACCACACAGATCCCCCAGCCCGCAACACCACACAGATCCACCCCCGATAACACACCACAGGACCCCCCCGTAACACCACAGCGCACCCCTCCACCCCCCGCCCCCCCACATAACACCACACAGACGTATGCAGAGCCTGTGATTTGCAATCTTTGGTGTTGTGCAAGGAAAGTGATCCATTACCACACAGACTGACCCACCTTGTCACGCAGGTGTTGTTCTGCAGCTTCAAAATTCAGGGGATCATCAAAATTTAAGAGATCCTGTGGCAGACGAAGAGAGGAATGGTCAATGCTAGCAGCTCTTTAAGGTCATTCATCAGACCTAAACTAAACCTTACACAAGGCAGTGCTCCAATAGCAGGGAGTTTCTGCGAGAAAGTGATACAACACTGAACCATGTAAGCAGGAAGGTGCTTTGTTCCATCCCTGCTCTGTGTTGAGTTAGCTGCTCTCAGCTGGAATTAGCCCCAGTGCCCTCAGTTATCAAGGGAAGTCTGCCCAGGGCTGCTGGAAAGTACACGTGCGCACACTGGGTGAAGACAGGATCAAGCTTGACTGTGATGTCACCACTGGTCCATTAGGCAGCTGACACTCACTGGCTGGGTTCACATGCCAAGAATGGCCACCAGTGTGATGTGCCAGAAGGTGCCTGTGGAACCACATCCCAGCAGCGTACCCCACCCCAACCCTTTGATTAGATCCAGCCTGTAACTCACTCCAGGGTATATGTTATTCTCTATATAAAACCCTCAAATCTCTCGATTAGATTCCAGTCTGTAATTCACTCCTGGGTATCTTAGGTCACAGATGGATTTTGTGTGAATTAAATCTTTTAAGTAGTTTTAGATGGGGAACTTAGCAGCCGATATTATTGATTCAGTTACAAAGCCTTTCATGCTAGTTGTGACTGAAAAGGTTAATGGTGCATGGAACAGAAGAAAGCACTTACTGCTCTATTCTATGTACATTCACACCACACATGAATGATCCAAAGCAGAGCATATTCTTAACTGTACATAATTTGGGCCAGTTTAGATACTTACAGTAAATAAGGAATTCAATCCCCAGACCACATCCTGTGAGGAAAGATATAGGAGGTGAATTACATTGTGAAGTAACAGTGCATAAAGCTGGAGCAGAGGACAAACAAAGCTAATGTGCCTCTCGGGTGAGCAGTTCTGCAGCTCTCTGAACAACTCATTAGTTGCCCCCTTATACTTTAACCCCTTACCTCACTGAGAAATGTGTCCACTACCCCAGTATCTCACTGAGAAACGTGTCCACTCCCCCGAGTATCTCAGAGAAACGTGTCCACTGCCCCAGTATCTGAGAGAAATGTGTCCATTCCCCCCAGTATCTCAGCGAAACTTGTCCACTGCCCCCAGTATCTCCGAGAAACGTGTCCACTGCCCCAAGTATCTCACTGAGAAACGTGTCCACTGCCCCAGTGTCTCCGAGAAACGTGTCCACTGCCCCAGTATCTGAGAGAAACGTGTCCACTGCCCCAGTATCTCAGCGAAACTTGTCCACTGCCCCCAGTATCTCCGAGAAACGTGTCCACTGCCCCAAGTATCTCACTGAGAAACGTGTCCACTGCCCCAGTATCTCCGAGAAACGTGTCCACTGCCTCCAGTATCTCAGAGAAACGTGTCCACTGCCCCAAGTATCTCACTGAGAAACGTGTCCACTGCCCCCAGTATCTCCGAGAAACGTGTCCACTGCCTCCAGTATCTCAGAGAAACATGTCCACTGCCCCAGTATCTCACTGAGAAACGTGTCCACTGCCCCCAGTATCTCCGAGAAACGTGTCCACTGCACCCAGTATCTCAGAGAAACATGTCCACTGCCCCAGTATCTCACTGAGAAACGTGTCCACTGCCCCCAGTATCTCCGAGAAACGTGTCCACTGCACCCAGTATCTCAAAGAAACGTGCCCACTGCCCCCAGTATCTCCGAGAAACGTGTCCACTGCACCCAGTATCTCAGAGAAACGTGTCCACTGCCCCAGTATCTCAGAGAAACGTGTCCACTGCCCCCAGTATCTCAAAGAAACGTGCCCACTGCCCCCAGTATCTCCGAGAAACGTGTCCACTGCCTCCAGTATCTCAGAGAAACATGTCCACTGCCCCCAGTATCTCCGAGAAACGTGTCCACTGCCTCCAGTATCTCATGGAGAAACGTGTCCACTGCCCCAGTATCTCAGAGAAACGTGTCCACTGCCCCAGTATCTCAGAGAAACGTGTCCACTGCCCCTAATATAGCACGGAGAAACATGACCTCTGCCCCAGTATCTCACTGAGAAACGTGTCCACTGCCTCCAGCATCTCACTGAGAAACGTGTCCACTGCCCCCAGTATCTCACTGAGAAACGTGTCCACTGGCCCCAGTATCTCACTGAGAAACGTGTCCACTCCCCACAGTATCTCACTGAGAAACGTGTCCACTGCCCCCAGTATCTCAGAGAAACGTGTCCACTATCCCCAGTATCTCACTGAGAAACATGTCCACTATCCCTAGTATCTCTGAGAAACGTGTCCACTGTCCCCAGAATGTCAGAATCGTGTCCACTGCCCTCAGTATCTCACTGAGAAGCGTGCCCACTATCCCCAGTATCTCACTGAGAAACGTGTCCACTGCCCCAGTATCTCACTGAGAAACGTTTCCATTGCCCCCGGAATGTCAGAGAAACGTGTCCACTGCCCCAGTGTCTCACCTAGAAACGTGTCCACTACCCAGTATCTCAGAGAAACGTGTCCACTGCCCCCAGTATCTGAGAAATGTGTCCACTGCCCCCAGTATCTGAGAAATGTGTCCACTGCCCCAGTATCTCACTGAGAAACGTGTTCACTGCCCCCAGTATCTCAGAGAAACGTGTCCACTGCCCCTAATATCGCACGGAGAAACATGTCCACTGCCTCCAGCATCTCACTGAGAAACGTGTTCACAGCCCCAGTATCTGAGAAATGTGTCCACTGCTCCAGTATCTCACAGAGAAACATGTCCACTGCCCCAGTATCTCACTGAGAAACATGTCCACTCCCTCGAGTATCTCACTGAGAAACGTGTCCACTGCCCCCAGTAGCTCAGAGAAACATGTCCACTGTCCCCAGTATCTCACTGAGAAACGTGTCCACTGCCCCCAGTATCTCAGAGAAACGTGTCCACTGCTCCAGTATCTCAGAGAAACATGTCCACTCCCTCGAGTATCTCACTGAGAAACGTGTCCACTGCCCCCAGTAGCTCAGAGAAACATGTCCACTGTCCCCAGTATCTCACTGAGAAACGTGTTCACTGCCCCCAGTATCTCAGAGAAACGTGTCCACTGCCCCTAATATCGCACGGAGAAACATGTCCACTGCCCCAGTATCTCACTGAGAAACGTGTCCACTGCCCCAGTATCTCACTGAGAAACGTGTCCACTGCCCCCAGTATCTGAGAAACGTGTCCACTGCCCCCAGTATCTGAGAAACGTGTCCACTGCCCCCAGTATCTGAGAAATGTGTCCACTGCCCCCAGTATCTGAGAAATGTGTCCACTGCCCCCAGTATCTGAGAAATGTGTCCACTGCCCCCAGTATGTCACTGTGAAATGTGTCCACTGCCCCAGTATCGCACTGAGAAACGTGTCCACTGCCCCCAGTATCTGAGAACCGCGTCCACTGTCCCCAGTATCTGAGAAACGTGTCCACTGCCCCCAGTATCTCACTGAGAAACGTGTCCGCTGCCCCCAGAATCTCAGAGAAACGTGTCCACTGCCCCCAGTATCTCAGAGAAACATGTGCACTGTCCCCAGTATGAGAGAAACGTGTCCACCGCCCCAGTATCTCACTGAGAAACGCGTCCACTACCCCCAGTATCTCAGAGAAACGTGCCCACTGCTCCAGTATCTCACTGAGAATCGTGTCCACTACCCCAGTATCTCACTGAGAAACGTGTCCACTCCCCCGAGTATCTCAGAGAAACGTGTCCATTCCCCCCAGTAGCTCAGTGAAACTTGTCCACTGCCCCCAGTATCTCCGAGAAAAGTGTCCAGTGCCCCAAGTATCTCACTGAGAAACGTGTCCGCTGCCCCCAGTATCTCCGAGAATCGTGTCCACTGTCTCCAGTATCTCACTGAGACACGTGTCCACTGCACCCAGTATCTCAGAGAAACGTGTCCACTGCCCCCAGTAACTCAGAAAAACGTGTCCACTGCCCCTAATATCGCACGGAGAAACATGTCCACTGCCTCCAGCATCTCACTGAGACACGTGTCCACTGCCTCAGTATCTCACTGTGAAACGTGTCCACTGCCCCAGTATCTCACTGAGAAACGTGTCCACTGCCCCCAGTATGTCGCTGTGAAACGTGTCCACTGCCCCAGTATCTCACTGAGAAACGTGTCCACTGCCCCAGTATCTCACTGAGAAACGAGTCCACTGCCCCAGTATCTCAGAGAAACGTGTCCACTGCCCCCAGTATCTGAGAAACGCGTCCACTGTCCCCAGTATCTGAGAAACGTGTCCACTGCCCCAGTATCTGAGAGAAACGTGTCCACTGCCCCCAGTATCTGAGAAATGTGTCCACTGCCCCCAGTATGAGAAATGTGTCCACTGCCCCCAGTATGTCACTGAGAAATGTGTCCACTGCCCCCAGTATGTCACTGAGAAATGTGTCCACTGCCCCCAGTATCTCAGAGAAACATGTCCACTATCCCCAGTATCTCACTGAGAAACGTGTCCACTATCCCCAGTATCTCACTGAGAAACGTGTCCACTATCCCTAGTATCTCACTGAGAAACATGTCCACTATCCCCAGTATCTGAGAATCGTGTCCACTGCCCTCAGTATCTCACTGAGAAACGTGTCCACTCCCCCCAGTATCTCACTGAGAAACGTGTCCACTGCCCCCGTATCTCACTGAGAAACGTTTCCATTGCCCCCGGAATGTCAGAGAAACGTGTCCACTGCCCCAGTATCTCACCTAGAAACGTGTCCACTACCCAGTATCTCAGAGAAATGTGTCCACTGTCCCCAGTATCTGAGAGAAATGCGTCCACTGCCCCCAGTATCTGAGAAACGTGTCCACTGCCCCCAGTATCCGAGAAATGTGTCCACTGCCCCCAGTATCTGAGAAACGTGTCCACTGCCCCCAGTATCTGAGAAATGTGTCCACTGCTCCCAGTATCTGAGAAATGTGTCCACTGCCCCCAGCATGTCACTGTGAAACGTGTCCACTGCCCCAGTATCTCACTGAGAAACGTGTCCACTGCCCCAGTATCTCAGAGAAACGTGTCCACTCCCCCGAGTATCTCAGAGAAACGTGTCCACTGCCCCCAGTATCTCAGAGAAAAGTATCCACTGCCCCAAGTATCTCACTGAGAAACGTGTCCACTGCCCCAAGTATCTCACTGAGAAACGTGTCCACTGCCCCCAGTATCTCCGAGAAACGTGACCATTGCCCCCAGTATCTCAGAGAAACGTGTCCACTGCACCCAGTATCTCAGAGAAACGTCTCCACTGCCCCTAATATCGCACGGAGAAACATGTCCACTGCCTCCAGTATCTCACTGAGAAACGTGTCCACTGCCCCAGTATCTCTCTGTGAAACGTGTCCACTGCCCCCAGTATCTCACTGTGAAACGTGTCCACTGCCCCCAGTATCTCACTGAGAAACGTGCCCACTCCCCCGAGTATCTCACTGAGAAATGTGTCCACTACCCCAGTATCTCACTGAGAAACGTGTCCACTCCCCCGAGTATCTCAGAGAAACGTGTCCACTTCCCCCAGTATCTCAGAGAAAAGTATCCACTGCCCCAAGTATCTCACTGAGAAACGTGTCCACTGCCCCAGTATCTCAGAGAAGCGTGTCTACTAGCCCCAGTATCTGAGAAACGCGTCCACTGCCCCCAGTATCTGAGAAACGTGTCCATGCCCCCAGTATGAGAAACGTGTTCACAGCCCCCAGTATCTCAGAGAAACGTGTCCACTGCCCCAGTATCTCACTGAGAAACGTGTCCACTGCCCCCAGTATCTCAGAGAAACGTGTCCACTGCCCCTAATATCGCACGGAGAAACATGTCCACTGCCTCCAGCATCTCACTGAGAAAAGTGTTCACAGCCCCAATATCTGAGAAATGTGTCCACTGCCCCAGTATCTGTGAGAAACGTGTCCACTGCCCCAGTATCTCACTGAGAAACGTGTCCACAGCCCCAGTATCTCACTGAGAAACGTGTCCACTGCCCCCAGTATCTGAGAAACGCGTCCCCTGTCCCCAGTATCTGAGAAACGTGTCCACTGCCCCCAGTATCTCACTGAGAAACGTGTCCACTGCCCCCAGTATCTCACTGAGAAACGTGTCCACTCCCCTCAGTATCTCACTGAGAAACGTGTCCACTGCCCCAGTATCTCAGAGAAACGTGTCCACTGCCCCCAGTATCTGAGAAATGTGTCCACCCCAGTATGAGAAATGTGTCCACTGCCCCCAGTATGTCACTGAGAAATGTGTCCACTGCCCCCAGTATGTCACTGAGAAATGTGTCCACTGCCCCCAGTATCTCAGAGAAACGTGTCCACTGCCCCCAGTATCTCAGAGAAACATGTCCACTATCCCCAGTATCTCACTGAGAAACGTGTCCACTATCCCCAGTATCTCACTGAGAAACGTGTCCACTATCCCTAGTATCTCACTGAGAAACATGTCCACTATCCCCAGTATCTGAGAATCGTGTCCACTGCCCTCAGTATCTCACTGAGAAACGTGTCCACTGCCCCAGTATCTCACGGAGAAACGTGTTCACACCCCCCGTATCTCACTGAGAAACGTTTCCATTGCCCCCGGAATGTCAGAGAAACGTGTCCACTGCCCCAGTATCTCACCTAGAAACGTGTCCACTACCCAGTATCTCAGAGAAACGCGTCCACTGCCCCCAGTATCTGAGAAACGTGTCCACTGCCCCCAGTATCCGAGAAATGTGTCCACTGCCCCCAGTATCTGAGAAACGTGTCCACTGCCCCCAGTATCTGAGAAATGTGTCCACTGCTCCCAGTATCTGAGAAATGTGTCCACTGCCCCCAGCATGTCACTGTGAAACGTGTCCACTGCCCCAGTATCTCACTGAGAAACGTGTCCACTGCCCCGAGTATCTCAGAGAAACGTGTCCACTGCCCCCAGTATCTCAGAGAAAAGTATCCACTGCCCCAAGTATCTCACTGAGAAACGTGTCCACTGCCCCAAGTATCTCACTGAGAAACGTGTCCACTGCCCCAAGTATCTCACTGAGAAACGTGTCCACTGCCCCCAGTATCTCCGAGAAACGTGACCATTGCCCCCAGTATCTCAGAGAAACGTGTCCACTGCACCCAGTATCTCAGAGAAATGTGTCCATTGCCCCCAGTATCTCAGAGAAACGTCTCCACTGCCCCTAATATCGCACGGAGAAACATGTCCACTGCCTCCAGTATCTCACTGAGAAACGTGTCCACTGCCCCAGTATCTCACTGTGAAACGTGTCCACTGCCCCCAGTATCTCACTGTGAAACGTGTCCACTGCCCCCAGTATCTCACTGTGAAACGTGTCCACTGCCCCCAGTATCTCACTGAGAAACGTGCCCACTCCCCCGAGTATCTCAGAGAAACGTGTCCACTGCCCCCAGTATCTCAGAGAAAAGTATCCACTGCCCCAAGTATCGCACTGAGAAACGTGTCCACTGCCCCAGTATCTCAGAGAAGCGTGTCTACTAGCCCCAGTATCTGAGAAACGCGTCCACTGCCCCCAGTATCTGAGAAACGTGTCCATGCCCCCAGTATGAGAAATGTGTCCACTGCCCCCAGTATCTCAGAGAAACGTGTCCACTGCCCCTAATATCGCACGGAGAAACATGTCCACTGCCTCCAGCATCTCACTGAGAAAAGTGTTCACAGCCCCAATATCTGAGAAATGTGTCCACTGCCCCAGTATCTGTGAGAAACGTGTCCACTGCCCCAGTATCTCACTGAGAAACGTGTCCACAGCCCCAGTATCTCACTGAGAAACGTGTCCACTGCCCCCAGTATCTGAGAAACGCGTCCCCTGTCCCCAGTATCTGAGAAACGTGTCCACTGCCCCCAGTATCTCACTGAGAAACGTGTCCACTGCCCCCAGTATCTCACTGAGAAACGTGTCCACTCCCCTCAGTATCTCACTGAGAAACGTGTCTACTGCCCCCAGTATCTCACTGAGAAACGTTTCCATTGCCCCCGGAATGTCAGAGAAACGTGTCCACTGCCCCAGTATCTCACAGAGAAACATGTGCACTGTCCCCAGTATCTCACAGAGAAACATGTGCACTGTCCCCAGTATCTGAGAGAAACGTGTCCACTGGCCTCAGTATCTCAGAGAAATGTGTCCACTGCCCCCAGTATGTCACTGTGAAACGTGTCCACTGCCCCAGTATCTCACTGAGAAACGTGTCCACTGCCCCAGTATGTCACTGTGAAACGTGTCCACTGCCCCAGTATCTCAGAGAAACGTGTCCACTGGCCCCAGCATCTGAGAAACGTGTCCACTGCCCCCAGTATCTGAGAAACGTATCTCAGAGAAACGTGTCCACTGCCCCCAGTATCTCACCGATAAACGTGTTCACTCCCCCCGTATCTCACTGAGAAACGTTTCCATTGGTCCGGAATGTCAGAGAAACGTGTCCACTGCCGCAGTATCTCACTGAGAAACATGTGCACTGTCACCAGTATCTGAGAGAAACGTGTCCACTGCCCGCAGTGTCTCACTGAGAAATGTGTCCACTGCCCCTAATATCGCACGGAGAACCATGTCCACTGCCGCCAGCATCTCACTGAGAAACGTGTTCACAGCCCCAGTATCTGAGAAATGTGTCCACTGCCCCCAGAATCTCAGAGAAACATGTCCGCTGCCCCCAGTATCTGAGAAACGTGTCCACTGCCCCCAGTATCTGAGAAACGTGTCCACTGCCTCCAGTATCTCAGAGAAACGTGTCAACTGCCCCAGTATCTCAGAGAAACGTGTCCACTCCCCCGAGTATCTCACTGAGAAACGTGTCCACTCCCCCGAGTATCTCACTGAGAGACGTGTCCACTGCCCCCAGAATCTCAGAGAAACGTGTCTACTGCCCCCAGTATCTCACTGAGAAACGTTTCCATTGCCCCCGGAATGTCAGAGAAACGTGTCCACTGCCCCCAGTATCTCACCGAGAAACGTGTCCACTGCCCCCAGTATCTCACCGAGAAACGTGTCCACTACCCAGTATCTCACCGAGAAACATGTGCACTACCCCAGTATCTGAGAAACGTGTCCACTGCCCCCAGTATCACACTGAGAAACGTGTCCACCGTCGCAGTATCTCACTGAGAAACGTGTCCACGCCCCCAGTATCTCACTGAGGAACGTGTCCACTGCCCCCAGTATCACACTGAGAAACGTGTCCACTGCCCCCAGCATCAGAGAAACATGTCAACTGCCCCCAGTATCTCACTGAGAAACGTGTCCACTATCCCCAGTATCGCAGAGAAACGTGTCCACTGCCCCCAGTATCTCACTGAGAAACGTGTCCACTATCCCCAGTATCTCACGGAGAAACGTGTCCACTCCCCCCAGTATCTCACTGAGAAACGTGTCCACTGCCCCAGTATCTCATGGAGAAACGTGTTCACTCCCCCGGTATCTCACTGAGAAACGTTTCCATTGCCCCCGGAATGTCAGAGAAACGTGTCCACTGCTCCAGTATCTTACCTAGAAAGGTGTCCACTACCCAGTATCTCACAGAGAAATGTGTCCACTGTCCCCAGTATCTGAGAAATGTGTCCACTGCACCCAGTATGTCACTGTGAAACGTGTCCACTGCCCCAGTATCTCAGAGAAACGTGTCCACTGCCCCAGTATCTCAGAGAAACGTGTCCACTGCCCCAGTATCTCACTGAGAAACGTGTCCACTGCCGCCAGTATCTGAGAAACGTGTCCACTGCCCCCAGTATCTGACTGTGAAACGTGTCCACTGCCCCCAGTATCTCACTGAGAAACGTGTCCACTGCCCCCAGAATCTCTGAGAAACGTGTCCACTCCCCCGAGTATCTCAGAGAAACATGTCCACGGCCTCCAGTATCTGAGAGAAACGTGTCCATTCCCCCCAGTATCTCAGCGAAACTTGTCCACTGCCCCCAGTATCTCCGAGAAAAGAGTCCACTGCCCCAAGTATCTCACTGAGAAACGTGTCCACTGCCCCCAGTATCTCAGAGAAACGTGTCCACTGCCCCTAATATCGCACGGAGAAACATGTCCACTGCCTCCAGCATCTCACTGAGACACGTGTCCACTGCCTCAGTATCTCACTGAGAAACGTGTCCACTGCCCCAGTATCTCACTGAGAAACGTGTCCACTGCCCCAGTATCTCACTGAGAAACGTGTCCACTGCCCCAGTATCTCACTGAGAAACGTGTCCACTGCCCCCAGTATCACACTGAGAAACATGTCCACCGTTGCAGTATCTCACTGAGAAACAGGTGCACTACCCCAGTATCTGAGAAACTTGTCCACTGCCCCCAGTATCTCACTGAGAAACGTGTCCACTGCCCCCAGTATCACACTGAGAAACGTGTCCACCGTCCCCAGTATCTCACGGAGAAACGTGTCCACTGCACACAGTATCTCACTGAGAAACGTGTCCACTGCCCCCAGTATCTCACTGAGAAACGTGTCCACTAGCCCCAGCGTCTGAGAAACGCGTCCACTGCCGCCAGTATCTGAGAAACGTGTCCACTGCCCCCAGTATCTGAGAAACGTGTCCACTGCCCCCAGTATCTGAGAAACGTATCTCAGAGAAACATGTCCACTGCCCCCAGTATCTCACTGAGAAACGTGTCCACTGCCCCCAGTATCTCACCGAGAAACGTGTTCACTCCCCCTGTATCTCACTGAGAAACGTTTCCATTGCTCCGGAATGTCAGAGAAACGTGTCCACTGCCCCAGTATCTCACCGAGAAACGTGTCCACTACCCAGTATCTCACTGAGGAACGTGTCCACTGTCCCCAGTATCACACTGAGAAACGTGTCCACTGCCCCCAGCATCAGAGAAACATGTCAACTGCCCCCAGTATCTCACTGAGAAACGTGTCCACTACCCCAGTATCGCAGAGAAACGTGTCTGCTGCCCCCAGTATCTCACTGAGAAACGTGTCCACTCCCCCCAGTATCTCACTGAGAAACGTGTCCACTGCCCCAGTATCTCACGGAGAAACGTGTTCACACCCCCCGTATCTCACTGAGAAACGTTTCCATTGCCCCCGGAATGTCAGAGAAACGTGTCCACTGCCCCAGTATCTCACCTAGAAACGTGTCCACTACCCAGTATCTCAGAGAAATGTGTCCACTGTCCCCAGTATCTGAGAGAAACGCGTCCACTGCCCCCAGTATCTGAGAAACGTGTCCACTGCCCCCAGTATCCGAGAAATGTGTCCACTGCCCCCAGTATCTGAGAAATGTGTCCACTGCTCCCAGTATCTGAGAAATGTGTCCACTGCCCCCAGCATGTCACTGTGAAACGTGTCCACTGCCCCAGTATCTCAGAGAAACGTGTCCACTGGCCCAGTATCTCAGAGAAACGTGTCCACTGGCCCCAGTAGCTGAGAAACGTGTCCACTGCGCCCAGTATCTCACTGTGAAACGTGTCCACTGCCCCCAGTATCTCACTGTGAAACGTGTCCACTGCCCCCAGTATCTCACTGAGAAACGTGCCCACTCCCCCGAGTATCTCACTGAGAAATGTGTCCACTACCCCAGTATCTCAGAGAAACGTGTCCACTCCCCCGAGTATCTCAGAGAAACGTGTCCACTGCCCCCAGTATCTCACTGAGAAACGTGTCCACTGCCCCAAGTATCTCACTGAGAAACGTGTCCACTGCCCCCAGTATCTCCGAGAAACGTGTCCATTGCCCCCAGTATCTCAGAGAAACGTGTCCACTGCCCCCAGTATCTCAGAGAAACGTCTCCACTGCCCCTAATATCGCACGGAGAAACGTGTCCACTGCCCCCAGTATCTGAGAAACGTGTCCACGGCCCCCAGTATCTGAGATACGTGTCCACTGCCCCCAGTATCTGAGAAACGTGTCCATTGTCCCCAGTATCTCACTGAGAAACGTGTCAACTGCCCCAGTATCTCACTGAGAAACGTGCCCACTCCCCAGAGTATCTCACTGAGAAATGTGTCCACTACCCCGAGTATCTCAGAGAAAAGTATCCACTGCCCCAAGTATCTCACTGAGAAATGTGTCCACTGCCCCCAGTATCTCAGAGAAACGTGTCCACTGCACCCAGTATCTCAGAGAAACGTGTCCACTGCCCCTAATATCGCACGGAGAAACATGTCCACTGCCTCCAGCATCTCACTGAGAAACGTGTTCACAGCCCCAGTATCTGAGAAATGTGTCCACTGCCCCCAGTATGTCACTGTGAAACGTGTCCACTGCCTCAGTATCTCACTGAGAAACGTGTCCACTGCCCCAGTATCTCAGAGAAGCGTGTCTACTAGCCCCAGTATCTGAGAAACGCGTCCACTGCCCCCAGTATCTGAGAAACGTGTCCATGCCCCCAGTATGAGAAACGTGTTCACAGCCCCCAGTATCTCAGAGAAACGTGTCCACTGCCCCAGTATCTCACTGAGAAACGTGTCCACTGCCTCCAGCATCTCACTGAGAAAAGTGTTCACAGCCCCAATATCTGAGAAATGTGTCCACTGCCCCAGTATCTGTGAGAAACGTGTCCACTGCCCCAGTATCTCACTGAGAAACGTGTCCACAGCCCCAGTATCTCACTGAGAAACGTGTCCACTGCCCCCAGTATCTGAGAAACGCGTCCCCTGTCCCCAGTATCTGAGAAACGTGTCCACTGCCCCCAGTATCTCACTGAGAAACGTGTCCACTCCCCTCAGTATCTCACTGAGAAACGTGTCTACTGCCCCCAGTATCTCACTGAGAAACGTTTCCATTGCCCCCGGAATGTCAGAGAAACGTGTCCACTGCCCCAGTATCTCAGAGAAATGTGTCCACTGCCTCCAGTATCTCAGAGAAACGTGTCCATTGCCCCCAGTATCTCTCTGAGAAACGTGTCAACTGCCCCAGTATCTCACTGAGAAACGTGTCCACTCCCCCGAGTATCTCACTGAGAAATGTGTCCACTGCCCCCAGTATCTCACTGAGAAACGTGTCCACTCCCCCGAGTATCTCACTGAGAAACGTGTCCACTCCCCCGAGTATCTCACTGAGAGACGTGTCCACTGCCCCCAGAATCTCAGAGAAACGTGTCTACTGCCCCCAGTATCTCACTGAGAAACTTTTCCATTGCCCCCGGAATGTCAGAGAAACGTGTCCACTGCCCCCAGTATCTCACCGAGAAACGTGTCCACTGCCTCCAGTATCTCACCGAGAAACGTGTCCACTACCCAGTATCTCACCGAGAAACATGTGCACTACCCCAGTATCTGAGAAACGTGTCCACTGCCCCCAGTATCACACTGAGAAACGTGTCCACCGTCGCAGTATCTCACTGAGAAACGTGTCCACGCCCCCAGTATCTCACTGAGGAACGTGTCCACTGCCCCCAGTATCACACTGAGAAACGTGTCCACTGCCCCCAGCATCAGAGAAACATGTCAACTGCCCCCAGTATCTCACTGAGAAACGTGTCCACTATCCCCAGTATCGCAGAGAAACGTGTCCACTGCCCCCAGTATCTCACTGAGAAACGTGTCCACTGCCCCAGTATCTCATGGAGAAACGTGTTCACTCCCCCGGTATCTCACTGAGAAACGTTTCCATTGCCCCCGGAATGTCAGAGAAACGTGTCCACTGCTCCAGTATCTTACCTAGAAAGGTGTCCACTACCCAGTATCTCACAGAGAAATGTGTCCACTGTCCCCAGTATCTGAGAAATGTGTCCACTGCACCCAGTATGTCACTGTGAAACGTGTCCACTGCCCCAGTATCTCAGAGAAACGTGTCCACTGCCCCAGTATCTCACTGAGAAACGTGTCCACTGCCGCCAGTATCTGAGAAACGTGCCCACTGCCCCCAGTATCTGACTGTGAAACGTGTCCACTGCCCCCAGTATCTGACTGTGAAACGTGTCCACTGCCCCCAGTATCTCACTGAGAAACGTGTCCACTGCCCCCAGTATCTCACTGAGAAACGTGGCCATTGCCCCCAGTATCTCACTGAGAAACGTGTCCACTGCCCCCAGAATCTCTGAGAAACATGTCCACGGCCTCCAGTATCTGAGAGAAACGTGTCCATTCCCCCCAGTATCTCAGCGAAACTTGTCCACTGCCCCCAGTATCTCCGAGAAAAGAGTCCACTGCCCCAAGTATCTCACTGAGAAACGTGTCCACTGCCCCCAGTATCTCAGAGAAACGTGTCCACTGCCCCTAATATCGCACGGAGAAACATGTCCACTGCCTCCAGCATCTCACTGAGACACGTGTCCACTGCCTCAGTATCTCACTGAGAAACGTGTCCACTGCCCCAGTATCTCACTGAGAAACGTGTCCACTGCCCCAGTATCTCACTGAGAAACGTGTCCACTGCTCCCAGTATCACTGAGAAACGTGTCCACCGTCCCCAGTATCTCACGGAGAAACGTGTCCACTAGCCCCAGCGTCTGAGAAACGTGTCCACTGCCCCCAGTATCTGAGAAACGTATCTCAGAGAAACATGTCCACTGCCCCCAGTATCTCACTGAGAAACGTGTCCACTGCCCCCAGTATCTCACCGAGAAACGTGTTCACTCCCCCCGTATCTCACTGAGAAACGTTTCCATTGCTCCGGAATGTCACAGAGAAACGTGTCCACTACCCCAGTATCTCACCGAGAAACATGTGCACTACCCCAGTATCTGAGAAAAGTGTCCACTGCCCCCAGTATCTCACTGAGAAACGTGTCCACTGCCCCCAGTATCACACTGAGAAACGTGTCCACTCCCCCGAGTATCTCAGAGAAACGTGTCCATTCCCCCCAGTATCTCAGCAAAACTTGTCCACTGCCCCCAGTATCTCCGAGAAAAGTGTCCACTGCCCCAAGTATCTCACTGAGAAACGTGTCCACTGCCCCAGTATCTCACTGAGAAACGTATCAACTGCCCCAGTATCTCACTGAGAAACGTGTCCACTGGCCCCAGTATCTGAGAAACGTGTCCACTGCCCCCAGTATCTCACCGAGAAACGTGTCCACTACCCAGTATCTCACCGAGAAACAGGTGCACTACCCCAGTATCTGAGAAACTTGTCCACTGCCCCCAGTATCTCACTGAGAAACGTGTCCACCGTCGCAGTATCTCACTCAGAAACGTGTCCACGCCCCCAGTATCTCACTGAGGAACGTGTCCACTGTCCCCAGTATCACACTGAGAAACGTGTCCACTGCCCCCTGCATCAGAGAAACATGTCAACTGCCCCCAGTATCTCACTGAGAAACGTGTCCACTACCCCAGTATCGCTGAGAAACGTGTCCACTACCCCAGTATCGCAGAGAAACGTGTCTGCTGCCCCCAGTATCTCACTGAGAAACGTGTCCACTACCCTAGTATCGCAGAGAAACGTGCCCACTGCCCCACTATCTCACTGAGAAACGTGTCCACTGCCCCCAGGATCTCACTGAGAAACGTGTGCACTGCCCCCAGGATCTCACTGAGAAACGTGTCCACTGCCCCCAGGATCTCACTGAGAAACGTGTCCACTGCCCCCAGGATCTCACTGAGAAACGTGTCCACTGCCCCAGTATCTGAGAAACGTGTCCACTGCCCCCAGGATCTCACTGAGAAACGTGTCCACTGCCCCCAGGATCTCACTGAGAAACGTGTCCACTCCCCCACTATCTCACTGAGAAACATAGAAAATAGGAGCAGGAGTAGGCCATTCGGCCCCTCGAGCCTGCTCCGCCATTCAATCCAATCACGGCTGATCATCCAATTTCAGTACCCGGTCCCTGCTTTCTCCCCATACCCCTTGATCCCTTTAGCCTTAAGAAATATAGCCAACTCCTTCTTGAATATATTTAATGAATTGGCCTCTACTGCCTTCTGTGGTAGAGAATTCCACAGGTTCACCACTCTCTGGGTGAAGAAATTCCTCCTCATTTCTGTCCTAAATGGCTTACCCCTTATCCTTAGACTGTGACCCCTGGTTCTGGACTCCACGACCATCGGGAACATCCTTCCTGCATCTAGTCTGTCCAGTTCTGTCAGAATTTTCTAAGTTTCAGTAAGATCCCCTCTCATTCTTCTGAACTCCAGCGAGTACAAGCCCAATCGTCCCAATCTCTCCTCATACGCCATTCCTGCCATCCCAGGTATCAGCCTGGTGAATCTTCGCTGAACTCCTTCCATGGCAAGAACATCCTTCCTCAGATAAAGCGACCAAAACTGCACACAATACTCAAGGTGTGGACTCACCAAGCCCTGCACAACTGCAGCAAGACATCCTTGTTCCTGTACTCAAACCCTCTCGTTATGAAGGCCAAAATACCATTTGCCTTCTTAACCGCCTGCTGCACCTGCATGCTTACCTTCAGCGACTGATGCACAAGGACACCCAGATCTCGTTGCACTTCCCCTTCTCCCAATCTATTGCCATTCAGATAATAATGTGCTTTCCTGTTTTTGACACCAAAGTGGATAACCTCACATTTATCTACGTTATATTGCATCTGCCATGCTTTTGCCCAATCACCCAACCTATCCAAATCATCCTGGAGTTTCTCAGCATCCTCCTCACAGCACACACGCCCACCCAGCTTTGTGTCATCTGCAAATTTGGAGATATCACATCTAGTTCCCTTGTCTAGATCATTAATATATATTGTGAATAGCTGGGGTCCAAGGACCAATCCCTGTGGTACCCCACTAGTCACTGCCTGCCACTCGGAAAAAGACCCGTTTATTCCAACTCTTTGCTTTCTGTCTGCCAACCAGTTCTCTATCCAAGTCAATACCTTGCCCCCAATCCCATGTGCCTTAACTTTACACGCTAATCTCTTATGCGGGACCTTATCAAAAGCCTTCTGAAAGTCCAAATACACCACATCCACCGGTTCTCCCTTATCTATTTTACCAGTTACATCCTCAAAAAATTCCAGTAGATTAGTCAAGCATGATTTACCTTTTGTAAATCCATGTTGACTTTGTCCGGTCCTGTCACTGCTTTCCAAGTGTTCTGCTATTACATCTTTTATAATGGGCTCCAGCATTTTCCCCACTACCGATGTCAGGCTTACCAGTCTGTAATTCCCCATTGTCTCTCTACCACCTTTTTTGAATAGTGGGGTAACATTAGCTACCCTCCAATCCATGGGTACTGTTCCAGATTCCATCGAATGTTGGAAGATTATCAACAATGCATCTGCTATTTCTAGGGCCACTTCCTTAAGTACCCTAGGATGTAGATTATCAGGCCCTGGGGAATTATTGGCTTTCAATCCCATCAATTTCCCTAACACCATTTCCCTACAAATACTGATTTCTTTCAGTTCCTCCCTTTCATCAGACCCTATGTTCCCTGACATCTCTGGGAGGTTATTTGTGTCCTCCTTTGCGAAGACAGAACCAAAATATGTATTTAATTGGTCTGTCATTTCTTTGTTCCCCATTATAAATTCCCGATTCTGACTGCAAGGGACCTATGCTTGACTTCACCAATCTTTTTCTCTTCACATATCTATAAAAGCTTTTACAGTCAGTTTTTATGTTCCCTGTAAGCTTACTCTCATATTCTATTTTCCCCTTCTTAATTAATCCCTTTGTCCTCCTTTGTTGAATCCTAAACTGCTCCCAATCCTCAGGTTTACTGCTTTTCTGGCCAATTTATATGTCCTCTCCTTGGATCTTATGCTATCCCTAATTTCCCTCGTTAGCCACGGGTGAGTCACCTTTTTTGTTTTATTTTTATGCCAAACTGGGATGAACAAATTCTGTAGTTCATCCATGTGGTCTTTGAATGTTTGCCATTGCCTATCCACCATCAACCCCAGTAACTCAGAGAAACGTCTCTACTGCCCCCAGTATCTCAGAGAAATGTGTCCACTGCCCCCAGTATCTCATTGAGAAATGTGTCCACTGCCCCCAGGATCTTAATGAGAAACGTGTCCACTCCCCCCAGTATCTCACTGAGAAACGTGTCCACTGCCCCGAGTATCTGAGAAAAGCGTCCACTCCCCCCCAGTATCTCACTGAGAAACGTGTCCACTGCCTCCAGGATCTCACTGAGAAACGTGTCCACTGCCCCCAGGATCTCACTGGAGAAACGTGTCCACTCTCCCAGTATCTGAGAGAAACGTGTCCACTCCCTCCAGTATCTCACTGAGAAACATCTCTACTGCCCCCAGTATCTCACTGAGAAACGGGTCCACTACCCCAGTATCTGAGAAAGGTGTCCACTCCCACAGTATCTCAATGAGAAACGTGTCCACTGCCCCAAGTACCTCACTGAGAAATGTGTCCACTGCCCCCAGTATCTACCTGAGAAATGTGTCCACTGCGCCTAGTATGTCAAAGAAACGTGTCCACTGCCCCCAGGATCTCATTGAGAAACGTGTCCACAGCCCGCAGTATCTCAGAGAAACGTGTCCACTGCCCCCAGGATCTCACTGGAGAAACGTGTCCACTCTCCCCAGTATCTCACTGAGAAACGTGTCCACTGCCCCAGTATCTCATGGAGAAACGTGTCTACTGCCCCCAGGTACGTAGAGAAATGTGTCCACTGCCCCCAGTATCTCACTGAGAGACATGCCCCCAGTATCTCATGGAGAAACATGTCCACTCCCCCCAGTATCTCACTGAGCAACGTGTCCACTCCCCCCAGTATCTCACTGAGAAACATGTCCACTCACCCACTATCTCACTGAGAAACGTGTCCACAGCCCTCAGTATCTCACTGAGAAACGTGTCCACTGCCCCAGTATCTCAGAAATGTGTGCACTGTCCCCAGTATCTGAGAGAAACATGTCCACACCCTCCCGGGTATCTCAGAGAAACGTGTCCACTCCGCCCAGTATCTCAGTGAGAAACATGTCCACTACCCCAGTATCTCACTGAGCAACGTGTCCACTCCCCCCAGTATCTCACCGAGAAACGTGTCCACTCACCCACTATCTCACTGAGAAACGTGTCCACAGCCCTCAGTATCTCACTGAGAAACGTGTCCACTGTCCCCAGGATCTCACTGAGAAACGTGTGCACTGCCCCCAGTATCTCACTGGAGAAACGTGTCCACTGCCCCAGTATCTGAGAGAAACATGTCCACTCCCTCCCGGGTATCTCAGAGAAACGTGTCCACTCCGCCCAGTATCTCACTGGGAAACGTGTCCACCGCCCCCAGTATCTCACTGGAGAAACGTGTCCACTCTCTCCAGTATCTGAGAAACGTGTCCACTGTGCCCCGTATGTCAGGGAAACGTGTCCACTGCCCCCAGTATATCACTGAGAAACGTGCCCCCAGTATCTCATGCAGAAACGTGTCCACTGCCCCCAGTACCTCAGTGAGAAATGTGTCCACTGTCCCCTGTACCTCACTGAGAAACGTGTCCACTGCCCCCAGTACCTCACTCAGAAACGTGTCCACTGCCCCCAGGTACGCACTGAAAAACGTGTCCACTGCCCCCAGTATCTCACTGAGAAAGGTGTCCACTGCCCCCAGTTTCTCACTGAGAAACGTGTCCACTGCCCCCAGTATCTCATGGAGAAACGTGTCCACTGTCCCCAGTATCTCACTGAAAAACGTGTCCACTCCCCCCAGTACCTCAGAGAAACGTGTCCACTGCCGCCAGTATCTGAGAGAAACGTGTCCACTGCCCCAGGATCTCACGGAGAAACGTCTCTACTCCCCCAGTAGCTCACTGAGAAACGGGTCCACTACCCCAGTATCTGAGAAACGTGTCCACTCCCCCAGTATCTAACTGAGAAACGGGTCCACTGCCCCCAGTATCTGAGAAACATGTCCACTCTCCCAGTACCTCACTCAGAAACGTGTCCATTTCCCCCAGGATCTCACTGAGAAATGTGTCAACTTCCCCAAGTATCTCACTGAGAAATGTGTCCACTGCCCCCAGGATCTCATTGAGAAACGTGTCCACTGCGCCCAGTATCTGAGAGAAACATGTCCACTGCGCCCCGTATGTCAGGGAAATGTGTCCACACCCCCAGTATATCACTGAGAAACGTGTCCACTTCCTCCAAGTACGCACTGAGAAACGTGTCCACTGCCCCCAGTATTCAGAGAAACGTGTCCACTCCCCCCAGTATCTCACTGAGGAACGTGTCCACTCCCTCCAGTAGCTCGCTGAGAAACGTCTCTACTGCCCCCTGTATCTCACTGACAACCGTGTCAACTCCCCCAAGTATCTCACTGAGAAATGTGTCCACTGCCCCCAGTATCTCAGAGAAACGTTTCCACTGCCCCAGTATCTCACTGAGAAATGTGTGCACTGTCCCCAGTATGAGAGAGAAACGTGTTCTCTGCCCCCAGTATCTCACTGAGAAACGTGTCCACTGCCCCCAGAATCAGAGAAACGTGTCCACTCCACCCAGTATCTCAGAGAAATGTGTCCAATGCCCCCAGTATCTGACTGAGAAACGGGTCCAGTACCCCAGTATCTGAGAAACGTGTCCACTGTCCCCAGGTACGCACTGAGAAACATGCTCCCAGTATCTCATGGAGAAACGTGTCCACTGCCTCCAGTATCTGACTAAGAAACATGTCCACTACCCCAGCAACTCAGAGAAATGTGTCTACTCCCCCCAGTATCTCAGAGAAACGTGTCCACTCACCCACTATCTCACTGAGAAACGTGTCCACAGCCCTCAGTATCTCACTGAGAAACGTGTCCACTGCCCCCAGTATCTGAGAAACGTGTCCACTGCCCCCAGTATCTCACTGAGAAACGTGTCCACTGCGCCCAGTATCTGAGAGAAACGTGTCCACTGCGCCCCGTATGTCAGGGAAATGTGTCCACTCCCCCCAGTATCTCAGAGAAACGTGTCCACTCACCCACTATCTCACTGAGAAACGTGTCCACAGCCCTCAGTATCTCACTGAGAAACGTGTCCACTGCCCCCAGTATCTGAGAAACGTGTCCACTGCCCCCAGTATCTCACTGAGAAACGTGTCCACTGCGCCCAGTATCTGAGAGAAACGTGTCCACTGCGCCCCGTATGTCAGGGAAATGTGTCCACTCCCCCAGTATATCACTGAGAAACGTGTCCACTTCCTCCAGGTACGCACTGAGAAACGTGTCCACTGCCTCCAGTATCTCACTGAGAAACGTGCCCCCAGTATCTCACGGAGAAACGTGTCCACTGCCCCCAGTATTCAGAGAAACGTGTCCACTCCCCCCAGTATTCAGAGAAACGTGTCCACTCCCCCCAGTATCTCACTGAGGAACGTGTCCACTCCCTCCAGTAGCTCGCTGAGAAACGTCTCTACTGCCCCGTATCTCACTGACAACCGTGTCAACACCCCAAGTATCTCACTGAGAAATGTGTCCACTGCCCCCAGTATCTCAGAGAAACATGTCCACTGCCCCAGTATCTCACTGAGAAATGTGTGCACTGTCCCCAGTATGTGAGAGAAACGTGTTCTCTGCCCCCAGTATCTCACTGAGAAACGTGTCCATTGCCCCCAGAATCAGAGAAACGTGTCCACTCCACCCAGTATCTCAGAGAAACGTGTCCAATGCCCCCAGTATCTGACTGAGAAACGGGTCCACTACCCCAGTATCTGAGAAACGTGTCCACTGTCCCGAGGTACGCACTGAGAAACATGCCCCCAGTATCTCATGGAGAAACGTGTCCACTGCCTCCAGTATCTGACTAAGAAACGTGTCCACTACCCCAGTAACTCAGAGAAATGTGTCTACTCCCCCCAGTATCTCAGAGAAACGTGTCCACTCACCCACTATCTCACTGAGAAACGTGTCCACAGCCCTCAGTATCTCACTGAGAAACGTGTCCATTGCCCTCAGTATCTCACTGAGAAATGTGTCCACTCCCCCCAGTATCTCACTGAGAAACGTGACCACTCCCCAGCATCTCACTGAGAACCGTTTCCACTCCCCAGTATCTCCGAGAAACGTGTCCACTCCCTCCAGTATCTCACTGAGAAACGTCTCTACTGCTCTCAGTATGTCACTGAGAAACGTGTCCATTGCCCCCAGTATCTCACGGAGAGAAACGTGTCCACTACGCCCAGTATGGCAGAGAAACGTGTCCACTGCGCCCAGTATCTCACGGAGAAATGTGTCCACTGCCCTCAGTATCTCACTGAGAAACGTGTCCATTGTTGCTGTATCTCACTGAGAGAACATGACAACTGCCCCCAGGATCTCACTGAGAAACTTGTCCACTCTCACCAGTGTCTCACTGGGAAACATGTGCACTGTCCCCAGTATGAGAGAAACGTGTCCACTACCCAAGTATCTCAGAGAAACGTGTCAACTCCCCCCAGTATCTTACTGAGAAACATGTCCACTGCCCCAGTATCTCACTGAGAAACGTGTCCATTGCCCTCAGTATCTCACTGAGAAACGTGTCCACTACCCCAGTATCAGAGAAATGTGTCCACTCCCCCAGTATCAGAGAAATGTGTCCACTCAATTCACAATTCACAATTCAAATCGCTTTATTGGCATGATAAGTTACATCTTATGTTGCCAAAGCATCAAAATACATTTATGGTTGAGCACATAAACGCAGTTCTATTCATACAGTGTATAAACAGGTATATCCCTGAGTGTATAAATATACATTCGCATTGTTTATATATATTCTTTTCTTAGTTTACTGGTTGTCCCTCTGTTCATGGCAAGCTGTAACATAGTGTGCCGCCAGTGTTACACAGCTTCTCTCCTCTCCCAGTAGGAATGGGAGTTTTTGGTTGTCATTCAGATTTCTGAAATCAGGGCATATTTGTGAGAATTTTTGGTAAAAATTCTCCCTGATGTCCTGATATTTTCCACAGGCTGTGAGGAAGTGCATCTCTGTCTCAACTACTCCCTGACTGCAGTGAGAGCATATCCTGTCTTCTCTTGGCAGCCTGGTCTGCCTGTGTCTGCCTTTTTCGATCGCTAGGCTATGTTCGCTAAGTCTGTACCTTGTCAAGGTTCTTCTCAGTTTGTTATCCTTTACCATGGTCAGGTAATCAGCTATGTTGTATTGTCTGTTTAGGGCCAAGTAGCAATTGAGTTTGCTTTGGGTTTTTGTTGTTTCTGCCCAATATGTCAGATATTTTTCCTTTTGCTTAGCGACGATTGTGTTGGGTCGAATTCTTTGTGTTACCCTGTCACTCCCCACAGTATCTGAGAAACGTGTCCACTCCCCCCAGTATCTCACGGAGAAACGCGTCCACTGCCCCCAGTACCTCACTGAGAAACGTGTCCACTGCCCCCAGTATCTCAGAGAAATGTGTCAACTGCCCTCAGTCTGAGAGAAACATGTCCACTGCCCCCAGTATCTCACTGAGAAACGTGTCCACTCCCCCCAGTATCTGAGAAACGTGTCCACTGCCCCCAGTACCTCAGAGAAACGTGTCCACTGCCGCCAGTATCTGAGAGAAAAGTGTCCACTGCCCCCAGGATCTCACTGAGAAACGTCTCCACTGCCCCCAGTAGCTCACTGAGAAACGGGTCCACTAGCCCAGTATCTGAGAAACATGTCCACTCCCCCAGTAGCTCACTGAGAAACGGGTCCACTACCCCAGTATCTGAGAAATGTGTCCACTCCCCCAGTATCACACTGAGAAACGGGTCCACTACCCCAGTATCTGAGAAACGTGTCCACTCCCCCAGTATCTAACTGAGAAACGGGTCCACTGCCCCCAGTATCTGAGAAACATGTCCACTCCCCCAGTATCACACTGAGAAACGTGTCCACTGCCCCCAGTATGAGAGAAACGTGTCCACTGCGCCCAGTATGTCAGAGAAACGTGTCCACTGCCCCCAGTATTTCACTGAAAACCGTGTCCACTGCCCCAGTATCTCAAGAGAAACGTGTCCACTGGCCCCAGTATCTCACTGAGAAACATGACCATTACCCAAGTATCTCACTGAGAAACGTGATCACTGCCCCCAGTATCTGAGAAACGTGTCCACTGCCCCCAGTACCTCACTCAGAAATGTGTCCACTCCCCCCAGTATCTCAGAGAAACGTGACCACTCCCCCACCAAGAAACGTGTCCACTGTCCCCAGAATTTCACTGAGAAACGTGTCCATTGCCCTCAGTATCTCACTGAGAAACGTGTCTACTGTTGCTGTATCTCACTGAGAAACGTGTCCACAACCCCAGTATCTCAGAAAAACGAGTCCACTCCCCTCAGTATCTCACTGAGAAACGTGTCCACTCCCCCCAGTATCTCACTGAGAAACGTGTCCACTCCCCCCAGTATCTCACTGAGAAAGGTGTCCACTCCCCCCAGTATCCCACTGAGAAACGTGTCCACTCCCCCCAGTATCTCACTGAGAAACGTGTCCACTCCCCCCAGTATCTCACTGAGAAACGTGTCCACTCCCCCCAGTATCTCAGAGAAACGTGTCCACGGTCGCCTGTATCTCACTGAGAAACGTGTCCACTACCCCAGTATCTGAGAAACGTGTCAGCTCCCCCAGTATCAAATTAAGGAACGTGTCCACTGCCCCCTGTACCTCACTGAGAAACGTGTCCACTGCCCCCAGTATCTACCTGAGAAACGTGTCCACTGCGCCCAGTATGAGAGAGAAACATGTCCACTGCGCCCAGTATCTCAGAGAAACATGTCCACTGCCCCCAGTTTCTCACTGAGAAACGTGTCCACTACCCCACTAAGAAACGTGTCCACTGCCGCCAGTATCTCACTGAGAAGCGTGTCCACTGCCCCCAGGATCTCACTGGAGAAATGTGTGCACTGTCCCCAGTATCTGAGAGAAATGTGTCCACTCCCACTGTATCTCAATGAGAAACGTGTCAACTCCCCCCAGTATCTCAGAGAAATGCGTCCACTCCCCCCAGTATCTCACTGAGAAATATGTCCACTGCCCCCAGTATCTCACTGAGAAACGTGTCCACTGCCCCCAGGATCTCACTGGAGAAACGTGTCCACTCTCCTCAGTATCTGAGAGAAACGTGTCCACTGCGCCCAGTATCTGAGAGAAACGTGTCCACTGCACCCAGTATCTCAGAGAAACGTGTCCACCCCCCCGTATCTCACTGAGAAACGTGTCCACTCCCCAAGTATCTCACTGAGAAACGTGTCCACTGCCCCCAGTATCTCATGGAGAAACGTGTCCACTCCCCCCATATCTCACTGAGAAACGTGTCCACTGCCCCCAGTATCTCACTGAGAAACGTGTCCACTGCCGCCAGGATCTCACTGGAGAAATGTGTGCACTGTCCCCAGTATCTGAGAGAAGTGTGTCCACTCCCACTGTATCTCAATGAGAAACGTGTCAACTCCCCCCGTATCTCAGAGAAACGTGTCCACTGCCGCCAGTATCTCAGAGAAATGCGTCCACTCCCCCCAGTATCTCACTGAGAAACATGTCCACTGCCCCCAGGATCTCACTGAGAAACGTGTCCACTGCCCCCAGGATCTCACTGAGAAACGTGTCCACTGCCCCCAGTATCTCACTGAGAAACGTGTCTACTGTCGCTGTATCTCAGAGAACCGTGTCCACTCCCCCAAGTGTCTGAGAAACGTGTCCACAACCCCAGGATCTCACTGGAGAAACGTGTCCACTCTCCTCAGTATCTGAGAGAAACGTGTCCACTGCGCCCAGTATCTGAGAGAAACGTGTCCACTCTCCCCGTATCTCACTGAGAAACGTGTCCACTCCCCAAGTATCTCACTGAGAAACGTGTCCACTGCCCCCAGTATCTCAGAGAAACGTGTCCACTCCCCCCATATCTCACTGAGAAACGTGTCCACTGCCCCCAGGATCTCACTGAGAAACGTGTCCACTGCCCCCAGAATTTCACTGAGAAACGTGTCCATTGCCCTCAGTATCTCACTGAGAAACGTGTCTACTGTCGCTGTATCTCAGAGAACCGTGTCCACTCCCCCAAGTGTCTGAGAAACGTGTCCACTACCCCTGTATCACACTGAGAAACGTGTCCACAACCCCAGTATCTCGGAAAAACGAGTCCACTCCCCCCAGTATCTCACTGAGAAACGTGTCCACTCCCCTCAGTATCTCACCTAGAAACGTGTCCACTGCCGCAGTATCTCAGAGAAACGTGTTCTCTGCCCACAGTATCTCAGAGAAACGTGTCCACTGCCCCCAGAATCAGAGAAACGTGTCCACTCCACCCAGTATCTCAGAGAAACGTGTCCAATGCCCCCAGTATGACTGAGAAATGTGTCCACTGCCCCAGTATGTGCCTGAGAAACATGTCCACTGCCCCCAGTATCTGAGAAATGTGTCTACTGCCCCCAGTATCTCACTGAGAAACGTGTGCACTGTCCCCAGTATGTGAGAAAAACGTGTTCTCTGCCCCCAGTATCTCAGAGAAACGTGTCCACTGCCCCCAGAATCTCTGAGAAACGTGTCCAATGCCCCCAGTATCTGACTGAGAAATCTGTCCACTGCCCCAGTATGTGACTGAGAAACATGTCCACTGCCCCCAGTATCTCACTGAGAAACGTGTGCACTGCCCCCGGTATCTTACTGAGAAACGTGTCCACTACCACAGTATGTGACTGAGAAACGTGCCCACTACCCAAAGTATCTCATGGGGAGTCTCTACACTGTCAGCGCAGTGACCATTAGTTAATACCTTGTCACCAGAGTGACCATTACCATCTGTGACTGTTAATAGTTTATACATCGGTAATTTTTCATCTGAATCCAGTTACACAATAGGAGGTGTGAGCATGTAGTACAAGTGAACCAACCAATTGTAATCAGAATAAATCAGAGATCTTCAAACTTGTCCCTCCATATCCCTGTAATGTCATCTATCTCTACAACTGCCCCAGCCTTTCCATTCCTCCAATCCTGGCCTCTTGTACACCCCCTCCCTCACTTCACCCCACCAATGGCGGGCATACCTTCAGTCACCTCGGCCCCATGCTCTGTAATTCCCTCCCTAAGCCCCTCTGCTTCTCCACCTCCCTCCCTTCCTTAAAACTCACCTCTTTGACCACCTCTCCTAATATCTCCTTCATCAGCTCAGCGTCCAGTTTTGTCTGATTATGCTTCTAGGAAGCACCTTGGGACGTTTTTCTACATTAGAAGCACTATATAAATGCAAGTTACTGTTGCTGCCAACAATTGACTTCTGTTTATACTCCAAGTTTCTTTTTCTACAGCACATCACTTGTGTCAGCCACAGCAAGGGCAGCTGGTGCTCAGGGCTAAACAGAGAGAGAAAACCAATTATAAAAGAAAGTCTTTTTTGTTTGTTCAAGTGTTTGATGTATTATCTGACAGACAGATTAGTGGGGTTCTGAATCTGGTTCATCTTCCACTCCCTTGCCCAAGGACACTGAGGTCATCTAACACACTGTAGACCAGGGATTGAACCTGGGACATTCGGGCACATTTAGCTCCAGACCTGATAACAGGATGAGCATCAGTGACTCACACAACCGTTTCTCCTCATTATAGTAAGCATCCTGATTATGGAGAAGTATCGACACTTACTGTGCTGCACACCACACATTGCAAAGCAGTCTGTTCAACAAACAGTGGATCCAGCACTCAAACAAATTCAACCTTAATTACAGTGGGAGGAGAGTAAAAGGGTGTGGACGTGAGAGAGAGATGCCGAGGGCGAGCAAGGGAGAGAGAGAGGGAGGGCGGGCAAGAATGAGAGGGCACGCGAGAGAGGAGAGAGGGGGAGGGGGAGCGGGAGAGAGTAAGAGGGTGGGAGATGGAGAGCGAGAGAGCAGGGGGAAGCATGGAGGGGTGAGAGAGACCAAAGTGAGAATCACTCAAAGGGTTGTGAATCTTTGGATTCTTTATCCCTGGGGGCCGTGTATGTTCAGTCGTTGAGTACATTCAAGATAGAGATCGATAGATTTTTGGGTACTAAAGGAACCAAGGGGATAGTGTGGGAAGGTGGAGTTGAGGTAGAAGTCAGCCATCATCTTATTGAATGGTGGAGCAGGCTCGAAGGGCCAAATGGCCTTATCCTGCTTCTATTTATTATGTTCCTATACGCGCACACAGATTGTGGTTTAAAATGTTGGTGTAGCTCAGACATGACAGATAAAGTGAAATGCGTGCTAGAAAGTTAATGGTTTGAAAAGCGTGGACAAGTTCACGGATTGGGGCAGCAGGGCAAGCAGTACTTGTAGTTTAGGATGGGAATTCTCAGCCCAGGTCACTCTAGAACATGGCATCTCTTTTGACTGGAAAACCTGCATTTAAAATGGGCTTTCAAGCAAAGAGCGTATGTCAAAAGCAGTACTGCATTTCTGGCAAATTAATTGACTCTGCCAGCAATCAAAAGGTTAACACGCTGCGCACATAACTATATACCACGCCTCCTGAACATGATTCAGACCCAACACACACCTCCCTGCACTATTTTTAGAAACACTGCAACTACAACCAGTAGCAAATATACAATGAGAAATCATTAATTCCTGCTCAAACTAGTTGCACTGGTTTAGGAAAAACATTGAAAAAAATCTACATACAGTATTATAACATATATGTTATTCACTACAACCTATATGTTATACACAATACCCTCTCTTATTCACCTCACCAAGTACCACTTATAAACTGTGTACACGATTACACCATCATTGAGTGTCATTGAGTGCCACCTATACAGTGTACATGGACAAAGGCCAAGGAGATCATGGCCTGGTTGGAGGGGAGCTGGCACACCTCTCCCCTGTCAAGGGCGGGTCAGCCATAGATTGTAAATGTAATTGGCAGGCGGGACCAGAGATGTGCCTCAAGTGGTACTTGTGCTCACCTGTCCCAGGTAAATGAGGTGGCGTCCCCCTGACCCTGAGACGCTGGTGGAGTCACGGCTGGCCAGCTTGTAACTCACTCACAGCTGTCTGTTTCTCTAAAATACAAACCATCCAAACCCATCCAGTATGGAGAGAAATATCTCAGGGCTGATAGGAGGGTGGTTAAGGAGGAGGATAGTGAAGGAAGGAATAAGCAAAAATGGAAGGGAAGAGAGTACTCATTAGCACAGAATGGTTGTGGTTGCAGTATTTATATGTAAACACGCAAACAGAGAATTACTAATACAGCGAGGGAACTAGAAGCACTAATTAGTACAGAGGGACAAGATGTTGTAGTATTGATAAAAAATTTGGCTTTAACCCAGCTGCAACTGGGAACTAAATACTCCCGGAAATAAAATTTTCAGGAGAGAAGGAAAAAAGGGAGGAGGGTTCCTCATTAATTAATGATTACAGACATGAAAAATAAGTTTCTATTAATGGTGGTGGTCAGGCAGAGTCTGTCGGGGTTGAGTTAAGAAATAATAAGGGGCTGAGTACCATATTTGGAGATTATGGAATTGTGGGAAGAGACTGAGGATGGGATTTAGAGAGGCTTGCAGTAGTAGCAGAGGTGTAATAATGGAGGACTTTAAAGCTTGGATTTTCCTCAGTATTTGGGTGATTTAGCAGTGGTAAATTAAGGAAACCGGGGTAGTAGGTGTTCCGTTACCCTGCCGCAAAAACAGACCATCAGCATTTTGCTCCTGGGAACTTGCCATGAAAATGGCAGCAGGTGGGCGTAGTTTATTAGACCCCAACATCTTTCCATGTGTCTGATCCTATACTGCCCCCAGGTTTGTTGTGACAGCCTAGAGAAGGAACAGCTGAGTGGAGGCCATCGTTTATGGAAAACTCTTACATGCAGGCTCTCTGGAGACTAAGAGACTGTGAATTTTGTAGTCTTTTTTACTTCCTAGGTGTTTAATAGTACTTCTAAAATGTAAAGTGAATGCAGGAAAAAGTACTATTTTGGGTGAAATAATTGATTTCCCCTGTGGGAATACCCTTAATTCTGATGTTATGAAGAGGAGGATGACGAGATTTGGGAAAGGTAAGCATGGAGGCTGGTAGAGTGAGGCCTCACAGAAGATGTCTGCAGTCAGGGGTAGATATCCACTCAATGGGGTTTACTAACCTCAGAGTTCATATCTCGACTTCTCATGCCAACAACCCATTAGATGGCTGCCCTTACCCACACAAACATTTGGGTTATGCTAGCTGCGAGCCAATGACTTGCAGCCCACATCAACATAGAGCACAGCTTTAACATTGGATGTCAAAGTGACCACAGCCCTGAATCTTCATGCAACTGGGTCCCTTCCATGCAGTCTTAGATGACCTTAGTCAATCAGCTGTGCAATACTGTATTAAGAAGGTTACATCTGCCCTGTTCAGTTGAGCATCTTAACTCATCACATTCTCAATTGACTCTGCAAAGCAAAGAGAACAAGCAGTTAATTTTTATAGACTTGCAGGATTTCCCCAGATACAGGGGACCATTGATGGGGTTCCATTCCGTTAATGCGCAGTGAGTAAGTGATGCCAATCATAATTTTGCAGCTCAATGCTTGCTACCCAGAAGCAGCCATGGCTTGTTTATACTTTGTCAATCAACCATTATCCCACTGTATTGAGATGGCTAACTGCAGACCAGGATACTCCAGAAGCTCTGACTGATGACCTCTCAAATGTTGCCGTACTTGGCAGAGGACAACAGATATCATGAGGCTCTTGGAATAACTCGGAACTGGTAGAGCTTATAGCGGGTGGGTTTGTGTGAACACGATGTGCAACAGCCAACGCATGCATATATGCGCTGAGCTTTCCCATCGGTGCAGATAATCGTCAAAAAGTTAAAGTATGGTGTAATGTAGTGTAGTCATTCTCCCTAAAATACCTTGTTCTAAAACAATGCAATACCCAAGCTAGAAATGTCAACTACACAGTACAACCATTAGCAGCAGATCTCCACATTCTGGAGCTAAAAACATACTGAAAAATAGCCACAATACTTTCTATGTAATATAACCACAAATTACCACTGCTGTTTACCATCATATCTGCCCCTCATGCCTAAACTGTCACTAACCCACGCTCCTAACTTCTTACTTCTATGTGATGCACTTAGTGACCGGAGATTAAGAGGCGAGTTGCTGGGACATTTCTGCTGGAACCGTTGAGGACTGAGGTAACCCTCGTTTCTGTGAAATTGACATCCTTGAAGGACCTGTTTTCCGACTGTATCACTCTTGTGTTTGTCAGTTCTCCTGGTTTGAAGTAGATACCTGCTTCTTAGCAGTACTGATAAGGGGAAGATGGGATTTAGCACTTTAGTTGGGAGTGGTCTTGGACTCTCATAGAACCGGAGGGGGTGGCCAAGAGTCTGACAGTGCTGGGGTTTTGGGTCCCTCTGACTGTCAGTGTGGGAGGGGCAGGTGGGGAATCCTCAGGTCTGTCATCACTGGGTTGTAAATATTTAAGAATCCTCTGCAAATATTGAATTTGGTGATTTGTGACCGTCCGCTAGATAATGCGAATACTTATCCTTCGATAGAGAAAGACCACAGCTACATAATGGCTGCTTTAATAACATTTATGTTTAATTTTAACCAACAAAATTCCATTAGCAATTTTTACATCACTTGTAACCGGCATGGTCTATGAACAGTCATTCTCACCGTCAGCCTAGATAGTTAACTCCATCAGGTTAATATATAAAAAACCTTAAATAGCTCTCAAAATTTTCTACACATCAAGTAACCAGAGTCTCCCTCACCCCACTTCAACTGAATAAACAAATCTTTTGTAAACAGAAAGTTGTTCTTTATATTGTAAATGTGAACAATAGGACAAGGTCTTTCTCTCCCTCACCCCCTTTTTGTCTCTGTCTCTCTCAGCTTAGTACATTTTCTGAAGTAAAACATTACGTAAATGCCTTTTATTTAAAAGTTTAGTTGAAAACCTATTCAAATTAATCCTCCAGTTTGTGTTCAAATAATCAAAAACAGACAAACTGAGGGATGAATGTTGGTTCAGGTGGACTCACTACTCTTCTTCGAAAACTTGCCACGGGATTTTTATGTCTACCTGAAAGGGCTGATAGGGTCTTGGTTTAACTTCTCATTTGAAGAATGACATCTCCGACAGTGCAGCCCTCCCTCAACTATCAGTCTAGACAATGGGGTCAAATCCTCGAGTGGGTCTTTAACCCACAACTTTCTGACTTAGTGAAAGTGCTACCAACTCAGCCAAGCTGGAACACAAGTAAAATCATTAACAAAGGTGCTCAAAGACAGAAGATGCAACTTTACAGTTAAGTTTAATCTTTACGAAATACATAAATTTTGATGTTACAAACCATTTTTAGGACATTAGAAATATCACCTCTAAGTTCCCCTCCAAGTGACACACCATCCTGACTTAGAAGTATCGCCGTTCCTTCATCGTCGCTGGGTCAAAATCCTGGAACTCCCTCCCTAACAGCACTGTGGGAGTACCTTCACCACAGGGACTGCAGCGGTTCAAGAAGTCGGCTCACCACCACCTTCTCAAGGGCAACTAGGGATGGGCAATAAATGCTGGCCTTGCCAGCGATGCCCACATCCCATGAACTAATAAAAAAAAGTGAAGGAGAAACTTCTCAGAGGTGTCCGGTGTAATTGCACAGACATGATGCTGGATGAGTGACAGATGAGTAACACAGATTCATGTAAATTAGGATTTGATACAAGAGGGTGTTAAGGCACCAGTGTCTGTCCCTACATCAGATTAGGTTGAATGGAAAGTTAATTCAGAATATTTTAAAACATGCCATTTGACACACTGCAGCATTTACTAAAGTTCTGGCAAGTTACAGAGTCTCAATTACACCACCTCACAGAAAGTAAAATAAAAATCCTGCAAATCTGACATAAAAACAGAGAACGCTGGAAACACAGGTCAGCCAGAATCTGGAAGAAAAGACAGGTTAACATTTCGGGAGTATACCTTTTGACAGAACCTAAAATGTTAAACTGTCTTTGCTTTTTAATAGTACTGACTGAACTGCTGAGCAGTCCCAGCATTTTCTGTGTGTTTTCTCAAAAGATCATGACAAAGAGTTTCTGCTTTGGACACAGTCAGCAATCTGTTTTAAGAAGGTTTTTTTGGTCAGGTTTCTGTTCAAACTCATTTGCATATAGTCAAATGTAAAATCTTCCATGAACCAGTGCAAACAGGCAGCGCAATAGAACATAATTTTTTTTTAAATTTTGCATTAAAAATATTCCTTGATGTATTTAAGAGTGGTAACCTGGTGCAGTTTTTTAATACAGCTGAAAATAGGTTTATCACAAAAATTAAGCATTTTTAATCAGAGTGACTAGTCCACCTCCTGTGAGTAACCCAATTTTAAATAACTGAAAATGACTTAAAAATAATATACAGAACCACTTACTGGGTTCATGGTGTATAGTAGTCAGTTTCTTAGTAAACTAAAACAAATATTTAAAAGCTTTTAAAAGGTGTCCATTAGTGTCCTTAAAAAAAGCTTAATTTTAAGAACCTCATTGAAGGGCTGCAAAGGGCCCAATTAGCAGAAACTTGTCATGGTGATTAATTCAATTGGGGGTGTGGCCAATTTTGTGGGCGGCTTCAAGCGATATTTTTTAAACTAGTGCAAAAAATCTCGGAAACTCTATTTGTGTTGGACATAATTTAGGCTAGTGTCCGAGGGGAGTGACGGGGTCACAGATCAGTGAACTGTGAACAGAGGGGGAGTGACGGGGTCACAGATCAGTGAACAGAGGGGGAGTGACGGGGTCACGGATCAGTGAACAGAGGGGGAGTGACGGGGTCACGGATCAGTGAACTGTGAACAGAGGGGGAGTGACGGGGTCACGGATCAGTGAACTGTGAACAGAGGGGGAGTGACGGGGTCACGGATCAGTGAACTGTGAACAGAGGGGGAGTGACGGGGTCACGGATCAGTGAACTGTGAACAGAGGGGGAGTGACGGGGTCACAGATCAGTGAACAGAGGGGGAGTGACGGGGTCACGGATCAGTGAACAGAGGGGGAGTGACGGGGTCACGGATCAGTGAACTGTGAACAGAGGGGGAGTGACGGGGTCACGGATCAGTGAACTGTGAACAGAGGGGGAGTGACGGGGTCACGGATCAGTGAACTGTGAACAGAGGGGGAGTGACGGGGTCACAGATCAGTGAACAGAGGGGGAGTGACGGGGTCACGGGTCAGTGAACAGAGGGGGAGTGACGGGGTCACGGATCAGTGAACTGTGAACAGAGGGGGAGTGACGGGGTCACGGATCAGTGAACTGTGAACAGAGGGGGAGTGACGGGGTCACGGATCAGTGAACTGTGAACAGAGGGGGAGTGACAGGGTCACGGATCAGTGAACTGTGAACAGAGGGGGAGTGACGGGGTCACAGATCAGTGAACAGAGGGGGAGTGACGGGGTCACGGATCAGTGAACAGAGGGGGAGTGACGGGGTCACGGATCAGTGAACTGTGAACAGAGGGGGAGTGACAGGGTCACGGATCAGTGAACTGTGAACAGAGGGGGAGTGACGGGGTCACAGATCAGTGAACAGAGGGGTAGCGATGGGGTCACAGATCAGTGAACAGAGGGGGAGTGACGGGGTCACGGTTCAGTGAACAGAGGGGGAGTGACGGGGTCACGGATCAGTGAACAGAGGGGGAGTGACGGGGTCACGGATCAGTGAACTGTGAACAGAGGGGGAGTGACGGGGTCACGGATCAGTGAACTGTGAACAGAGGGGGAGTGACGGGGTCACAGATCAGTGAACAGAGGGGGAGCGATGGGGTCACAGATCAGTGAACAGAGGGGGAGTGACGGGGTCACGGTTCAGTGAACTGTGAACAGAGGGGGAGTGACGGGGTCACGGATCAGTGAACTGTGAACAGAGGGGGAGTGACGGGGTCACGGATCAGTGAACTGTGAACAGAGGGGGAGTGACAGGGTCACGGATCAGTGAACAGAGGGGAGTGACGGGGTCACAGATCAGTGAACAGAGGGGGAGTGACAGGGTCACGGATCAGTGAACTGTGAACAGAGGGGGAGTGACAGGGTCACGGATCAGTGAACTGTGAACAGAGGGGGAGTGACGGGGTCACGGATCAGTGAACTGTGAACAGAGGGGGAGTGACAGGGTCATGGATCAGTGAACTGTGAACAGAGGGGGAGTGACAGGGTCACGGATCAGTGAACTGTGAACAGAGGGGGAGTGACGGGGTCACAGATCAGTGAACAGAGGGGGAGTGACGGGGTCACAGATCAGTGAACAGAGGGGGAGTGACGGGGTCACGGATCAGTGAACTGTGAACAGAGGGGGAGTGACGGGGTCACGGATCAGTGAACTGTGAACAGAGGGGGGAGTGACGGGGTCACGGATCAGTGAACTGTGAACAGAGGGGGAGTGACGGGGTCACGGATCAGTGAACTGTGAACAGAGGGGGAGTGACGGGGTCACGGATCAGTGAACTGTGAACAGAGGGGGAGTGACGGGGTCACGGATCAGTGAACTGTGAACAGAGGGGGAGCGATGGGGTCACGGATCAGTGAACTGTGAACAGAGGGTAGTGACAGGGTCACGGATCAGTGAACTGTGAACAGAGGGGGAGTGACAGGGTCACGGATCAGTGAACTGTGAACAGAGGGGAGTGACAGGGTCACGGATCAGTGAACTGTGAACAGAGGGGGAGTGACAGGGTCACGGATCAGTGAACAGAGGGGGAGTGACAGGGTCACGGATCAGTGAACTGTGAACAGAGGGGAGTGACAGGGTCACGGATCAGTGAACTGTGAACAGAGGGGAGTGACATGGTCACGGATCAGTGAACTGTGAACAGAGGGGGAGTGACAGGGTCACGGATCAGTGAACTGTGAACAGAGGGGGAGTGACGGGGTCACGGATCAGTGAACAGAGGGGGAGTGACAGGGTCACGGATCAGTGAACAGAGGGGGAGTGACGGGGTCACGGATCAGTGAACTGTGAACAGAGGGGGAGCGACGGGGTCACGGATCAGTGAACTGTGAACAGAGGGGGAGTGACAGGGTCACGGATCAGTGAACTGTGAACAGAGGGGGAGTGACAGGGTCACGGATCAGTGAACTGTGAACAGAGGGGGAGCGACGGGGTCACGGATCAGTGAACTGTGAACAGAGGGGGAGTGACAGGGTCACGGATCAGTGAACTGTGAACAGAGGGGGAGTGACAGGGTCACGGATCAGTGAACTGTGAACAGAGGGGGAGTGACAAGGTCATGGAGCAGTGAACAGAGGGAACTGACTGTGTGTAGCATTAATGAAAGATGAAGGAGCTACATAAACAGAAGCTTTGTGCTAGCTTGTTAGCTGAAGGTGCCCTTAAGATTATTTCTCAGCAAGGAACAAGTTTCAAAAAGTTAGAACTACTTTGCAATGACTTCTATGAACTGCGTGTCCAAGCACCTGCAATGGAATGTAGTGCAGCTATTCCAGGCACTGGATCATATATCACAGCAGATGTTGCAATGTGCTTGGCACACTCTATATGGGTCGTTTAACCTATAGTCTAATTGCAGCCTGTTAAGTCTCTGCTCCATGACAATTTGTAAATAAGTGAAGAGCCAACAGCCCATGTGCTCTGCATCTGGTATATGTGAAATCTCCCAGAACAGTAAGGATTACACCAGTCTGTCAGCTCAGAGCATGCTGCAGACCACAAGTACTCACAAAAAGCCACAGCCTCTGCAACAGGCCAAGGTGACCTACACCATCAATTTTTGGGGACCACAAAACAGTCTGCTAATGACAACAGCGGACAAACCAGTAACAAGCTGTATAATACAGGCACCACTCCCACCAAAAACAAACATCTCGCTGATACCAACTCTGATTCCAGTACTCCAAGGGACGGTCAAGAGGCTTTAATGCTAAGAAATGGGGACGAGCAGAAGAATGCTTGAAATGTCAGCTGATTGGTGTTCTCTCAATAGATGCTGCCTGACCTGCTGAGTATCTCCAGCGCTTTCTGACTTTCTTTCATTTCTCAGCAGTTATTCCCTTTTTGTGATCGTTAAAATTGAACAAGATGTGGATGAGAATCTCAGCTGGGTCCTGATGACTCCTTGGAGAGGGGACCAAACAGGGTTAATCAATAGACTGTAACTCACTTAGCCTGTGAGCTGAAACAACGGTGCTGAACACTGTCATTTTCAACGTCAGAGACTTATGGTCACAAATCTGAAAAAGTTCAATTGGAGGATATACTACTTGTAAAAACTACACCCAGTGTAACATTTTGGGACTTTTAACTCTATGCCCTGGAAGGATTTTGTTTTAATTCATATTTCGATATATTGCAATAAACAACTTGTATTTATATAGTTCATTTAACGGAAGTATAATGAGACAAAAACTAACACTGAGCCAAACGAGGAGATATTAGGAGGGGTGGCTAAAAGCTTGGTCATAGAGGTGGGTTTTAAGGAGGGTCTCAAAGAAGAGAGAGGTGCAGAGGCGGCTATGTTAAGGGAGGGAAGTCCAGAGCTTAGGGCCTAGACGGCTGAAGGCATGACCGCCAATGGTGGGATGAAGGGAGTGGTGGATGCACAAGAGGCCAGAATTAGAGGACGACAGAGATCTCGGCGGGTTGTAGGAGGTTACAGAGATAGGGAGGGGCGAGGTCATGGAGGAATTTGAACACGATAAGAATTTTAAAGCTGAGGCGTTGATGGACTGGCCAATGTAGGTCAGTGAGCACAGGGGTGATGGGTGAACAGGACTTGGTGCGAGTTAGGATACGGGCAGCAGAGATTTAGATGAGCTGAAGTTTACGGAGGGTTCAAGGTGGGAGGCCGGCCAGGAGAGTGTTGGAATCAGAGTCTAGAGGCAACAAAGACATGGATGAGGGTTTCAGCAGCAGATGGGCTGAGGCAGGGGTGGAGATGGCGATGTTAAGGACGTGTAAGTCGGCGGTTTTTGTGATGGAGAGGATATGGGGTTGGAAGCTCAGCTCTGGGTCAAATAGGACATCTAGGTTGTGAAAAGTCTGGTTCAGCCTCAGACAGTGACTAGGGAGGGGGATGGATTAGGTGGCTAGGGAATGGAGTTTGTAGCGAGGAGCGAAGACAATAGCTTTGGTCTTTTCAATGTTTAACCAAAGGAAACTGCAGCTCATCCAGAACTGGATGTTGGACTAACAATCTGACAGCACAGGCAGTGGAGGGGTCGAGAGAGGTGGTGTAGAGCTGGGTATTGTCACCGTACGTGTGGAACCTGACGTTATGTCTTTGAATGAAGTCGCCAAGGCGGCAGCACGTAGATGAGGAAGAGGAGGGGAACCAATGTTGCTACAGATGCTCTAGCTACGACCGGATAGACAGGAGTGGAACCAAGTGAGGGCAGTCCCACTGAGTTAGACAATGGATGAGACACATTGGAGGAAGTTGATTTGGTCGACCGTGTCAAAGGCTGCAAACAGGACGAGAAGGATAAGGAGGGATAGTTTACCATGGTAACACTAACAGAGAATGTAATTTGTGACTTTGATTAGGCCGTTTCAGTGCTGTGGCAGGGTCAGAAACCTGATTGGAGTTAAAAGAAAGACTTGCATTTATATAGCGCCTTTCACGACCTCTGGATGTCCCAAAGCGCTTTACAGCCAATGAAGCACTTTTGAAGTGTAATCACTGTTGTAATGTAGGAAATATGGCAGGCAATTTGTGCACAGAAAGCTCCCACAAACAGCAATGTGATAATGACCAGATAATCTGTTTCGGTGATAAATATTGGCCAGGACATCGGGGATAACTCCCCTGCTCTTCTTCGAAGTAGTGCCATGGGATCTTTTATGTCCACCTTAGAAAGCAGACGGGGCCTCAGTTTAACGTCTCATCCAAAAGACGGCACCTCCGTACTGTACTGGAGTGTCAGCCTGGAGTGGGACTTGAACCCACAATCTTGTGTTGGATTTGGGAGTCGGCATGATGTTCAATGACACTGGAGAGGTATAGGAGGTTGGAGATGGGGTGTTAGTCTGCAAGGAGAGGGGACTCAGGGCTGGGGTTTTTGAGGAGGAGGCACAGTACCCGAGAAGGCCCCATGTACAATGTCAGTTAACTTGGGGCCAGGAAGGGAAGTTGTGTAGTCAGCAGTTTATTGGAAATGGGGTCAAGGGTGCAGGCAGCGGGTCTCATGGACAAAATGAGTTTGGAGGGGACATGACAAGAGATAGGAGACGAACTAGAGAACGATGTGGATTCAGGGCTTGGGCAGGGGGGAGGTTTGGTTTGGCAGGAAAGGGGAAGGAGGATGCGGAATAGGCAGCTGAATGGATGGTCTCAATCTTAGTGACAAAGATGTCCATTTATTGCTATATAAAGATAGATTCAGCTTACATAGTGTTAATACCCAGAGATAGAAAAGCCATTTAGCATCACCCTATAGCAGTTCATATCCTAATGCTAGGTTATTGCTGAATTGACAATACAGGAACCATAAGTTTCCACATTAAAGGGTCATCATTTCATTCAAAGCAGTAACTGTGGCAGCTCAACAGGCCACCTCTTGACACACACAGCTTTGAGGGAGGCGTCAGACGACTGGTGAATCCCATACCCCGCTCTAATTTAATCTCATCCACTGTATATTTCTGATATTTATGAACCAAGTGTAATATTTTATATTTAATTTGCCTACCCAATCTCATCACCAATCTCAATCCTGTAAATCTCTAGCTACATCCTCTGGTTCCACTGATCTCCCTACTTTGGTCTCGTCAGCAAATCTGACAGGTTTGCAGTTGGTTTCTTTATGTAGATTAATAAGCACACGGGTCCAAGCACTGACCTATGCGGGACTCCACTCAACCTCTCCCGCCAGTCTGACATTACATCTCTCACAAGTTTGCTGTTGTTTTGTCCAGTCCCATGTTCTACCGAGTTCCTGTGGCTTTTAGTTTAGTTTGAAGTCTTTCATGTGAAACTTTGTCAGGTTCAAATGAACTATCTACTTTATCCATCTGTTCAGAGAAGTCAAGGTGGTTTGTCAGGAAAGACGATCCTGTCTAAATGCAGGTGAATATTGCTGTACAGGTTCTTGTCTAGGATGGAATCGATTCCAGTACTTTTCCTGCTGATGTGAGGCTATGACCGGTTATTATCTGGGTCAGAGATGCTGCCCTTTGTCAACACAGGGGTTGTGCTTGCTGCCTGCAGTCCCGTGCCACTCGTAGATGCCCAGTACTTCCGTCCTGGTGATAGACAGTGCTACTGCAAACATTCCTCACATAGCCTGTTTCAGAATCCCAGGATATGAGTCACCTGGCCTGGCGACACCAAGGACATTGGAGGTTCTACAGAAACTGCATGGCAACTCAGTGTTACTGAATACTCACAGAACATATCTGATGCACTTCAGCTGTTTTACTTTCTGAAAATTCATGGGGCGGGGAGAGGAAGAAGAAAGGGAAAGGGGAGGGCAAGATAAACTTAGTTGTTTCCAAAGAAGAGTACCTTTAGAGTCCTGGTTGGAGCCCAGCCTGTGCCATCGATGGAGTGCTCCCTCAGCAAGCTGCAAAACACAAAAGGAAGATTTCAGCAGCCTGGAGGTACAGCAAGAGGCTGATGGTGTGTGAAACCTGGCCACAGCACCGTGGAGTGGGGGGAGATAAAAGAAATGTTGTAGTGGTAGGGGATAGTATCGTTATGGGGATAGATAGCGTTCTTTGCAGCCGAGAGCGAGAGTCCCGAAGGCTGTGTTGCCTGCCCGGTGCCAGGGTTAAGGACATATCCTCTGGGCTGGAGAGAAACTTGGAGTGGGAGGGGGAGGATCCAGTTGTCGTGGTCCATGTTGGTACCAACGACATAGATAGGACAAGGAAGGAGGTTCTGCTGAGGGAGTTTGAGCAGCTAGGGGCCAAATTAAAAAGCAGAACCACAAGGGTAATAATCTCTGGATTACTACCTGAGCCACGTGCAAATTTGGCTAGGGTAAATAAAATTAGAGAGTTAAATGCGTGGCTCAAAGACTGGTGTGGGAGAAATGGGTTTTGCTTCTTGGGACACTGGCATCAGTACAGGGACAGGAGAGAGCTGTTCCTGTACAAGGGACGGACTTCACTTGGCCAGTGCTGGGACTAGAATCCTGGCTATTCGAATAACTAGGGCTGTAGAGAGGGCTTTAAACTAATTAGTGGGGGGGGAGGTTTTAATAGAGCGAAAAATAAAAATGACAGCGGAGAAGGCAATAGAGCAAGGTAGCAGTGGGGGAATTAAAAACCAGAGCGTGTCAGGAAGGGACAGAATGTATAATGATAAAGGTAAAGTAGTAAAAGGGGTAAAAGCAGGAATAAATTGTCAGAAAACATATTTGAAAGTTCTTTATCTGAATGCACGCAGCATTCGTAACAAAATTGACGAGTTGACGGTACAAATAACTACACATGGGTATGATCTGGTGGCCATTACGGAAACATGGCTGCAAGATAATCATGACTGGGAACTAAACATACTAGGGTATTTGACAATTAGGAAGGACAGACAGGAAGGAAAGGGAGGTGGGGTTGCTATGTTAATCAAGGATGGAATCACTGCAATAGTCAGAAATGATATTGGGTCAAAGGATCAGGATAGTGAAATAGTTTGGGTGGAGATAAGGAATAATAAGGGGAAAAAGTCACTAGTGGGCATAGTCTATACGCCTCCTACCAGTTGCAACTCTGTTGGTCGGAGTATAAATCAGGAAATAGTTGGGGCTTGTAATAAGGGAACAGCTATAATCATGGGGGATTTTAACTTTCATATTGACTGGACTAATCAAATTGGGCATGGCAGCCTTGAGGAAGAGTTCATAGAGTGTATTAGGGACGGGTTCCTTGAGCAGTATGTAACTGAACCAAACAGGGGGCAGGCAATCTTAGATCTGGTCCTGTGTAATGAGACAGGATTAATAAAAAATGTCCGAGTAAATGATCCCCTTGGAATGAGTGACCATAATATGGTTGAATTCCAAATTCAGTTTGAGGATGAGAGAGTTGGATCTCAAACCAGCGTACTGAGCTTAAATAAAGGAGACTATGAAGGTATGAGAGTAGAATTGACTAAAGTGGACTGGGAAAACAGATTAAAGTGTAAGACGGTACAAGAGCAGTGGTCTACATTCAAGAAGATATTTCACATCTTTCAAGATAAATATATTCCACTGAGGAAAAAGGGGAGTAAAAGAAAAGACAGCCAACCGTGGCTTAGTAAAGTAATAAAGGATAGTATCCGACTGAAAACAAGGGCATATAAAGTAGCCAAATCTAGTGGGAGGATAGAAGATTGGGAAGCATTTAAAAGCCAGCAAACAATAACTAAAAGATTAATTAAGAAAGGGAAGATAGATTATGAAAGTAAACTAGCAAAAATATAAAAATAGATAGCAAGAGTTTCTACAGCTATATAAAAAGAAAAAGGGTGGCTAAAGTGATCATTGGTCCCTTAGAGGATGGGACCGGGAAATTAGTGGTGGGGAACATGGAGATGGCAAAGACGCTGAACAAATATTTTGTATCAGTCTTTACAGTAGAGGACACTAAAAATATCCCAACGCTGGACAAACAGGGGGCAATGGGGGGGGAGGAGCTAAAGACGATTAAAATCACTAAGGAGATGGTACTCAGTAAAATAATGGGACTTAAGGCGGATAAATCCCCCGGACCTGATGGCCTACATCCTAGGGTCTTGAGAGAAGTGGCTGTAGGGATTGTGGATGCATTGGTGATTATTTTCCAGAACTCCCTGGACTCAGGAAAGGTCCCGGCAGATTGGAAAACTGCTAATGTAACACCCTTATTTAAGAAGGGAAGTAGACAAAAAGCTGGAAACTATAGACCAGTTAGCCTAACATCTGTGGTTGGCAAAATGTTGGAGTCCATTATTAAGGAAACAGTAACAGAGCATTTGGATAAACATAATTTAATAGGACAGAGTCAGCATGGTTTTATGAAGGGGAAGTCATGTTTGACAAATTTGCTCGAATTCTTTGAGGATGTAACATACAGGGTGGATAAAGGGGAACTAGTGGATGTAGTGTATTTGGACTTCCAAAAGGCATTTGACAAGGTTCCACACAAAAGATTACTGATCAAGATAAGAAATCACAGGATTGGGGGTAATATACTGGCATGGGTGGAAGATTGGCTATCTAACAGAAAACAAAGAGTTGGGATAAATGGTTCATTCTCGGGCTGGCAATCAGTAACTAGTAGTGTCCTGCAGGGGTCAGTGCTGGGACCCCAACTCTTTACAATCTATATTAACGATTTGGAGGAAGGGACCGAGTGCAATATATCCAAGTTTGCCGACGATACAAAGATGGGAGGGAAAGCAGTGAGTGAGGAGGACATAAAAAACCTGCAAAAGGACATAGACAGGCTAAGTGAGTGGGCAGAGATTTGGCAGATGCAATATAATGTTGGAAAGTGTGAGGTTATGCACTTTGGCAGAAAAAATCAAAGAGCAAGTTATTATCTAAATGGAGAGAAACTGCAAAGTGCTACTGTACAAAGGGATCTGGGGGTCCTGGTGCATGAAACACAAAAAGTTAGTATGCAGGTGCAGCAGGTGATCAGGAAGGCCAATGGAATCTTGGCTTTTATTGCGAGGGGGATGGAGTATAAAAACAGGGAAGTCTTGCTGCAGTTATACAGGGTATTGGTGAGGCCACACCTGGAATACTGTGCGCAGTTTTGGTTTCCATATTTAAGAAAAGATATACTTGCTCTCGAGGCGGTTCAGAGAAGGTTCACTCGGTTATTCCAGAGATGAGGGGGTTGACGTATGAGGAAAGGTTGAGTAGGTTGGGACTCTACTCATTGGAGTTCAGAAGAGTGAGAGGCAATCTTATCGAAACATATAAGATTGTGAGGGGGCTTGATCAGGTGGATGCGGTGAGGGTGTTTCCACTGATGGGTGAGACAAGAACTAGGGGGCATAATCTAAGAATAAGGGGCTGCCCTTTCAAAACTGAGATGAGGAGAAACTTCTTCACTCAGAGGGTAGTAAATCTATGGAATTTGCTACCCCAGAGAGCTGCGGAAGCTGCAACATTAAATAAATTTAAAATGGAGATAGACAGTTTCCTAGCAGATAAGGGAATTAGGGGTTACGGGGAGAGGGCAGGGAAGTGGACGTGAGTCTAGATTCGGATCAGCCATGATCCTATTGAATGGTGGAGCAGGCCCGAGGGGCCGTATGGCCTACTCCTGCTCCTGCTTCTTATGTAAGAAGATTCCAACAGCAAAACTTTTGAAAATGACTGACTATATCTAGGCTTTGCTGTGAAACAGTTAGCTACTACTCTCGAGTGATTGCAACATTTGGAAACAGGAGTTTAACACAAAAAACAGCTACAATGCATCCTTTAAATTTGTTGCTGGATAATTTGTCTGATTTATTTTCACTATCAGATTGTCTCTGAGGTTCCACCAAAGCAATAGAAGTGGTCAGGATCATTACTTACACCTGAATCAACACCTGTCAGTTGGAGCACGTTTGGACGGTACACAGCCAGAGCATGTTTGGACTCCACACAGCAGAGCTATGCTCTATTTGCACAGCTTTCAGCTACAGGTAGTGATAATCCTGGTTATGGGGATTTTATATTACACATAGCCTGGCTGTGCCCAGTCAGCAGTAATCAAATTACCAAAATCCTAAACATATACATTAAAAAAAGTATTTTATGATTTGAAATATGACAGATTTCTCTATCACGAACTTCTGGCTCTCTCCCACACATGGTCGACACTCATGGTTATAGTTTAAGCTCTTGCCTAACTCTTTCTTCCTGTTCAGAGAAAACTGCAATCAACAGAAGTAGACCCCCATCTCTCACAATCTGAAAGTTATAACCTGACTTATTTATAACCTTACTGTCTTTCGGATGAGACGTTAAACTAAGGCCCTGCTGCCCTCTCAGATGGGTGTAAAAGATCCAGCATTATTTTAAAGGGCCGGGGAGTTCTCCCCAGTGTCCTGGCCAATATTTATCCCTCAACCAACGTCAGTAAAACCGTTTAATTGGTCGTTTATCTCACTGCTGTTTGTGGGATCTTGCTGTGTGCAAATTGGCTGCCGTTTCCTACATTACAACAGTGACTACACTTCAAAAAGTACTTAATTGGCTGTAAAGCGCTTTGGGGATGTCCTGTGGTTGTGAAAGGCGCTATAGGAATGCAAGTTCTCTGCTTCTCTTTTTTTTTATTCATTGATGGGATGTGGGCGTCGCTGGCTGGCTAGGCCTGCATTTAGTGCCCATCCCTAATTGCCCTTGAGAAGATGGTGGTGAGCCGCCTTCTTGAACCGCTGCAGTCCATATGGTGTAGGTACACCCACAATGCTGTTAGGAAGGGAGTTCCAGGATTTTGGCCCAGCGACAGTGAAGCAATGGCGACACAGGTCCAAGTCAGGATGGTGTGTGGCTTGGAGGGGAACTTGTAGGTGGTGATGTTCCCATGCGTCTGCTGCTCTTGTCCTTCTAAGTGGTAGAGGTCGCGGGTTTGGAAGGTGCTGTTGAAGGAGCTTTGGCGAGTTGCTGCAGTGCATCTTGTAGATGGTACACACTGCAGCCACAGTGCGCCGGTGGTGGAGAGAGTGAATGTTGAAGGTGGATGGAGTGCCAATCAAGCGGGCTGCTTTATCCTGAATGGTGTTGAGCTTCTTGAGTGTTGTTGAAGCTGCACTCATCCAGGCAAGTGGAGAGTATTCCATCACACTCCTGACTTGTGCCTTGTAGATGGTGGAAAGGCTTTGGGGAGTCAGGAGGTGAGACACTCGACGCAGAATTCCCAGCCTCTGGCCTGCTCTTGTAGCCACAGTATTGATATGGCTGGTCCAGTTCAGTTTCTGATCAATGGTAACCCCCAGGATGTTGATAGTGGGGGATTCAGCGATGGTAATGCCATTGAATGTCGAGGGGAGATGGTTAGAGTCTCGCTTGTTGGAGATGGTCATTGCCTGGCACTTGTGTGGTGCGAATGTTACTTGCCACTTGTCAGCCCAAGTCTGAATGTTGTCCAGGTCTTGCTGCATATGGACACGGACTGCGTCAGTATCAGACGAGTCTCGAATGGTGAACAGTGTGCAATCATCAGCGAACATCCCCACTTCTGACCTTATGATGGAGGGAAGGTCATTGATGAAACAGCTGAAGATGCTTGGGCCTAGGACACTGCCCTGAGGAACTCCTGCAGTGATGTCATGTGATTGAGATGAATGACCTCCAACAACCACAGCCAACTTCCTTTGTGCTAGGTAGGATTCCAACCAATGGAGAGTTTTCCCCTTGATTCCCATTGACTTCAATTTTGCTAGGGCTCCTTGATGCCACACTCGATCAAATGCTGCCTTGATGTCAAGGGCAGTCACTCTCACCTCACCTCTTGAGTTCAGCTCTTTTGTCCATGTTTGGATCAAGGCTGTAAGAAGGTCAGGAGCTGAGTGGCCCTGGCGGAACCCAAACTGGGCATCAGTTAGCAGGTTATTGCTGAGTAAGTGCCGCTTGATAGCACTGTCGACAACACCTTCCATCACTTTGCTGATGATTGAGAGTAGACTGATGGGACGGTAATTGGCCGGGTCGGATTTGTCCTGCTTTTTGTAGACAGGACATACTTGGGCAATTTTCCACATTGCTGGGTAGATGCCAGTGTTGTAGCTGTACTGGAACAGCTTGGCTAGGGGCGCAGCTAGTTCTGGAGCACAAGTCTTCAGTACTATTGCCGGAATGTTGTCAGGGCCCATAGCCTTTGCAGTATCCAGTGTCTTCAGCCATTTCTTGACATCACGTGGAGTGAATTGAATGGACTGAAGACTGGCATCTGTGATGCTGGGGACCTCAGGAGGAGGCCGAGATGGATCATCCACTCGGCACTTCTGGCTGAAGATAGTTGCAAATGCTTCAGCCTTGTCTTTTGCACTCACGTGCTGGGCTCCACCATCATTGAGGATGGGGATATTTTGGAGCCTCCTCCTCCTGTTAACTGTTTAATTGTCCACCACCACTCACGACTGGATGTGGCAGGACTGCAGAGCTTTGATTTGATCCAATGGTTGTGAGATCGCTTAGCTCTGTCTATCGCATGTTGCTTCCGTTGTTTGGCATGCAAGTAGTCCTGTGTTGTAGCCTCACCAGGTTGACACCTCATTTTTCGGTATGCCTGGTGCTGTTCCCGGCATGCTCTCCTGCACTCTTCGTTAAACCAGGGTTGATCTCCCGGCTTGATGGTAATGGTAGAGTGAGGGATATGCCGGGCCATGAGGTTACAGATTGTGGTTGAATACAATTCTGCTGCTGCTGATGGCCCACAGCGCCTCATGGATGCCCAGTTTTGAGTTGCCAGATCTGTTCGAAATCTGTCCCATTTAGCACGGTGGTAGTGCCACACAACACGGTGGAGGGGGTCCTCAACATGAAGACGGGACTTCGTCTCCACAAGGACTGTGCGGTGGTCACTTCCACCAATGCTGTCATGGACAGATGCATCTGCAACAGGTAGATTGGTGAGGACGAGATCAAGTAGGTTTTTCCCTCTTGTTGGTTCCCTCACCACCTGTCGCAGACCCAGTCTGGCAGCTATGTCCTTTAGGACTCGACCAGCTCGGTCAGTTGTGGTGCTACCGAGCCACTCTTGGTGATGGGCATTGAAGTCCCCCACCCAGAGGACATTTTGTGCCCTTGCTACTCTCAGTGCTTCATCCAATTGGTGTTCAACATGAAGGAGTACTGATTCATCAGCTGAGGGAGGGCAGTAGGTGGTAATTAGCAGGAGGTTTCCTTGCCCATGTTTGACTTGATGCCATGAGACCTCATGGGGTCCTGAGTCAATGTTGAGGACTCCCAGGGCTACTCCCTCCCGACTATATACCACAGTGCCACCACCTCTGGTGGGTCTGTCCTGCCAGTGGGACAGGACATACCCAGGGATGGTGATGCAATGAATGGCAGTAATGTTAACAATTACCATGATATTTTGATCAGAGTGTGCAGGAGCCACCTACCTCCGAAGGGCGAAAGTACCCCACTGTCAGACTATATGCTTTAGGCTAAAACTGATAATTAAATTTATTTACAGGAATTGAAATATATAGAAGCAAAAGAATACAGCGCGAAACTTGCAGCACAAATACTTAGAAATTAACTACTGAATTTGTCCACAAGAGTTTAAATATCTTATTCAGAATAGATTTCTTACACAGTCAAATAACCTGGAAGACTTTTGGAGGACAATGACATTTGTAGATTTGTGATGTTTATACATGGGGAAAGGGAATATTTTGCCTACCAAATGGAATCTAAATATCAATCACAGAAACTGAAAGAGAGTTGAAAGCTGCACTCTTAGTTTAAACACTGACCAGAGGGTGACTAGCAACACATTGCTTTTATGGCAAAAGAAACCTTTCCTGCCAAAATATTACAAACTTTTGACATTGGCTTGGATTTTGCAGTGTCATTACCCCTCTGAAACTGACCATAACTTCAGGATTTAGCACATGCTCATCTAAACGCAGAAATTCTGAAGTTGCAGTCAGTCATTCATTGCTCCTGCGCTGTGGACCCTTTCCCCACCCAACCCATCCCATAGTCGGCAATCCACAAAATCAGTGGAACCGACGAAAACTTGAGCTTTTCCGCACTAATATCACTGTTAAATACCCCATAAAAGATTAAGCCTGGTTGAAGTAGGTGTAACTGGGGTTTTAACAAAGTATTGACTGCTAAACAACTGCTCTGGCCCTGAAAAACTACTTTTTATATTAATGGAGTGTCAACTTTCTCCATTAAAATAAAAATTACATTTTTTAAAGTTTATTCATGATATTTCAGCTTTTACCTTAACCACATATATATGTCCCAATCTTTATTTTGATCTCTAACATTTTTAAAAAGTGCAGATAATCAGTGCTGTTTCATTTCCTGGCTTGCTTTCTGTGAGAATTCATCAATGTGATTGGCTGCTTAGATAGCTTGATGATGTCACTGCTGCACTACGGTCTGAATCCCCTATTCACAGCGCTACAATCAACCTAAAGTTTTCGCCATAGAGATCGCGAGATGCGTAAGGATTTCTACTACACCTTAGGAAGGATATATTGGCCTTGGAGGGAGTGCAGCGTAGATTTACTCGAATGATACCTGCACTCCAAGGGCTAAATTACGAGGAGTGATTACACAAACTAGGGTTGTATTCCCTGGAATTTAGGAGATTCAGGGGGTGATTTGTTTTAAGTTTTCAAGATATTAAAGGGGAACTGATAGGGTAGAGAGAGAGAAACTATTTCTGCTAGTTGGGGAGTATAGAACAAAGGGATATAGCCTAAAAATTAGAGCCAGGTCTTTCAGGAGTGAAGTTAGGAAACACTTCTACACACAAAGGGTGGTAGAAGTTTGGAACTCTCTTCCACAAATGGCAGTTGATACTAGGTCAATTGTAAATTTAAAATCTGAGATTGATAGATTTTCATTAAGGGATATGGAGCAAAGGCGGGTATATGGAGTTAGGTCACAGGTCAGCCATGATCTCATTGAATGGCGGAACAGGCTTGAGGGGCTCAATGGCCTACTTCTGTTCCTATATAATTGGAATCGACAAATAAACACCCACTGCTCATCAAAAGATCAATGATTCAATTAGATTGAGTTCAGGGAATAACCCTAGAGTATTTGACTGGCCTCTAGAATTTTTGCATGTATTTAACAATTCAAAGAGATGAAGGTATTTCTGAAGTAAATTACCTATGGAAATGCTGAGTGCCTCTAGACAGTTTATTATATTGTCTTTCTCTTCACAGAGATTAAGGAATTGTAAGAATACAGCTAAATGCAGACCATTCTAACTTCACTGGCATATATAAAACGATATATGAAAAAGATATGACAAAGGGTTTTAGAGTTTGAACCATTACAGAACTCAGATTCTGCCAAATCTTCCCTCCAGTTGGGACCCACCTCAGAAAACCATGATACCAAGCCTGACGTCAGCAACGACTGGTTCCATCAAAAGGCTCACAAGGATAAGGGGTAGGCCTTTTAGGACAAAAATGAGGAGGAATTTCTTCACCCAGAGAGTGGTGAACCTGTGGAATTCTCCACCACAGAAGGCAGTAGAGGCCAATTCATTAAATATATTCAAGAAGGAGTTGGATATATTTCTTAAGGCTAAAGGGATCAAGGGGTATGGGGAGAAAGCAGGGACCGGGTACTGAATTTGGACGATCAGCCATGATCGCATTGAATGGCAGAGCAGGCTCGAGGGGCCGAATGGCCTACTCCTGCTCCTATCTTCTATGTTTCTATATTGCCATATCTGAGTGTGTACCACTGCGCCCCCATGGCGACCAGGACGCCAACCTAAACACGGTCAGTGCCCTAGCGCCACTTGGTCAACGGAAGATGTGTACTTGATCATTTAAAAATGCATGTATAAAACACATCAGCCATTTACAATCGATCAAAACCTGAGAAGCATCAAACAAAAGCAATACCTTAAACAGATTTCTCCAGTCTCGGTAATATTGGGGTGCCAAATTCTGGTCAAACATTTCACCTTGGGAGGCTGCAGAAACAGAAAAAAAGAAAGTTAGTTTTCAAGTTCACTTGTGTTGAGTTGGATGATGTTTTTCCACCTTGAAGAAGTCAAGCCAGGTGATACTTGAGCAAAATGGGAAGACTGAGTTACACTGATAAAGTTATTCAGAGGAAAGTCTCGGTTAAACAGCAAAACTTACCAGCCAGATCTCCAAAAAGAAATGTGGCTTTGGTGACGGGAGAGAACAGACACGCTGCGAATAATGCTTCAGGTGCACAAGAACTAATCAGAAAAATCATTCAACACACCAGCACACGTTTCCCAACACATTCAGACGGTATTTAACTAACCAAGAAATGAACTGTAGCATCAGATGCAGAAATTGGTTATGTTCGATTTACACTCTAGATACCATGAGTAAAATAGTCAGCCCGCTGGGAAAACAATGAGGTGCACCATAACCATTTTAACCCCATAACTTTACAGGGTGGCACCAATGGCAAATGGCAGAGACAACTCAGTGTTGCAAATGATGAGCAGTACATGCCTTCGAGGCATTGGCACTCTCCGCAAGAAGAAAATTACCAGTGGCACTAGGGCTGTGTCTCAGGTTTTGGCTGCAGATCAGCAGTGCTCGTTTTTACCATTATTGGCATGTGAACCTCCCCAGACACAAGGAAAGGACCACGGTCACAGTAAGAGAGGGAAGGAGCAGTGTCACAGTAAGAGAGGGAAGGACCAGTGTCACAGTAAGAGAGGGAAGGACCAGTGTCACAGTAAGAGAGGGAAGGACCAGTGTCAGAGTAAGAGAGGGAAGGACCAGTGTCACAGTAAGAGAGGGAAGGACCAGTGTCAGAGTAAGAGAGGGAAGGACCAGTGTCACAGTAAGAGAGGGAAGGACCAGTGTCAGAGTAAGAGAGGGAAGGACCAGTGTCACAGTAAGAGAGGGAAGGACCAGTGTCAGAGTAAGAGAGGGAAGGACCAGTGTCACAGTAAGAGAGGGAAGGACCAGTGTCACAGTAAGAGAGGGAAGGAGCAGTGTCACAGTAAGAGAGGGAAGGAGCAGTGTCACAGTAAGAGAGGGAAGGACCAGTGTCAGAGTAAGAGAGGGAAGGACCAGTGTCACAGTAAGAGAGGGAAGGACCAGTGTCAGAGTAAGAGAGGGAAGGACCAGTGTCACAGTAGGAGAGGGAAGGACCAGTGTCACAGTAAGAGAGGGAAGGAGCAGTGTCACAGTAAGAGAGGGAAGGAGCAGTGTCACAGTAAGAGAGGGAAGGACCAGTGTCAGAGTAAGAGAGGGAAGGACCAGTGTCACAGTAGGAGAGGGAAGGACCAGTGTCACAGTAAGAGAGGGAAGGAGCAGTGTCACAGTAAGAGAGGGAAGGAGCAGTGTCACAGTAAGAGAGGGAAGGACCAGTGTCAGAGTAAGAGAGGGAAGGACCAGTGTCACAGTAAGAGAGGGAAGGACCAGTGTCAGAGTAAGAGAGGGAAGGACCAGTGTCACAGTAGGAGAGGGAAGGACCAGTGTCAGAGTAAGAGAGGGAAGGACCAGTGTCACAGTAAGAGAGGGAAGGACCAGTGTCACAGTAAGAGAGGGAAGGACCAGTGTCACAGTAAGAGAGGGAAGGACCAGTGTCACAGTAAGAGAGGGAAGGACCAGTGTCACAGTAAGAGAGGGAAGGACCAGTGTCACAGTAGGAGAGGGAAGGACCAGTGTCACAGTAAGATGTAGCGTCGCTGTGAAAGGGCGTGGAATTGAATGGAGTGTAGTGTGTCTGTGAAAGGGTGGAAAGTTGGATGGGGTACAGTGTGTATGTGAAAGGGTGGGGAGTTGGATGGGGTATAGTGTCCATGTGTGAAAGGGTGGGGAGTTGGATGGGGTACAGTGTCCGTGTGTGAAAGGGTGGGGAGTTGGATGGGGTACAGTGTGTATGTGAAAGGGTGGGGAGTTGGATGGGGTACAGTGTGTATGTGAAAGGGTGGGGAGTTGGATGGGGTATAGTGTCCATGTGTGAAAGGGTGGGGAGTTGGATGGGGTACAGTGTCCGTGTGTGAAAGGGTGGGGAGTTGGATGGGGTACAGTGTGTGCGTGAAAGGGTGGGGAGTTGGATGGGGTACAGTGTGTAAAAGGGTGGGGAGTTGGATGGGGTACAGTGTGTGTGTGTGAGGGTGGGGAGTTGGATGGGGTACAGTGTGTGTGTGAGGGTGGGGAGTTGGATGGGGTACAGTGTGTGTGTGAGGGTGGGGAGTTGGATGGGGTACAGTGTCCGTGTGTGAGGGTGAGGAGTTGGATGGGGTACAGTGTGTGTGTGAGGGGGTGGGGAGTTGGATGGGGTACAGTGTGTGTGTGAGGGGGTGGGGAGTTGGATGGGGTACAGTGTGTGTGAGGGTGGGGTGTTGGATGGGGTACAGTGTCCGTATGTGAAAGGGTGGGGAGTTGGATGGAGTACAGTTTCCCTGTGTGAAAGGGTGGGGAGTTGGATGGGGTACAGTGTGTGTGAAAGGGTGGGGAGTTGGATGGGGTACAGTGTCCGTGTGTGAAAGGGTGGGGAGTTGGATGGGGTACAGTGTGTATGTGAGGGTGGGGAGTTGGATGGGGTACAGTGTGTGTGAGAGGGTGGGGAGTTGGATGGGGTACAGTGTGTGTGAGAGGGTGGGGAGTTGGATGGGGTACAGTGTCCGTGTGTGAAAGGGTGGGGAGTTGGATGGGGTACAGTGTCCGTATGTGAAAGGGTGGGGAGTTGGATGGGGTATAGTGTCCGTGTGTGAAAGGGTGGGGAGTTGGATGGGGTACAGTGTGTGTGTGAGGGGGTGGGGAGTTGGATGGGGTACAGTGTGTGTGTGAGGGTGGGGAGTTGGATGGGGTACAGTGTGTGAGAGGGTGGGGAGTTGGATGGGGTACAGTGTGTGTGTGTGAGGGTGGGGAGTTGGATGGGGTACAGTGTGTGTGTGAGGGTGGGGAGTTGGATGGGGTACAGTGTGTGTGAGAGGGTGGGGAGTTGGATGGGGTACAGTGTCCGTGTGTGAAAGGGTGGGGAGTTGGATGGGGTACAGTGTCCGTGTGTGAAAGGGTGGGGAGTTGGATGGGGTACAGTGTCCGTGTGTGAAAGGGTGGGGAGTTGGATGGGGTACGGTGTGTATGTGAAAGGGTGGGGAGTTGTAGGGAAGCTGTGAATTCTAACGACCCTGAGGAGTAACGGTTGTGGAAACAATAATAAAGCTATCGGCCTTTGAGAAGCTGGAGCCTTGACTGCACTGCTTGCCAGCCTTATAAATGCAAGTCTTTCTTTCTTTCAGCCTCCCACAAGCTCAGCACAGAGCCATTCTGTAACAAGCCAGTTTGCTTCCAGCTGAGCAAGGACAATTATGTAGCAGATTCCTGATATTGATAAAAGGAAAGCAATATCCTCTAGCTCAGGTAACAGGAAAGGTTCACAGTTTGGTATGCCTCACACGATCTGCTGCCCCCATCCATCACCAGGGACCTGCTGTATTGATGACAGTCTGAGCTGCACTTCGTGTGGGCAGAGCAAGCAGCCCGATATATCTGAGGATTGTACTGGGAGTTATTAGCTTCACTAAGAGTCCCAGAAATGTCATTTGCCCACCCTGGGGTCCTGTGTCTTTATCAGAATGCAGGGGCGCAATTCCATTCAGATCCGAATATACTTATCACACAAATACTGCTGCCATTCACAGAACATATCAATGGCCTAGTGCATTTCTCCCAGTAATCACCAGCATCTGACTCACAGCAACTCACAGTCACTCCCAGACCCTTCCCCACATCACAATCCAGAGTCACTCTCAGACCCTTCCCCACATCACAATCCAGAGTCACTCCCAGGCTCTTCCCCCACATTACAATCCAGAGTCACTCCCAGACCCTTCCCCATCTCACCCGGTCAGTTACGCCTAGAATAGCTCCTGTAGTCAGGTGAAAGAAGTTAGACAATCTGCTCTCTTACTGTTCAAGGTTCTGCTGGAAACGATTTGAATGATCAGGACATTATGGGGTGGAAAGTTCACTAGTTCGTCAGAGCCAGGCAAAGGCTGTGGTGCCAAAGCAGAAGTAACACCGGCTGCCCAAGGAAGCAGAGGCAGTGGCAGGTCTGGGGGTGAGGAGGCGCCTGCTGCCACAGTGACACCGCCCATGTAATAGCATTTAAGGGGGCCGAGGGATCCCTGTACAAAATCTCACCACCAGAGGAATCCGGCTAGTTTGGAGCACTGAGAGCTGGCAGAGGGTTAGACTGTGCAAGGCCATCGAGGGACAGGTTCAAGGAAGAACATTGATGAGGACACAGAATAAATTAAGGGATGGCCCAAATAGGTTGGCTGAACTTACACAAGAGCAATGCTCCCTCTAATTTTTTTCCCTGCGCGGGCCCTTTATATTTGCTGTGTAGTATCTCTTGCGGCAGCAGCATCTGGTGATTGATGCGCGGCCGCGCACCTTAGGAGGAACATTGCACAAGAGGATCTAAAATGTGCACAGGACCCTAAGAAAAGCTGGAACAACTACAATGCCAGGCACTGAGTGTATCAGGCAGGCCAGGGATTGGTGGTGCTGCTGCCTGTGAAGTTACAGGCTGACTGGGTGGGTCTGCACAGGTGGTGGAAAGGTGCAGGGAGATAGATGTTGCCGTTGAGACTCAATCGACCGTGGAAGTGCTGGATCTGCCGCATGTTAAAACCCCGACTCTCCTGCGAGGAAGTGTCACTAAGTACCATCACCACTTTGGTCCAGCGAGGAAGGAGTGTAAATATATTAATAAGAGTAAAATGGGTTCCATGGTAAACAAGGTCACTCAAAAGCAGGGCTTGACGGTGCATACCCTGTGCCACACAGTGAGCGCAAACACAAAGCGAGGGAAGTAACAAAGAAGCTGGGTCTGGGAGCACTCTCATCTCTGGTGGGACTGGTCCCCAAGAAGAACAAGCCCATATGACTGTGTGTAAATGACTGGAAACGTAACAACTCGCGCGAGTTACCTGCTGCCTCGTGAAAAGGAGATCCCAGAGCAGCCCAGGAGCACCAAGTATCTGGTGCCTATCAATCTGATCAAAGGCAGGTACCATTTAGCACACAGGCCCAGTCACGCTCCACTTCCACTACAGTCAGCACTGTACGAGTTTACACTCTTGCATGTTGGATTGAAGAGTGGACGCAGCAAATTCCAACAGTTGATTTTGTCCTGACAAAGCGAGATTACACCTCTGCAGACAATGATGCCATCGCCATTTTTAATGAAGTGTTTGCATTTATGCAGAGCCTTGTCTCCTCAGGACATCTCAAATAGCTTCACTGCCAACTAATTGCTTTTGAAGTGTACTTACTGTTGTAATGTAGGATAGCACTGCAGGAAATTTGCACACAGCAATGTCCCATAAACAGCATTTTTAGTTGGATATGGAAGAAACACCTTACCCATGTCAGTTATGCATTAACCTGGTTAAGTAAAACAGGATTGATGGTTAAGATTGAAACATGAAACATCGGCAAAGCCAAGGTATGGTAATTAGGTCACAGTCTGGCGGGGGAAAGAGACCCCCAACCAGGCAAAAGTACGCTCCATCACACACTGGGCCCACCTCACCATCAAGAAACAAGTCTCAGGCTTGATTTGGTTAGTTGGCTATTACCTCAAGTTTATTCCGAAGTACAGTAATACAGCCAACCCAGAACTGACCTGACCCAGAACTTGAATCCCAACCAAGTGATAGGGTCCGGTGATGCACAAGATGCTTTTGTAAAGCTGAAAGATGTGCAGACCCTGTGCGAGTTTGTCCCAATTATTCCTGACCTTTCATAGTTTATACTGATATATACTGGCCTAGGCATCGGTGCTGCACTGAGCTAGGTAAGTGATCTTGGATAGGAGGAATCAGCTATTTACCCGAGTCACATGCTGCTACCACATGCTATTCCTTATTCAACAACTGAAAAAAAATCTTTAACCTACAACGGTACACTTGCAGACCAGCTTACTGCATTGTGTGCCTGGCGACAAAAGTGCACAGCTATTGCAATGAAGTATGCGTCATCACCATGGTTACTGAGGCTGGAACTCTGCTGTGTTGTCACAAGCAGGCTAGCTGTGGTTTTGCTCCTCACCCCCAGTATCAAAATCAAAAGGGGGAACTGATGTAACAAAAATGAAGTAATTTTGTTTAACATTGAGCTTGGCATTGGCTTCTTGAATGCTGTTATTGTGCATGAAGGGTTAAAAGGGTACATTACCATAGTGGTTATGATGGTGTACTAGCAACCCAGAGCTCTTGAGTTTAAATCCTATTGTTGAAAATTGTGAAGTTCAAGTCAACAAATCTGATAAATCGTGGGGTAGCCCGGATGGATCAGTAACATCCTTCAGAAAGGGACCCCTGATACCCTGCGCATTCTGCGCAAACCATGACTCCAGTCCACTATCTGACCAGAGATCTGTGGAGTTTGATCATGGCTTTCTCCGACTTGTTTTCTACTGTTTTGCTTATGTAGTTCAACATCGGTTGAGGCTGCTAGGATCCCTAGATTTCAGTCAACCGTACTCTATGCAGAATCACTCACAGCCCCTTCCCCCGGCAATCTATTCACCCCGAGTCGCTCCCCCGCACAATCTGTTCACTCCCAGTCCCCCCCCAACAATCTGTTCACCCCCAGTCCCCCCCCACAATCTGTTCACCCCCAGTCCCCCCCCCCACAATCTGTTCACCCCCAGTCCCCCCCCACAATCTGTTCACCCCCAGTCCCCCCCACAATCTGTTCACCCCCAGTCCCCCCCCCACAATCTGTTCACCCCCAGTCCCCCCCGACAATCTGTTCACCCCCAGTCCCCCCCGACAATCTGTTCACCCCCAGTCCCCCCCGACAATCTGTTCACCCCCAGTCCCCCCCCACAATCTGTTCACTCCCAGCCCCCCCCCCACAATCTATTCACTCACAACCCCTGCCCTCCCCTCCCCACACAATCCACTCACTCACAGCCTATTTCCCTTCCTGAAACATGATCAATTCAATTCTATCTTCCGTCATTAATTTCTCCAGATTTTTTCCATTGACGCTGCTGACTGTTTTCCTGTAATTAAATTGCTGGGCACCCTCTTAAGTTCAGGGTCTAATCTGCCGCTATTAAACAGGACACTTTGGAGACAACGTCTTTGTTGCAAAATTGGTGCTGACAGGTTTAACTGACAATTGCAGCCCACTTGTACACATTGCCCCCACACACCAAACATGGGACAAAGCACAGATGCCTCCTGTACAGCGATATTACTCTGGGTATCACTCAGTGTTCCAACACTGAGATTTCATCATTAGTTTTGTGCCCAGTCTTGTGTGCATTTGAAACAGGAGGAGAGCTTTATAACATCTGTTGCGGCAAACCTTCCCACCTTCAACAACATCAGGTACAAGGGTCATTCCACTGGGCCATTGAAAGCAGTATGTGAACTAGTCTTACAGCAGGGCATCATTCAGCCTGCGTTTCAGCCCTAGGACCACACCCGATCTTAGTCTGACCACAAACTCCCCGACTAGCCACAAATACATGATCAGTTTTGGATAAAAGCACAATTGGATTGTGTACTGTTTAAATAAATCACCAGCAGGTGCTGCTTACCAACCCTTATATCCAAGAGTTCATATTATTGGTCAATGCAAAGACTATTTTCAATGGTACGTAGGCTGGAAGGGATTTTTAATGAATCTGTTTACTAATATTAACACACTGCTGAGAATGTGATGGCTGGGGACCAGGTTACCATTTGGGACACCAAGTTGAACTCTGACAGTATGATATGGGATTCAAACCATGCCTGAAGTACGCAGGGAGAGCGGAGGCAGTGCGCAACCTCGAATATGAGCACCTCATTTGCCCCATTTCAATCCACTGGTGCCTCCCCAGTGTTACAATGGGCCAGAAATTCCAGAACGGGGCTTGCAGCGCGTGCAAGCCCCGTATTTGCACTTACCCCGCGCTCCTGCCGATCAGCTTCTGGGACGCCTGAACTTGGAGAAATAGAAAGCACATTCCCGGGCAGCGTATGACGTCACGCCGCCCAGGAGTGCAGCCAGCGCGGACCCAGGAGCGTGCAGTGTAAGTGAGACACGCCCCTTGAGGTCTCAGTTTCACTGGACACGCCCCCAATGTTTCTGTCAAGCTGCTTTGCTTTTTTACATGCAAAGCAGCAGTTTAAATAGGTTTTTGGAAGTTTTTTGAAGATTTTGGTAACTTTTATAAACTTTTTTAAATGTTTACATTATTTTGAGTAATCTGAAGTAGTTTTAAAGAGAATTAAAGCAATTTAAAGACTTTTAGAAGCCCTAAAAGAATTTTTTAAATTCCATTTACTTATTTAGCAATGTCGTCGTCATACGTGCCTTCACACTGTTCCCTTTGGGGAACTGTATGAAGTGGTGGAAGGATTTATGGCCGTGATTAACGCTCATTCCGTGACCGTAACCATCTTTGAACCAGCCATTAGGGCAGTTAGTCCTATGGCGGGAGGGTTTTACGGGCTCCCACAAGCTATACAAGGAGGGGGGGCCACCCACACCCACGGACGCAAATATCCCACTGGATGTCAACCCAGAATTTAGAGCCGGAGCTCCGACTCCACTTGCCGGGACTGTCTGGAGCGGGGTTCGAAACCCTACCCTGATCTGGCCCAGCGGCGGGGATCCTACCGCTATGACAAACGCCCAATCCGATTAGCAACGTGAAATTGCAGCATAGGGCTCCAGTCACGGGGAGGGAAAAGGCGCAGGAAACGTATGGGTGTCACCTTTTGTGCGGAGTGGGCCTTTTGCGTAGCAGTAAGCATCCCCGCCGCTGGGCCAGAAGGAGTAGGGTTTTGAACCCCACTCCAGACAGTCCCGGCAAGTGGAGTCGGAGCGCCAACTTTAAATTCTGGGTGGACATCCAGCGGGATACTTGCGTCCGTGGGTGTTGGTGGCCCCCCCCCCCTCAGATGGGTTGTGGGAGCCCGTAAAACCCTCCCGCCATAGGACTAACCACCCTAATGGCTGGTTCAAAGATGGTTACGGTCACGGAATGAGCGTTAATCACGGCCATAAATCCTTCCACCACTTCATACAGTTCCCCAAAGGGAACAGTGTGAGGATACGTCCGATGATGACCTCTTGCGCAATGCACCTCCTTGGACCCTCAGTCGCAGATGCGAGGGGGCAAGTCATGCAAGTGTTAAATTTTTTATTTTATTGACATGTAAAATGTTGGCCCAATAATTCCCTTCCAAATGCGCTAGTACGGTCGGGGTACTTACGCATCTGGCCGGATGAAATGCCGGTTTTCAGCATGCACAGTGCATGTGGGGAAAACCGGCATTTCCTGTCCTCTGAACGAAGGGGTTCAGAGGCAGAACGCGTGCGACTGCACATGCAGCGCGTGCGCAGTATAATTCGCCGCTTTCATTAATGCTTTCAGTGAGGTCCAGTCATTACAACTTACACATGAAAAAAGCATGGGTGCAGTTGCTACAGAGGCTGCGGAGGAAGATATTTCTTATCGTGGAGCTTCTGAAAGTATGTATGTCTGTATATATTCCTTTGCGTGTTATGTATATATTCCTTTACTTATGTGTATGAATGTATTATTTAATTATGACTTTCAGAGAAAGTAACTTATTGGAAAATCATAATTAAAAACATACATTCATACACATTAGTAAAGGAATATAAAACATACATACATATACGTAAAGGAATATATGTGGACATACATACATAACTCATTCTCACATTCCATTCACACAGCCACAATTGCACCTTCTACCTACCGTTCTGAAAACCCTTTAAAAAAAAAAAAAATTTTAACTTTAAAACTTACTTAAAATTTCTTAAAATAACTTCCCTCCCTTTCCCAAACAAAAATATTGCATTTCAAAAGCTCCACGATAAAATATATCTTCCTCCGCAGCCAATGAACCACTTTACACTTGCTTTTTTTCAGTGTAACTTCTAAGGACTTAACCTCACGGATTTCATGAATGAAATCCACGAAGTTCACTGCGCAAGCGCTGCCTGTGCAGTCGCACGCGCTCGAGGTCTGGAAATGCCGGCGTTCCCCGCATGCGCTGTTCATGCTGAACGCCGGCATTTCCAATGGCCAGAAGCGTGAGTAAGCCGACCGTACTCACGCTTCTGGCCTGGAATTTCTGGCCCATTGACTGTCACTGCCTCACGAATCTTCCTAGTCTCTCTCAGCACTCTGGGATAAATACCATCTATTCCCGACAATTTATTGGTTTTGATTGAGCCTTTTTACCCTGTCTAATACTTTCAACTCATTTACAGCAAAGTCACTAATTTTGCCGGAGTTATCTCGGTTGTCTTGGGGACTCTCCTCCTTTCCCAAAAACCAGAGTACAAGAGAGAACATTACAGTGCATCCTTTATCTGAGTTTTGGAATGACCCTAGTGTATGTGTCTATAATTATTTCTCGGCATGTTATTTACCCGTTTGGAACGCCACCAGTGGCTTCCTTCTGCCCCTGCAGTATCCACTCTAACCGTTCCTCAATGTGTACAGTTCCAATTCCAGGTAGCCATTCTGTAGGTACTGTCTGTACAACACAGCCATCTAATTACCGGAGCAAGCAGTCCCTACAACTACAATCTCCGTGATCCGTAAGCTGAATCTTTCCAATACTATCTTCTCTGTTTTTCTAGCTATCTTTTCTTGTGACCTTTTAATTCTCTCAGGTGCTCTCGTTATTCTCCTTTATTCTTGGGCGCTCCTTTTTAATTATAGCCTGTCGTGATGGTTTCTTTTGTTTGTCCCAGGTGATGCCCTTTGAGTTTAACTTTTAGCAATTAGTTAGTTCTCTTTGACTTTGAATTCTCAGGTGCTTTCTTTTTTTTTTACAAATTTGCTTCTAACTAGGCCATCCTTTTCAAAGTTTATTAAATTGCTTTGTCGATAATGTTTTCTCAATTTTATATAGTCTCACATGGGACTGTAAGCTGTATTTTGTGATAGAAGTTTTCAAACTAAGCAGCTTATTTAGAACAGTTTTATTCAAGGCCAATAAAACCCAATGATTCAGGTAATATTTTGCTGAATGTGGGAATGTTTTTATACTTTTCATTTTGCTAACTCTCATCCTTACCATTTAGCAGAGAGTAGCCAGTGGCCGAGAGCAGCCAGTGGCAGGGAACACGAGTTACTGGAGAACGCGATAACTGCAGATGACAGCTGATTACATCAGTTTTCAACAAGACTAATATCCAATTGCAAAACTATCCATCAGAACTTCTCCCATCTGGAGGGCAAAAACCTGCGGATGCGACAATGGCAGATTCTCACGTTTCAATAAGATCACCTCTGATTCTTCTAAACTCTAGGGAATATAGGCCTCGTCTACTCAATCTCTCCTCACAGGACAATCTCCCCATCCCAGGAATCAGTCTAGTGAACCTTTGTTGCACTCCCTCTAAGGCAAATATATATCCTTCCTTAAGTAAGGAGACCAAAGCTGTACACAGTACTCTAGGTGTCGTCCCACCAAGGCCCTATATAATTGAAATAAGACGTCTTTACTCTAAAACTAAAACGGGGAATTACAGACCAGTAAGCCTGACATCGGTAGTGGGGAAAATGCTAGAGTCCATTATAAAGGATGTAATAGCAGAGCACTTGGAAAAAAGTGACCGGATCGGACAAAGTCAACATGGATTTACAAAAGGTAAATCGTGCTTGGCGAATCTACTGGAATTTTTTGAGGATGTAACTGGTAAAATAGATAAGGGAGAACCAGTGGATGTGGTATATTTGGATTTTCAAAAGGCTTTCGACAAGGTCCCGCATAAGAGATTAGCGTGTAAAATTAAGGCACATGGGATTGGGGGCAAGGTATTGACTTGGATAGAGAACTGGTTGGCAGACAGAAAGCAAAGAGTTGGAATAAACGGCTCTTTTTCCGAGTGGCAGGCAGTGACTAGTGGGGTACCGCAGAGATCGGTCCTTGGACCCCAGCTATTCACAATATATATTAATGATCTGGATGAGGGAACTAGATGTAATATCTCCAAGTTTGCAGATGACACAAAGCTGGGTGGGCGTGTGTGCTGTGAGGAGGATACCGAGAAACTCCAGTATGACTTGGACAAGTTGGGTGATTGGGCAGAAGCATGGCAGATGCAGTATAATGTGGATAAATGCGAGGTTATCCACTTTGGTGTCAAAAACAGGAAGGCAGATTATTATTTGAATGGCAATAGATTGAGAAAAGGGGAAGTGCAACGAGACCTGGGCGTCCTTGTGCACCAGTCGCTGAAAGTAAGCAAGGCAAATGGTATGTTGGCCTTCGTAGCGAGGGGGTTTGAGTACAGGAACAAGGATGTCTTGCTGCAGTTGTACAGGGCCTTGGTGAGACCACATCTGGAGTATTGTGTGCAGTTTTGGTCGCCTTATCTGAGGAAGGATGTTCTTGCCATGGAAGGAGTGCAGCGAAGATTCACCAGGCTGATACCTGGGATGGCAGGAATGACGTATGAGGAGAGATTGAGTCGATTGGGCTTGTACTCGCTAGAGTTTAGAAGAATGAGAGGGGATCTCATCGAAACTTACAAAATTCTAACAGGACTAGACAGACTAGATGCTGGAAGGATGTTCCCGATGGTCGGGGAGTCCAGAACCAGGGGTCACAATCTAAGGATAAGCGGTAAGCCATTTAGGACAGAGATGAGGAGGAATTTCTTCACCCAGAGAGTGGTGAACCTGTGGAATTCTCTACCACAGAAGGCAGTAGAGGCCAATTCATTAAATATATTCAAGAAGGAGTTGGATATATTTCTTAAGGCTAATATCAAGGGGTATGGGGAGAAAGCAGGGACCGGGAACTGAATTTTGATGATCAGCCATGATCGCATTGAATGGCGCAGCAGGCTCGAGGGGCCGAATGGCTTACTCCTGCTCCTATCTTCTATGTTTCTATATTTATTCTCCAATCCTTTTGTAATAAAGGCTAACATACCATTTGCTTTTCTAATTGCTTGCTGTACCTATATATTAACTTTCTGTGATTCATGTACAAGGACACCCAGGTCCCTCTGAATACCAACATTTCCCAATCTCTCACCATTTAAAAAATATTCTGTTTTTCTATTTTTTCTACCGAAGTGGATAACTTCATATTTCTCCACATTATATTCTATCTACCATGTTCTTGCCCACTCACTTAACCTGTCTGTATCCCTTTGCAGCCTCTGTGTCCTCCTCACAACTTACATTTCACCTTCTTTGTACCGTCAGCAAACTTGGATACATTACACTCAGTCCCCTCATCTAACTTATTGATATAGATTGTAAATAGCTGAGGCACAAGCACTGATCTTTGCTGTACCCCACTAGTTACAGCTTGCCAACCTGTTTATTCCTACTCTCTGTTTTCAGTCCGTTAACCAAACTTCAATCAATGCTAATATATTACCCCCAATCCCATGAGCCCTAATTTTGTGTATTAACCTCGTGTTGCACCTTATCGAATACTTATTGAAAATCCAAATACACTACATCCCCTGGTTCCCCCTTATTTATCCTGCTAGTTACAACCTCAAATAACAGATTTGTCAAAACACGATTTACCCTTCATAAATCCGTGTTGACTCTGTCCAATCATATTCTGATTTTCTAAGTGCCCTGTTACCACATCCCCAATAATTGATTTTAGCATTTTCCCTACTACTGAGGTCAGGTAACTGGTCTATAGTCTCCTGTTTTCTCTCTCCCTCTCTTGAATAGCGGGACTACCTTCCAATCTGCGGGGACCGTTCCAGAATCTAGGGAATTCTGGAAGATCAAAACCAATGCATCCACTATCTCTGTAGCCAACTCTTTTAAAACCCTAGGATGCAGGCCATCAGGTCAAGGGGAGTTGTCGGCTTTTAGTCCCATTAATTTCTACAGTACTATTTCTTTACTGATACCAATTTCTTTAAGTTCCTCATTCGCACTAGACCCTTGGTTCCCCATTATTTCCCCAAATTCTTTTTGTCAAGAAAGATGCAAAGTATTGATTTAATGTCCCTGCCATTTTCTTATTCCCCATTATAATTTCTCCTGTCTCTGCTTGTAAGAGACCCACGTTTACTTTTGCTAATCTCTTCCTTTTTACATACCTATAGAAGCTTTTACAATCTGTTTTTAAGGCTCTTGCTAGTTTATTCTCATGTTCTATTTTCTCTCTATCAATATCTTGGTCATCCTTTGCCGAATTCAAAAATCCTCCTAATTCTAAGGTTTACTTCTCATTTTGACAACATAAGTATCTTCCTTTAATCTAATATTATCTTTAACTTCTCTTGTTAACCACAGTTGGACCATTTTTCCTGTGAGGTTTTTATTCCTTAAAGGAATGTATATTTGTTGCAAATTATGAATTATTTCTTTAAATGTTTACCATTGCTTATCTAGCGTCATATCTTTTAATCTAGTTTTCCAATCTATCTTAGCCAACTCGCCCCTCATACCTACGTAGTTTGCTTTGTTCAGATTTAAGACCCTAGTTTCTGACTTTACTAAATCACACTCAAACTCAATATAAAATTCCATCATATTATGATCACTTTGTCCCAGAGGCTCCTTTATCTAATTTTTATGTTCTTATTCCTCACTTCAGCTTCAATCTTCAAATTAAGTCATGTAACTGCCCCTTCTTAAGCAGAAACCCTACCATCTTCAGTCAGGATAAAAGAGAAAAGCAACAAAAGCTGGAAATCAAAACATGGGCAAACACCGTTACCTACAGCACTCGGGGCAGTCAGCATGGTCATGTTTACAGTCAGCCTTGGTCCCTTTCTAACAAAGGAGAGCCCACAGGGCATGTGGTTAAATGAGTAAAAGAGAGCCAAATTTAACACTAGAAAAAGGGAATAAACATAAAATGCTTCTTGTAACTGGGGTATCCCACATTTCATTTACATTTTCTTTTTAATTTCTCATCTACTACATTTACAGCTTTTGTTCCTCATTTTCTCACACTTTCAGTTGTGTCGACCTCACCCGTCCTTATTCAAGCCCCAACTATTTGCACCTTCTTTTGTCCTTATTTATCTCTGCATTCTCTCACTGCTGATCGTTCACACCACCTAAAGCTTGTCTACTAAGCAGTTTGCAGGTCATTTAACCCACACCTTTCTGTAATTGGAGTATTGATTTAGTTCTCTTCCCCTAGAACATAAGAAATAGGAGCAGAAGTATGCCATATGGCCCCTCGAGCCTGATCCTGACCAACAGATCCACCACAGACCCAATTCACGTACGGACCGGGGTCAAGCAAGGCTGTGTCATTGCACCAATGCTCTTCTCAATCTTCCTGGCTGCAATGCTCCATCTCACCTTCAGTAAGCTCCCCGCTGGAGTGGAGCAAATCTACAGAACAAATGGGAAACTGTTCAACCTCCGTCGCCTCCAGTCCAGATCCAAGGTCGTCCCATCCTCTGTCACCGAATTACAGTATGCAGACGACGCTTGCATCTACGCACACACTGAGGCCGAACTCCAAACCATCGTCAACATCTCAATTTCAATTTTATTGGTCACATAACTAAATACAAGAAGTGTAATCTAGTCAGTGAAATGCTTTTTCCTTGACGAGCCGAGAGCACCAAGCAGCAAGAACACTTAGCTGCCTGGTACGCACGGAGCTCGCAAGGACGGCAGCCATCTTCATCGGCGCCATCACAAAAAAACACATACCGACATATACACGCATACATACTTTCAATATAAATAAAGCAGACATAAAATAAATAAAAGACATAAAAAGACAGCACATAAAATGAACAAGCAATAATGTAAAAAAAGTCATTTCTACAGTAATTACATTGATATTTCTACCCAGGCTTCTAGAATAATTTCTGGTTACAGGGTGGCCGCACTGGGAGAGCATCGTGAGGAACTCACAACTTATAATTAAATAAATTTAATTAATTAATTAATAAATTAATAAAATTAAATAAATAAAGTGCCCCCTCAGTCTTTCTCGATGTTTCCATCTTGGTCTCTCTCGATGTTTCCCCTCTCTCTCTGTCTCTCTCTCGATGTTTCCTCTCAGTTTTCCCTTGGTTTCTTCCACACACCTGGCCTGCACATTACCCCTGGCTGTCCAACTTGGCGTCCTGGTAACTGGGTTCCGCTCCAGCTCTCATCCTTCAAACTGTCTCTCCAGCTCTCGACCTTCAAACTGTCTCTCCAGCTCTCGACCTTCAAACTGTCTCTCCAGCTCTCGACCTTCAAACTGTCTCTCCAGCTCTCGACCTTCAAACTGTCTCTCCAGCTCTCGACCTTCAAACTGTCTCTCCAGCTCTCGACCTTCAAACTGTCTCTCCAGCTCTCGACCTTCAAACTGTCTCTCCAGCTCTCGACCTTCAAACTGTCTCTCCAGCTCTCGACCTTCAAACTGTCTCTCCAGCTCTCGACCTTCAAACTGTCTCTCCAGCTCTCGACCTTCAAACTGTCTCTCCAGCTCTCGACCTTCAAACTGTCTCTCCAGCTCTCGACCTTCAAACTGTCTCTCCAGCTCTCGACCTTCAAACTGTCTCTCCAGCTCTCGACCTTCAAACTGTCTCTCCAGCTCTCGACCTTCAAACTGTCTCTCCAGCTCTCGACCTTCAAACTGTCTCTCCAGCTCTCGACCTTCAAACTGTCTCTCCAGCTCTCGACCTTCAAACTGTCACTCCAGCTCTCGATCTTCACCAAAGCGTACGAGAACATGGGCCTTACACTAAAGATCCGTAAGACAAAGGTCCTCTACCAACCTGCCCCCGCCACGCAGTACTGCTCCCCGATTATCAAAATCCATGACGAGGCCTTGGACAACGTGGACCACATTCCATACCTTGGGAGCCTACTGTCAACAAGGGCAGACGTCGATGATGAAGTCCAACACCGCCTTCAGTGTGCCAGTGCAGCCTTCGGTCACCTGAAGAAGAGAGTGTTTGAAGACCAGTACCTCAAACCCAGCACCAAGTTCATGGTCTACAGAGCAGTAGTGATACCCGCCCTCCTGTATGCTTCAGAGACATGGACCATGTACAGCAGGCACCTCAAAGCACTAGAGAGGTACCACCAACGCTGCCTCCGCAAGATCCTGCAAATCCATTGGCAGGATAGGCGCACCAACGTCAGTGTTCTCGCTCAGGCCAACATCCCCAGCATCGAAGCTTTGACCACGCTTGATCAGCTCCAATGGATGGGCCATATCGTCCGCATGCCCGATAAGAGACTCCCAAAACAAGCGCTCTACTCGGAGCTCCGACACGGCAAGAGAACCTCAGGTGGGCAAAGGAAATGCTTCAAGGACACCCTCAAAGCCTCCTTGAAAAAGTGCAACATCCCCACCGACACCTGGGAATCTCTGGCCCAAGACCGCACAAAGTGGAGGAGAAGCATCCGGGAAGGCGCCGAACACCGCCAGTCTCTTCGCCGGGAGCAAGCGGAAGCCAAGCGCAAACAGCTGAAGGAGTGCACGTCAACCCAAGTACCCCACCCACACCTTCAACCACCGTCTGCCCCACCTGTGACAGAGACTGTAGGTTCCGTATTGGACTCATCAGTCACCTCAGAACTAATTTTTAGTGTGGAAGCAAGTCATCCTCGGTTTCGAGGGACTGCCTAAGAAGACGACGACGACCGTTCTGTAATTGGAGTATTGCTTTAGTTCTCTTACCCTAGAACATATAGTTCTCTTCCCCAAGAACATAAGAAATAGGAGCAGGAGTAGGCCATATGGCCCCTCAAGCCTGCTCTGCCATTCAATAAGATCATAGCTGAACTCCTACATCAGCGCCACCTTTACGCCTAATCCCCGTATCTCTGATTCCCTTAGTGCCCAAAAATCTATCGATCTCTGTCTTGAATATACTCATCGACTTGAGCATCCACAGCCCTCTGAGGTAAGAAAATTCCAAAGATTCACAACCCTCCACATCGCGGTCCTAAATGGCCAACCCCTTACCCTGAAACTATGACCTCTAGTTATAGACTCTCCAGCCAAGGGAAACAGCCTCTCAGCATCTACCCTGTCAAGCCCTCTCAGAATTTTATACATTTCAAAAAGATCACCTCTCATTCTTCTAAACTCCAGAGAATATAGGCCCATTCTATTCAATCTCTCCTCATAGAACAGTCCTCTCATCCCAGGAATCAATCTATTGAACCTTCATTGAACCGTCTCCAAGACAAGTATATCCTTCCTTAGGTAAGGAGAGCAAAACTGTACACAGTACTTCAGGTGTGGTCGCACCAAAGCCCTATATAACTGCAGCAAGAATACCAACATTTACTAGTGTCTCACCTTTTAAAAAAATATTCTGCTTCTCCATTTTTCGTACTAAAGTGGACAATTTCACATTATACACCATCTGCCACCTTTTTGCCCAATCATTTAACCTGTCTATATCCCTTTGCAGCCTCTTTGCGTCCTCCTCACAGCTTACTTTTCCACCTAGCCCTTGCCCCTGCTCCATTTTTCTAACCATACTCTTTTCAGTCTGATGGCGGGTACGCACCAAAATGTTAACCATTCTCTTCAGTCTCTCTGACCTGGTAACAGTGTACAATGACCCCCAGGGGTGTGGGGATCAGTCTCTCCCAGTGACCTGGTGGCAGTATAGAATGACCCCCAGGGGTGTGGGGGATCAGTCTCACCCAGTGACCTGGGGGCAGTATAGAATGACCCCCAGGGGTGTGGGGATCAGTCTCTCCCAGTGACCTGGGGGCAGTATAGAATGATCCCCAGGGGTGTGGGGATCAGTCTCTCCCAGTGACCTGGGGGCCGTATAGAAAGACCCCCAGGGGTGTGGGGATCAGTCTCTCCCAGTGACCTGGTGGCAGTATAGAATGACCCCCAGGGGTGTGGGGGATCAGTCTCACCCAGTGACCTGGGGGCAGTATAGAATGACCCCCAGGGGTGTGGGGATCAGTCTCACCCAGTGACCTGGGGGCAGTATAGAATGAGCCCCAGGGGTGTGGGGGATCAGTCTCACCCAGTGACCTGGGGGCAGTATAGAAAGACCCCCAGGGGTGCGGGGATCAGTCTCACCCAGTGACCTGGGGGCAGTATAGAAAGACCCCCAGGGGTGTGGGGATCAGTCTCTCCCAGTGACCTGGGGGCAGTATAGAATGAGCCCCAGGGGTGTGGGGATCAGTCTCTCCCAGTGACCTGGGGGCAGTATAGAATGATCCCCAGAGGTGTGGGGATCAGTCTCACCCAGTGACCTGGGGGCCGTATAGAATGACCCCCAGGGGTGCGGGGATCAGTCTCTCCCAGTGACCTGGGGGCCGTATAGAATGACCCCCAGGGGTGCGGGGATCAGTCTCTCCCAGTGACCTGGGGGCAGTATAGAATGATCCCCAGAGGTGTGGGGATCAGTCTCTCCCAGTGACCTGGGGGCCGTATAGAATGACCCTGAGGGGTGTGGGGATCAGTCTCTCCCAGTGACCTGGGGGCAGTATAGAATGACCCCCAGGGGTGTGGGGATCAGTCTCTCCCAGTGACCTGGGGGCAGTATAGAATGATCTGAGGGGTGTGGGGATCAGTCTCTCCCAGTGACCTGGGGGCAGTATAGAATGACCCTGAGGGGTGCGGGTATCAGTCTCTCCCAGTGACCTGGGGGCAGTATAGAATGACCCTGAGGGGTGTGGGGATCAGTCTCTCCCAGTGACCTGGGGGCAGTATAGAATGATCTGAGGGGTGTGGGGATCAGTCTCTCCCAGTGACCTGGGGGCAGTATAGAATGACCCCCAGGGGTGTGGGGATCAGTCTCTCCCAGTGACCTGGGGGCAGTATAGAATGACCCCCAGGGGTGTGGGGATCAGTCTCTCCCAGTGACCTGGGGGCAGTATAGAATGACCCTGAGGGGTGTGGGGATCAGTCTCTCCCAGTGACCTGAGGGCAGTATAGAATGATCTGAGGGGTGTGGGGATCAGTCTCTCCCAGTGACCTGGGGGCAGTATAGAATGATCTGAGGGGTGTGGGGATCAGTCTCTCCCAGTGACCTGGGGGCAGTATAGAATGACCCCCAGGGGTGTGGGGATCAGTCTCACCCAGTGACCTGGGGGCAGTATAGAATGACCCCCAGGGGTGTGGGGATCAGTCTCTCCCAGTGACCTGAGGGCAGTATAGAATGACCCTGAGGGGTGTGGGGATCAGTCTCTCCCAGTGACCTGGTGGCAGTATAGAATGACCCCCAGGGGTGTGGGGATCAGTCTCACCCAGTGACCTGGGGGCAGTATAGAATGACCCTGAGGGGTGCGGGATCAGTCTCTCCCTTCTTCTTCTTCCTTCTAATGCAGTCCCTCGGAACCGAGGATGGCTTGCTTCCACATTAAAAATGAGTTCTCAGGTGACTGATTAGTCCAATGCGGGACCTACAGTCTCCGTCACAGGTGGGGCAGACGGTGCTTGGGTTGACGTGCGCTCCTTGCGCTTGGCTTCCGCTTGCTCCCGGCAAAGAGACACGAGGTGTTCGGCGCCTTCCCGGATGCTTCTCCTCCACTTTGTGCGGTCTTGGGCCAGGGATTCCCAGGTGTCGGTGGGGATGTTGCACTTTTTCAAGGAGGCTTTGAGGGTGTCCTTGAAGCGTTTCCTCTGCCTGCCTGGGGCTCTCTTGCCGTGCTGGAGCTCCGAGTAGAGCGCTTGTTTTGGGAGTCTCTTATCGGGCATGTGGACAATGTGACCCGTCCATCGGAGCTAATCGAGCGTGGTCAAAGCTTTGATGCTGGGGATGTTGGCCTGAGCAAGAACACTGACGTTGGTGCACCTATCCTGCCAATGGATTTGCAGGATCTTGCGGAGGCAGCGTTGGTGGTACCTCTCCAGTGCTTCGAGGTGCCTGCTGTACATGGTCTATGTCTCTGAGGCATACAGCAGGGCGGGTATCACTGCTGCTCTGTAGACCATGAGCTTAGTGCCGGGTTTGAGGTCCTGGTCTTCAAACACTCTTCCTCAGGCGACCGAAGGCTGCACTGGCACACTGAATGCGGTATTGGACTTCGTCGTCGACGTCTGCCCTTGTTGACAGTAGGCTCCTGAGGTATGGAAAGTGGTCCACGTTGTCCAAGGCCTTGTCGTGGATCTTGATAATCGGGGCGCCAGTAGTGCTTCTCCGCTATGCTTTAATGCCTCGGCGGGGATTCCATCTGCTCCCGAGGCCTTGTTATTCTTCAGTTGTCGGATGGCCTTTTCAACCTCATGCCGGGCTGGGGTTGTGCTGAGATGGTGGCGGGTAGCATGCTGTGGGATGGAGTTGAGGACACTCGTGTCGAAGACAGAGTCGTGGTGAAGGAGATCTTCGATGTGCTCCTTCCAGCGGGCACTGACTGCCTCTCTGTCCTTGATGGGTACCTCTCTGTTCTTGGCCCGCAGTGGGGAAGGGCCTTGGGTGCTTGGGCCGTAGATGGTCTTGACTGCGCTAAAGAATCCACGCACGTCGTGGTTGTCGGCTAGCTGCTGGATCTCCTGCGCTTTCTCTACCCACCATCTGTTCTTTAGGTCACGAGTTTTTTGTTGGACCTCAGCCTTCAGGCTTCTGTAGAGCTGCTTTCTTGCTCTCGAGTTCTATTGTTGTTTCCAGATCAGGAACGCCTTGACGCTTGCGGCTTATTAGCTCCTGGATATCCTGGTCATTCTCGTCGAACCAGTCTTGGTGTTTCCTGGTCGAGTGACCGAGCGTCTCTTCACAGGTGTTGATTATGGAGGCTTCGAGTGCAGACCAGATGCTGTGGGCAGTCTGTGTCTCTGCATCACTGGGAGTCGTCAGGTTGTTTGTGAGGCGCAGGCTGAATAGGGCTTTCTTAGTGGGGTCTTTGAGTGCTCCAGCGTTAATTTTCCTGCGGCATGGTTTCTGTTGCCGCCACTGTTTTGGGGCTACATTGATGGAGATGACAGAGCGGATTAGGCGGTGGTCTGTCCAGCAGTCATCAGCTCGTGTCATGATGCAGGTGATGCGGACGTCCTTGCAGTCCCTCGCTCGGACGATGACGTAGTCCAGCAGATGCCAGTGCTTGGAACAAGGGTGCGGCCATGAAGCCTTGTACTTGTCTCTCTGACGGAACAAGGTGTTGGTTATGATGAGGCCAGGTTCTAAGCATTTCGACAGGAGGAGGGTACCGTTGGAGTTAGCTTTCCCTACCCCCTCTCTGCCAATCACACCTCCCCAGAGGTCTGTGTCCTTTCCAACTCTGGCCTTAAAGTCGCCAAGGAGGATCATCTTGTCGCCCGTTGGGACTCGGGACAGGGATTGTTCGAGGCTGGAGTAGAATTCCTCTTTGGTCTCGTCTGTGGCTTCCAGTGTTGGGGCATACGCACTGATGACCGTAGCGCACTGGTTCCGGGCTAGGGTGAGTCGAAGAGTCATGAGGCGCTCGTTTATACCGCTAGGGGAGTCTCTGAAATGCCCAACCAGTTCATTTTTTATGGCGAAGCCTACCCCATGGAAGCGGCGTTCTGCTTCAGGTTTGCCTTTCCAGAAGAAGGTGTAGCCACCGCCTTGCTCCTTGAGCTGGCCTTCTCCTGCCCGCCGGGTCCCACTTAGGGCGGCAATGTCAATGTCGAAGCGTCTGAGCTCCCGGGCAACGATAGCAGTATGGCGTTCCGGTCTGTCCAACTGTTGGGGTTGTCCATGAGGGTCCTGAACTTCATTTTAAAGGGTGGAAGGTGCCTCTGCGTGAATTCTTTTAACGTGGGGTGGCCGTTGCACACCAGCTACCACACGGACTTGACAGAGCAAGGTCTTGGTCCAATGGCAAGGGGATCCAAGACGATTGGAGACCAGGCTCTGCTACAACGGCCTAGCACACACACACTACTACTGTCCTCCACCCTCCTTCCCGCAGGTCCTCTCTGCTTGGGTTTCGTAGGATGCATTGTGGTCCTCCCGACCTCGCTGTTGGCCCATGCCGCACCTTCCCTGGGCCCCGACCCTGCTGCTGGTCCACGCTGCGCCACTCCTGGGCCTTGACCTCGCTGCTGGGCTCGTCCTCGTCCTCGTTCCTAGGTCCCGGCCTCGGACATGAATGATGTTGTCTCTCACAGGATCAAATTAGCATTGATATTCTTGCGATCCCTGGTCCTGAGCTCCACTCGCAATCCACTAGTCACTAGATCACTAGTCTAGTGGAGAAGCGTAGTCTTGACGCCAGAGAGGTCTGGGAATATGGGAGTTAAGTTTAAGTGAAGAGCCAGTGCTCACTGAGAACAAAGAACAGGCATGGTCGGGGGATGGGCAGTGGGCTCAGGTAACTTTAACCTTGGAGCTTGAACTTGCAGTTAGGGATAAAAATGCACCCACTATTAGAGCCAGGGGAGCTTAAACAGCAGGAGAGGGGAAACTGGGGGGAAAGAGAGCAAAGGATGGCAATGAATGGTCAAGGATGGCAAAGGAGCTCCCTAGGGAGCTGCCAGCACAATAGCCATATTGTACTGCATCTTGTACTGCAGTATAGAATGACCCTGAGGGGTGTGGGGATCAGTCTCACCCAGTGACCTGGGGGCAGTATAGAATGACCCCCAGGGGTGTGGGGATCAGTCTCACCCAGTGACCTGGGGGCAGCATAGAATGACCCCCAGGGGTGTGGGGATCAGTCGCTCCTAGTGACCTGGGGGCAGTATAGAATGACCCCGAGGGGTGCGGGGATCAGTCTCTCCCAGTGACCTGGGGGCAGTATAGATTGATCTGAAGGGTGTGGGGATCAGTCTCTCCCAGTGACCGGGGGGCAGTATAGAATGGTCCCCAGGGGTGCGGGGATCAGTCGCTCCTAGTGGCCTGGGGGCAGTATAGAATGACCCCGAGGGGTGCGGGGATCAGTCTCACCCAGTGACCTGGGGGCAGTATAGAATGACCCCCAGGGGTGTGGGGATCAGTCTCACCCAGTGACCTGGGGGCAGCATAGAATGACCCCCAGGGGTGTGGGGATCAGTCGCTCCTAGTGACCTGGGGGCAGTATAGAATGACCCCGAGGGGTGCGGGGATCAGTCTCTCCCAGTGACCTGGGGGCAGTATAGATTGATCTGAAGGGTGTGGGGATCAGTCTCTCCCAGTGACCGGGGGGCAGTATAGAATGGTCCCCAGGGGTGCGGGGATCAGTCGCTCCTAGTGGCCTGGGGGCAGTATAGAATGACCCCGAGGGGTGCGGGGATCAGTCTCACCCAGTGACCTGGGGGCAGTATAGAATGATCTGAGGGGTGTGGGGATCAGTCTCACCCAGTGACCTGGTGGCAGCGTAGAACTAATTAACTGGTTTGCGCTAACAGATTTATCCAGGGTCTCATTTCCATAAATCACCACAACGAGTGAACTTTATGGTACTTTTTATTCTAACACAGTCACAGCGGCTGGACCTGGGTGAGAGCAGCAAGGAGCACGGCGGCAGTTAAAACCGGCGGCAGCAAACGAGGCCCGACCACGGCGGCTGAACCTGGGTGAGAGCAGCAAGGAGCGCGGCGGCAGTTAAAACCGGCGGCAGCGAACGAGGCCCGACCACAGTGGCTGGACCTGGGTGAGAGCAGCAAGGAGCGTGGCGGCAGTTAAAACCGGCAGCAGCGAACGAGGCCCGACCACAGCGGCTGGACCTGGGTGAGAGCAGCAAGGAGTGCGGCGGCAGTTAAAGCCGGTGGCAGCGAACGAGGCCAGACCACAGCGGCTGGACCTGGCTGAGAGCAGCAAGGAGCACGGCGGCAGTTAAACTGGTGGCAGCGAACGAGGCCCGACGACAGCAGCTGGACCTGGGTGAGAGCAGCAAGGAGCCCGGCGGCAGTTAAAACCGGTGGCAGCGAACGAGGCCCGACCACAGCGGCTGGACCTGGGTGAGAGCAGCAAGGAGCCCGGCGGCAGTTAAAACCGGTGGCAGCGAACGAGGCCCGACCACAGCGGCTGGACCTGGGTGAGAGCAGCAAGGAGCGCGGCGGCAGTTAAAACCGACGGCAGCGAACGAGGCCAGACCACAGCGGCTGGACCTGGGTGAGAGCAGCAAGGAGCGCGGCGGCAGTTAAAACCGACGGCAGCGAACGAGGCATACCAATTCAGCAGCGGGGGAGAGAGGTAAAAAGTAATCAAAGTGTGATGTCACCAGGAAGCAGGTAAGTGATTGGTTGGTGAGTATTTCTCTCTTTTTAAACCTTAACTCTGTGGTTTATAGTTTCTAATAAAGTCTCTGTGGTGTAGCGGGGGCTATTTATAAACCAGGGCCCTTAAATATATCATTTAGCTGTAAGGTAACTTCAATTCTGCGGTTTATATTTTCTAGGGTCTCTGGTGTAGCAGGGACTTCTGCCATACAAGCGCCCTAGAGTATATCTTTAATTGGTGGTATTGAATTAATTTAAATTAGTTAAAGGGTAAGTCATGTCAGGACAGCCCAGCCCCGTGTTATGCTCCACCTGCGCTATGTGGGAATTCAGGGACACTGCCGGTGTCCCTGACGACCATGCGTGCCGGAAATGTATCCAGCTGCAGCTTCTAGCAGACCGCATTGAGGCGCTGGAGCTGCGGGTGGATGAGTTTTGGAGCATTCGCGATGCTGAGAGGGTCGTGGATAACACGTTTAGTGAGTTGGTCACACCGCAGGTAAGGGCTGCACAGGCAGAAGGGAAATGGGTGACCATCAGGCGGAGCAGTAGAAGCAGGTAGTGCAGGGGAACCCTGTGGCCATCCCCCTCTCAAACAGGTATACCGATTTGGATACTGTTGAGGGGGATGAGTTACCAGGGGAAGGCAGCAGCAGCCAACTTCCTGGCACTGGGGGTGCTTCTGCTGCTCAGGAAGGAAGGAAGAAGAGTGGGAGAGCAATAGTGGTAGGGGATTCTATCGTAAGGGGAACAGATAGGCGTTTCTGTGGCCGTAGACGTGACTCCAGGATGGTTTGTTGCCTTGCTGGTGCCAGGGTCAATTAATTACATAGAATGGAGCAGGTGATGTGTTACTGTTGCGAGATGTGGGAGCCGGTGAACCCCATTGAGGCTCACGGTGATTACGTCTGTGACAAGTGTCTGCTGCTACAGGAACTCCAGCTCCGTGTTGATGAGCTGGAGTCTGAGCTTCAGGCACTGCGACACATCAGGGAGGGGGAGAAGTACCTGGACTCTGTGTATCAGGAGGTGGTCACACCTATGAAGTTAATTAATTCAGATGTAGCCCATGGTCAGGGACAGGACGGCGTGACTACGAGTGAGGCAGGTACGGGGATCCAGGAGGTAGAGCTGGAGGAGCCGCAGCCCTTGACCAACAGGTTCGAGGTTCTTACTCCCTGTGGGGACAGGAGCAGGGACTGCAGGGAGGATGAGCAACCTGGCCACAGCACCGTGGAACGGGGGGCCATTCAAGAGGGGGGAGTAAATAGAAATGTTGTAGTGGTAGGGGATAGATAGAGTTCTCTGCAGCCGAGAGCGAGAGTCCCGAAGGCTGTGTTGCCTACCCGGTGCCAGGGTTAAGGACATCTCCTCTGGGCTGAAAAGAAACTTGCAGTGGGAGGGGGTGGATCCAGTTGTCGTGGTCCATGTTGGTACAAACGACGTAGATAGGACTAGGAAGCCGGTTCTGTTAAAGGAGTATGAGCAGCTAGGGGTCAAATTAAAAAACAGAACCTCAAGGGTAATAATCTCTGGATTATTATCTGAGCCATGAGCGAATTTGGCTAGGACAAATAAAATTAGAGAGTTAAATGCGTGGCTCAAAGACTGGTGTGGGAGAAATGGGTTTTGCTTCCTGGGACACTGGCACCAGTACTGGGGCAGGAGGGAGCTGTTCCATTGGGACGGGCTTCACTTGGCCAGTGCTGGGACTAGAGTCCTGGCGGATCATATAACTAGGGCTGTAGAGAGGGCTTTAAACTAACTAGTGGGGGGGAGGTTCCTAGAGAGCAAATAATAAAAATGACAAGAGAGAAGGTCATAGACTTAGGTAGCAGTGGGGAAATTAAAAACCAGAGCGTGTCAGGAAGGGGCAGAAAGTATGGAGTAAAAGGTAAAGTAATAAAAAGGGCAAAAGCAGGAACTAAGTGTCACAAAACATATTTGAAAGTTCTCTATCTGAATGCACGTAGCATTCGTAACAAAATAGACGAGTTAATGGCATAAATAACTACATATGGGTACAGAAACATGGCTGCAGGGTGACAATGCCTGGGAATTAAACATACCAGGTTATTTAACGATCAGGAAGGACAGGCAGGAAGGAAGGGGAGGTGGGGTGGCTATGTTAATAAAGGAAGGAATCACTGTAATACAGAGAAATGATATTGGGTCAAAAGATCAGGATAATGAAACAGTTTGGGTGGAGGTAAGGAATAATAAGGGGAAAAAAACACTAGTGGGCATAGTCTATAGGCCTCCGAACAGTTGCAACTATGTTGGACGGAGTATCAATCAGGAAATAGTTGAGGCTTGTAATAAGGGAACATCTATAATTATGGGGGATTTTAACTATCATATTAATTGGACAAATCAAATTGGGCAGGGCTGCCTTGAGGAGGAGTTCATTGAGTGTATTAGGGATGGGTTTCTTGAGCAGTATGTAACTGAACCGACCAGGGGGCAAGCAACCTTAGATCTGGTCCTGTGTAACGAGACAGGATTAATTAAAAATGTCCTAGTAAAGGATCCCCTTGGAATGAGTGACCATAACATGGTTGAATTCCATATTCAATTAGAGGGTGAGAAGGTTGGATCTCAAACAAGCGTGCTAAGCTTGAATAAAGGAGACTATGAAGGTATGAGAGCGGAATTGAGTAGAGTGAATTGGGAAAATAGATTAAAGGGTAAGACGATACATGATCAGTTGTGTACATTTAAGGAGTTATTTTACAACTTCCAAAAAATATATATTCCACTGAGAAGAAAAGGGTGTAAAAGAAAAGACAGCCATCCGTGGCTAAATAAAGAAATTAAGGATAGTATTCGACTAAAAACAAGGGCATATAAGGTAGCCAAATCTAGTGGGAAGATAGAGGATTGGGAAAACTTTAAAAGACAGCAAAAAAATAACAAAAAGATTGATTAAAAAAGGGAAGATAGATTATGAAAGTAAATGAGCAAAAAATATGAAAACAGATAGTAAGAGTTTTTATAGTTATATAAAAAGAAAAAGGGTGGCTAAAGTAAATGTTGGTCCCTTAGAGGATGGGACCGGGAAATTAATGGTGGGAAATATGGAGATGGCAAAAACACTGAATGAATATTTTGTATCAGTCTTTACAGTAGAGGACACTAAGAATATCTCAACACTGGACAAACAGGGGGCTATGGGGGGGGAGGAGCTAAACACGATCAAAATCACTAAGGAAGTGGTACTCGGTAAAATAATGGGACTCAAGGTGGATAAATCACCTGGACCTGATGGCTTACATCCTAGGGTCTTGAGGGAAGTGGCGGTAGGGATTGTGGATGCATTGGTAATAATTTTCCAAAACTCCTTGGACTCAGCAAAGGTCCCGGCAGACTGGAAAACTGCTAATGTAACACCCTTATTTAAAAAGGGCAGTAGACAGAAGGCTGGAAACTATAGACCGGTTAGCCTAACATCTGTGGTAGGTAAAATTTTGGAGTCCATTATTAAGGAGACAGTAACAGGACATTTGGATAATCATAATTTAATAGGACAAAGTCAGCATGGTTTTATGAAGGGGAAGTCATGTTTGACAAATTTGCTGGAGTTCTTTGAGGAAGTAACATAGAGGGTGGATAAAGGGGAACCAGTGGACGTAGTGTATTTAGACTTCCAAAAGGCATTTGACAAGGTGCCACACAAAAGATTATTGCTTAAGATAAAAAATCACGGGATTGGGGGTAATATTCTGGCATGGATAGAGGATTGGCTATCTAACAGAAGGCAGAGAGTTGGGATAAATGGTTCATTCTCAGACTGGCAATCAGTAACTAGTGGTGTTCCGCAGGGGTCAGTGCTGGGTCCCCAACTCTTTACAATCTATATTAACGATTTGGAGGAGGGGACCGAGTGTAACATATCAAAGTTTGCAGATGATACGAAGATGGGAGGGAAAGTAGTGAGTGAGGAGGACATAAAAAACCTGCAAGGGGACATAGACAGGCTAAGTAAGTGGGCAGAGATTTGGCAGATATGGAATACAATACTGGAAAGTGTGAGGTTATGCACTTTGGCAGGAAAAATCGTAGAGCAAGTTATTATCTTAATGGCAAGAAACTGGAAAGTACTGAAGTACAAAGGGATCTGGGGGTCCTGGTGCACGAAACTCAAAAGGTTAGTATGCAGGTGCAGCAAGTGATTAAGGCGGCCAATGGAATGTTGGCTTTCATTGCTAGGGGGATAGAATATAAAAATAGGGAGGTATTGCTTCAGTTGTACAAGGTATTGGTGAGACCGCACCTGGAATACTGCATACAGTTTTGGTGTCCATACTTAAGAAAAGACATACTTGCTCTCGAGTCAGTACAAAGAAGGTTCACTCGGTTAATCCCGGGGATGAGGGGATGGACATATGAGGAGAGGTTGAGTAGATTGGGACTCTACTCATTGGAGTTCAGGAGAATGAGAGGCGATCTTATTGAAACATATAAGATTGTGAAGGGGTTGGATCGGGCGGATGCGGGGAGGATGTTCCCGATGATGGGTGAAACTAGAACTAGGGAGCATAGTCTTAGAATAAGGGGCTGCTCTTTCAAAACTGAGATGAGGAGGAACTACTTCACTCAGAGGGTGGTAGGTCCATGGAATATGCTGCCCCAAAAAGCTGTAGAAGCTACATCATTACATAAATTTAAAACAGAAATAGACAGTTTCCTAGAAGTAAAGGGAATTAAGGGTTATGGGGAGCGGGCAGGAATTTGGACATGAGTCTAGGTTCGGATCGGACATGGCCCTGTGGGTAGCGGAGCGGGCCCAGGGGCCATGTAGCCTGATCCTGCTTCTATTTCGTGTGTCTAATTCTGTTAGATTCAGGAGATGGTTCTGTGATAGTAGATTGGCGGTTAGGATCAGATCAGCCATGATCTTATTGAATGGCGGAGCAGGCTCGAGGGGCCGATTGGCCTACTCCTGCTCCTATTTCTTATGTTCTTATGTCACTGAACAGCTGCAGGACATTCTGAAGGGGGAGGGTGAACAGTCAGAGGTCGTGGTTCACATTGGGACCAATGACATGGGTAGGAAGAGGGATGAGGTCCTGCAGCAAGAATTTAGGGAGCTAGGTAGCAGATTAAAGAGCAGGACCTCAAAGGTTATAATCTCTGGATTACTCCCGGTGCCACGTGCTAGTGAGTATAGGAATAGGAGGATAGAGCAGATGAATGCGTGGCTAAAGAGTTGGTGCAGGAGGGAGGGCTTTAGTTTCCTGGATCACTGGGTCTGCTTCTGGGGAAGGTGGGACTTGTACAAGTCGGACGGGTTGCACCTGAACCAGAACGGGACAAATATCCTTGCGGGGCGGTTTGCTAGCACTGTTGGGGGGGGGGGGGGGGGGGGGGGGTTTAAACTAACTTGACAGGGGGATGGGATACAGAGTGGAGCTATAATAGGGGGTGATGTGCAGCCAAATAGAGGAAAAAACAAGTCAGCTTGGAAGGCAGAGCAAATATGTAACGGCACAAGGGAGTAGGGCAAGGCTGGATGGCATTTATTTTAATGCAAGGAGTCTTGCGAATAAGGTGGATGAACTGAAGGTGTTGATGAATACATGGGAGTATGATATTGTTGCTATCACGGAGACATGGTTGAGGGAGGGGCAAGACTGGCAGCTCAATATTCCGGGGTATAGAATCTTCAGTCAATTACTGCTGTAAGGAGGGATGATATATTAACAGGTTCCTCTAATGAGGCCATATGGGTAGAACTTAAAAACAAAAAGGGGGCAAGCACTTTGCTGGGAGTGTACTATAGGCCCCCAAACAGTCAGGGGGAGATAGAGGAACAAATATGTAGGCAAATCTCAGAAATGTGCAAAATAATAGGGTAATAATAGTGGGGGATTTCAACTTCCCCAATATTAACTGGGATAGTCAGAGTGTGAAAGGCTTAGAGGGTGCAGAATTCTTAGTGCATCCAGGAGAGCTTTTTGAGCCAGCATGTAGAAAGTCCTACAAGAGAGGGGGCGGTACTGGACCTAATTCTAGGGAATGTGGCCAGGCAAGTGGTAGAAGTGTTAGTAGGTGAGCACTTTGGTGACAGTGACCATAATTCGGTGAGATTTAAGGTAGTCATGGAAAAGGACAGAGATGGACCGGAAATAAAGGTTCTAAATTGGGGGAAGGCCGATTTTAATATAAGGCAGGATCTGGCCAAAGTGGACTAGGATCAGCTACTTGTAGGAAAATCCACATCAGAGCAATGGGAGTCTTTCAGAAAAGAAATTGAGAGAGTACAATGGCAACGTGTTCCCGTAAAGGTCAAGGGTGGGACCAACAAGCCCAGGGAACCTTGGATGTCATGGGATATACGAGAATGGATTAGGAAAAAAAGGGGGGCTTTTGGCAGATACAAAGGACGAAAGACAGAAGAAGCCCTAGAGGAGTATAAAAAGTGCAGGGGGATACTTAAAAAAAGAAATTAGGAGAGCGAGGAGGGGCCATGAAATAACACTGGTGAGCAAAATAAAGGAAAATCCTAAGGTGTTTTATAAGTATATATTAAGGGCAAGAGGATAACTAGGGAAAGATTAGGAACCAAAGTGGCAATGTGTGTGTGGAGCCAGAAGATGTAGGTGGGGTTTTAAATGAATTTTTTGCATGTGTTCACTATGGAGAAGGACGATGTAGACATAGAAATCAAGCAGGGGGACTGTGATATACTTGAACATATTAGCATCGAGAGGGGGGAGGTACTAGCGGTTTTAGCAGGCTTAAAAGTGGATAAATCCTCAGGCCCGGACGAGATGTATCCCAGGCTGCTGTGTGAGGCAAAGGAGGAGATTGCAAGGGCTCTGACACAAATTTTCAGAACCTCTCTGGCCACAGGGGATGTGCCAGAGGGCTGGAGAACAGCTAATGTAGTACCATTATTCAAGAAGGGTAGTAGGGATAAACCAGGGAATTACAGGCCAGTGAGCCTAACATCAGTGGTAAGGAAATTATTGGAAAAAATTCTGAGGGACAGAATTAGTCTTCACTTGGAGAGGCAAGGATTAATCAGGGATAGTCAGCATGGCTTTGTCAAGGGAAGATCATGTCTGACCAATTTGATTGAATTTTTCGAGGGGGTGACTAGGTGTGTGGATGAGGGTAGTGCAGTGGATGTGGTATACATGGATTTCAGAACGGCTTTTGATAAAGTCCCGCATAGGAGACTGGTCAAGAAGGTAAGAGCCCATGGGATCCAGGGTGCCTTGGCACATTGGATCCAAAACTGGCTTAGTGGCAGAAGGTGATGGTCGAAGGTTGTTTTTGTGACTGGAAGCCTGCGTCCAGTGGGGTACCGCAGGGATCGGTGCTGGGTTCCTTGCTGTTTGTGGTCTACATTAATGATTTGGATGTGAATGTAAAAGGTATGATCAGTAAGTTCGCAGATGACATGAAAATTGGTGGGGTGGTAAATAGCGAGGAGGGTAGCCTCAGTCTGCAGGACGATATAGATGGGTTGGTCAGATGGGCGGAACAGTGGCAAATGGAATTTAACCCTGAAAAGTGTGAGGTGACGCATTTTGGAGGGACTAACAAGGCAAGGGAATACACAATGAATGGTAAGACCCTAGGAAAGACAGAGGATCAGAGGGACCTTGGTGTGCATGTACATAGATCCCTGAAGGCAGCAGAACAGGTGGATAAGGTGGTTAAAAAGGCATATGGGATACTTGCCTTCATTAGCCGAGGCATAGAATATAAGAGCAGGGAGGTTATGATGGAGCTGTACAAAACGCTGGTTAGGCCACAGCTGAAATACTGTGTGCAGTTCTGGTCGCCACATTATAGGAAGGATGTGATTGCTTTGGAGAGGGTGCAGAGGAGATTCACCAGGATGTTACCTGGGCTGGAGTGCTTCAGCTATGAAGAAAGACTGGACAGGCTGGGGTTGTTTTCCTTGGAGCAGAGAAGGCTGAGGGGGGACCTGATTGAGGTGTACAAAATTATGAGGGGCATAGATAGGGTAGATAGAAAGGAACTTTTTCCCTTAGTAGAGGGGTCAATAACAAGGGGGCATAGATTCAAGGTAAGGGGCAGGAGGTTTAGAGGGGATTTGAGGAAGAACTTTTTCACCCAGAGGGTGGTTGGAATCTGGAACTCACTGCCTGAAAGGGTGGTAGAGGCAGGAACCCTCACAACATTCAAGAAGCATTTGGATGAGCACTTGAAATACCATAGCATACAAGGCTATGGACCAAATGCTGGAAAATGGGATTAGATTAGACAGGGCTTGATGGCCGGCGCGGACGCGATGGGCCGAAGGGCCTCTTTCTGTGCTGTATAACTCTATGACTCTATGAAGCAGCAAGAGAGCGAGCGATCAGATCTTCAACCAGATGATACCCCTCTGCAAACGTTTACTGCCCACATGAGTCTGTACAATCCACTTTACATATAAGGAATCCACTATAATGTGATAGTAATACATTTAAGAAATGATAACCTGTTTTCTGCAGTACTAATGAACAGCAATTCAGGACATCGTGTCATATTTCTATTTAAAGAACATGGGGAAAAACGACATACGCTTGTTAGTGATTTATTGAGATCGAGAAAGTATGAGTGCTGGCTCATGTGGCTGACTGCCTTCAGTACTAGAGAGGAAGGAGAATGACTAGGGGAACAGGAGCTGGAAAGGATGAGGGACAGCCAGCCTTACTGAAAAGGATGAGGGAGCTTTACTCTGTATCTAACCTGTGCTGTACCTGCCCTGGAGTGTTTGATGGGACAGTGTCGAGGGATCTTTACTTTGTATCTTACCCATGCTGTACCTGCCCTGGGAGTGCTCCATGCTGACACTGTGGCACTGAAATGGTTATTTGTTCCATTCGCCAGCACAAAGATTCCTCACCTTGATGTGCATAAAATTTACAGAAAAACAGTGTAAACTCAGACAGAATTTCCCGGATCCATTTCTTTCTGTTTTGCCCTCCAGGCTCTGCGGTCATTTGCAGATTAAAAGTCAGCAAAACATCTCTACTCACCACCATATTGTAGGCTTCTGGAACGTCCGTTTCAAACTGGAACTTGCCGCCTTGGTAATACCCTTCATCTGTTAACAGAACAGGATGGAGCAACAGATATAAGCACTTCTTCCAAATACCATTCCCGACAGATAACACGCACCATTTGTCACAAATACACCCACACTTCTCGCATAAGCCACACCATTTATAGGCCCCATATCTTGCACACATATATCGCACCATATCTCTCTCTCTCTCTCATTATATTGCACCATTTCTCACACACACACACACACATATATATATAATAAACAAGAAAATCTGGTGAGTAAAGGCCATTCAGCCCACCAACCCAATTCCACCTAGAATCCCTGTCTGATTATTCTATCATATACTCTGGGCCGCAACCCCACACCATGAACCCCATTCCATGTAGATTTTATGATTAATATTTGTTCTCAGAATGTGGATGACGCTGGCAAGGCTGGCATTTATTGCCCATCCCTAGTTGCCCTGAGAAGGTGGTGATGAGCCGCCTTCTTGAACCACTGCAGCCCCGTGTAAGTAACTGAATGTCTGTAGCAGGCTACTGGCGAGTGGGCATCGCTTGATGACATAATTGATGACTCCTTCCATCGCTTTATTGATGATTGGGAGAAGGCCGATATGGGGCTAATTGGCATTAAGAGTCAACCAGGTAATGTGGAACTGGAGTCGCATGTAGTAGGCCAAACCGGACAGGGGTGGCAGGCTCCTTTCCTTGAAGGTCATCAGTGAAAGTTGGGCTTTTACAACAATGCAGTAGCTTTCATGGCCATTTTAACTGGGGACAGCTCACTAATTACTGGATTTTTTGAACTCAATTTCACAATTTGTGGTGAGATTTGAACTTATAACCTCAGGGTTGCTGGTCCACTAACATAACCACTGCATTACTGTATCTAACATGGACTGTCCCTCCCCCATCACCCCACTTCATCCAGAATCCATGTTTGATTGATCCACCATGGACTCCCCTGGTTCCCATCCACTTGTTGATCCCTGTGCAACCCAGCCAGAGCATTCAGCTTTCATCACCAGGCTCTGCCTTCGGCGGCAAAACCGCTTTACAATCCAACTAGAAATGTTTCATCTGTTCCATCACCTTTCCTACTTGCCTGGTCAGGAATTTTGCCGAATTACTTTTTGAAAACCCAAGTAAACTGCATCTGCTGGATTAACCTTGACCTGGGTTACTCCCTCAGAGTTGTATTAGGCTTGCAAGGGATAATATTTCCAAGGCCACTAATACAGTTTTTGCAGGAAAAAAC
>NC_140990.1:184421423-184613561 GCF_052327205.1 Somniosus microcephalus
CCATCCATTTATTTATATATATATAAAATAAAAAAAGATTAAGTATCTCACTGTGATTTATTGAAGGGTTTCTGACATGATAATTGCACAACTCTGGGTTTCGAAGCACTTGCACCAATGGTTACATCAATCACAAAGCACAGTGCTTTTCTCAGAATTCTTCACGTACCCAATCCTGGTACATCTGCAGCCAGACAATCTTCTGTGCAACACATGGAATGTTTCCTCCACCTTTCTCTTCCTTCCCTGAGGGAATACTTGCAACCACTTTCTAATTTCCCAGGGACTATAGAACCGTAGAAAGTCACAGCACAGAGGAGGCTATTCGGCCCATCATTGTGCCGGCTCTTTGCTAGAGCAAACTAAAGCTAATCCCACTGTCCCGTTCGCTCCCCATAGCTCTGCATCAATCCAACACTAATCCCACTGCCCCGCTCTCTCCCCATAGCCCTGCATCAATTCAACACTAATCCCACTGCCCCGCGCTCTCCCCATATAGCCCTGTATCAATCCAACACTAATCCCACTGCCCCGCTCTCTCCCCATAGCTCTGTATCAATCCAACACTAATCCCACTACCCCACTCTCTCCCGATAAGACTTGTATCAATCCAAAACTAATCCCACTGCCCCGCTCTGTCCCCATAGCCCTGCATCAATTCAACACTAATCCCACTGCCCCACTCTCTCCCCATAGCCCTGCATCAATCCAACACTAATCCCACTGCCCCACTCTCTCCCCATAGCCCTGTATCAATCCAACACTAATCCCACTGCCCTGCTCTCTCCCCATAGCCGTGTATCAACTCAAACTAATCCCACTGCCCCGCTCTCTACCCACAGCCCTGTATCAATCCAACACTAATCCCACTGCTCCGCTCTCTACCCATAGCCCTGTATCAATCCAACACTAATCCCACTGCCCCGCTCTCTCCTTCAAAGCCGTGTATCAACTTAAACTAATCCCACTGCCCCGCTCTCTCCCCATAGCTCTGGATCAACTCAAACTAATCCCACTGCCCCGCTCTCTCCCCATAGCTCTGGATCAACTCAAACTAATCCCACTGCCCCGCTCTCTCCCCATAGCTCTGTATCAAACTCAAACTAATCCCACTGCCCCACTCTCTACCCATAGCCCTGTATCAATCCAACACTAATCCCACTGCCCCACTCTCTACCCATAGTCCTGTATCAACTCAAACTAATCCTACTGCCCTGTTCTCTACCCATAGCCCTGTAGCAATCCCAAACTAATCCCAATGCTTCACTCTCCCCATCGCCCTGTATCAATCCCAAACTAATCCCATTACCTCACTCTCAGCCCCTGGCTCTGTATCCTTTTCTGCTTCTAATATTTATCCAATTTTCCCTTTAAAGATGCAACTGTCTGTGCCTCAAACATTCTGTGTAGCAGATCATGCCATGCTCCAACAACCCTCTGTATAAAAGGAACTTCTCCTAACCTCGTACTCTATGGCCCAGCCCTGGAGTTTAACACACCGATTTGCTGTCTGTGTTGCATGTTATTATTCTACTCCAAGGTGGGTATGTTGAAGATTACTTGGAATTCTCCCACTGAGGGTCTCAGTGACAGCAGTACTGCAGCATCATCACTGAACATGTTAACTTTGCAAATGTTTGACCAGCACAGTGAAAAACAAGAGTCACTTCAGATACTTTCACTGCGCAGCAGCTCATTTGCAATGTAAATCCACTCCCTGGAAACAAACAACATTCTAACTCTACAGGAAACATGATTAATGTGATTCACAGCTGGCAAACAAAATTAACTGCAAGCATAGTCTGTCGAAATAGCACAGTGAAACTGGCTAATATGAGCAGAGACCACAATTATTATCAAAGCATTTTGCAGCACTACACATGTGCCACTGACAGAAATTACAGCACAGAAGGAAGCCATTCAGTCTGTTGTTCCTGTGCCACTACTAACCCATCAGCTGGTGCTGTCGGCTATGATCCCATTTCCCTGTCCCTTCTCAGTATCTTTTTATATTCTTCCTTTCCAAGTCCTTCTCCAATTCTCTTTCAAATGATGTTACAGTTTCTGTCTCAATAACCCCTTATGGGAATTCCCTGTTCTAATTATTCTGTGTGAAAGCAATTCTTCTAACTTCCCCTTCATTATCCTGGTGATATATCCAAGTTTGCTGACAATAGGTGGGAAAGTAGGCTGTGAGGAGGACACAAAGGGATATAGACAGGTTAAGTGAGTGGGCAAGAATGTGGCAGATGGAATATAATGTGGAGAAATGTGAAGTTATCCATTTTGGTAGGAAAAATAGAAAAGCAGAATGGCCCAGATATTCCGATTCCTACAGGTGGGTACGCGCTGATTTATCATTTAAAAATACTTTTAAAAAAGGTAAGTTTATTTTTAGCCCCGTAAAAACTTTAATTATTTTTTTCAAAAAATTAAATTTTTGTTTAAAATGTTTTATTGTAATTTCAAGCCATTTTAAAAATGTGATTTAAAAAAAAAATTATTTAAAGTTTTACTATGTTTTTGGGGTGATCTCCATTCATATATTTGACAGGTCTTCCTGTCAAGTGTATGAAGGGAGATTCCCTTCTTTGATTGACTCCCCATGGCCCACGTGATCCCAGGGACGCTGCGATCTGCCTGCGCCTCTGGGATACGTGGGCCCTGGATCGGAAGTGTGGGCGCCCCGGGAGCCCTCAGGTAAGGGCGTAGATTTTCCCAGATCGCAGGCCTCCGCACGCGGGAGGCTTGCGATCGGAAAATACGGGCCAATATTTTTTTTAAAAGGAGAGACTGGGAAATGTTGGTATTCAGAGGGACCTGAGCAATGTACCCTTTAAGCTGCGTGGCTGCGCAGCGCTCTGAAGGTTCCGCACAGCCAGCTGAACAGCTTTCAAATGGAAAAAACTGTGCATGCGCGGAATTGTGAATGGGCCCCGCAGCCCGTTAAAGGAGCCACATGGTCCCCAAAAAATTAGAGGGACCATTGGATGTGGGTATCCTTGTACACGAATCATAGAAAGTTAACATGCAGGTACAGCAAGCAATTAGGAAAGCAAATGATATGTTAGCCTTCATTACAAAGGGATTAGAGTATAAGAGTAAAGAAGTCTTATTGCAATTATATGGGGCCCTGGTGACACCACATCTGAAGTACTGTGTGCAGTTTTGGTCTCCTTACCTAAGGAAGGATATACTTGCCATAGAGAGTGTGCAATGAGGTTCACCAGACTGGTTCCTGGGATGAGGGGATGGTCCTATGAGGAGAGATTGAGTAGACTAGGCCTATATTCCCTAGAGAGGTGATATCATTGAAATGTTTACAATTCTTACAGGGCTTGACAGGGTAGATGCTGGGAGGATGTTTACCCTGACTGTGGAGTCTAGAACTAGGGAGTCACAGTCTCAGAATAAGGGGCTGGCCAGGGGTAGGCCTGAGATGAGGAGAAATTATTTCACTCAGAGGGTTGTGAATCTTTGGAATTCTCTACCCCAGAGGGTTGTGGATGCTCAGTCGTGCGTATATTCAAGACAGAGATCAATAGATTTTGGATACGAAGGGAGATGGGAATAGGGCGGCAAAGTGGAGTTGAGATAGAAGACCAGCCGTGATCTCATTGAATGGCGGAGCAGGCTCGAAGGGCTGAATGGCCTACTCCTGCTCCTATTTCTTATGTTCTTGCGTTACTGATTCACCAACCAGTGGGAATAATCTGTCACTATTTTAACCTCATAATTTTTCATAATTTTGAAACTCTCGATTACATTCCCCCTTAACCTTCTCTGTACCAGTGAAGAAAACCCCAATTTTTAGTTTTCTCCACAACTCTAACCTCTCATTCCTATCACTCTAGTGAATCTTTGCTGTCCCCTTTCCATGGTTCTAATATCCTTCCTGTATTGGGGTGCCCAGAACTGCACTCAATACCTGTGGACTAACAATGCTGTGTACAAATTCAACATCAATGACAGACCAATTAAACTCATACTTTGGTTCTGTATTCACAAAGGAGGACACAAATAACCTCCCAGGAATATCGGCAAACATAGGGACTAATGAGAGGGAGGAGCTGACAGAAATTAGTATCTCTAGGGATATGGTGTTGGGTAAGTTGAGGGGACTGAAGGCCGACAAATCCCCGGGGCCTGATAAACTACATCCTAGGGTACTTAAGGAGGTGGCCCTGGAGATAGCAGATGCTCTAAGGATCATCTTCCGGAACTCCATTGACTCGGGAACAGTACCCGTGGATTGGAGGGTAGCTAATGTTACCCCAATATTTAAAAAGGGGGGTAGAGAGAAAGCAGGGAATTATAGACCAGTAAGCCTTACATCGGTTGTGGGCAAAATGCTAGAGTCCATTATTAAGGATAAAATAGCGGAGCACTTGACAAATGGGGAAAGGATCGGACAGAGTCAACATGGATTTACAAAGGGTAAATCGTGTTTGACTAATCTGCTGGAATTTTTTGAGGAAGTAACTGGTAAAATAGATGGGGGAGAGCCAGTGGATGTGGTGTACCTTGACTTCCAGAAAGCCTTCGATAAGGTTCCACACAAAAGATTATCATGCAAAATTAAGGCTCATGGGATTGGGGGCAAAGTATTAACGTGGATAGAGAACTGGCTGGCGGATAGAAAACAGAGAGTTGGAATAAACGGCTCGTTTTCGGAGTGGCAGGCAGTGACCAGCGGGGTGCCGCAAGGATCTGTCCTGGGACCCCAGCTGTTCACAATATATATAAATGATCTGGATCAGGGAATTGGATGCAATATTTCCAAATTCGCTGACGACACTAAACTAGGAGGAGGGGTGGGCTCTGATGAGGATGTCAGGAGGCTACAGTGCGATTTGGACAGGTTGGGGGAATGGGCGGATACGTGGCAGATGCACTATAATGTGGATAAATGCGAGGTTATCCACTTTGGGGGTAAAAACAGGAGGGTAGATTATTATCTAAATGGCAATAGATTGGGAGATGGGGAAGTGCAGAGGGACCTGGGTGTTCTTGTGCACCAGTCACTGAAGGAGAGCATGCAGGTGCAACAGGCGATTAAGAAGGCAAATGGTATGTTGGCCTTCATATCAAGGGGGTTCGAGTATAGGAATAGGGATACCTTACTACAGCTGTACAAGGTGCTGGTGAGACCGCATCTGGAGTATTGTGTACAGTTTTGGTCGCCCCATCTGCGGAAGGATGTTCTTGCCATGGAAAGAGTGCAACGGCGATTCACCAGGCTGATACCTGGAATGGCGGGAATGACCTACGAAGAGAGATTAAATAGTTTGGGCTTGTACTCACTGGAGTTTAGAAGATTGAGAGGGGATCTCATCGAAACATATAAAATTATGGCAGGCCTGGACAGGCTGAATTCAGAGAGAATGTTTCCAATGGCCGGGGAGCACAGAACCAGGGGCCACAGTCTAAAAATAGCGGGCAAATCATTTAAAACAGAGATGAGGAAGAATTTCTTCACTCAAAGAGTGGTGAGCCTGTGGAATTCCCTGCCACAGAGGGCTGTGAAGGCTAATTCAATAAATATTTTCAAGAGAGAATTGGATATATTTCTGAAGGCTAAGGGGATTAAGGGTTACGGAGAAAAGGCGGGGACGGGGTACTGAACTGGTAAGATCAGCTATGATCTCAGACGAAGATCAGCCATGATCTCATTGAATGGCGGAGCAGGCTCGAAGGGTCGAATGGCCTACTCCTGTTCCTATCTCTATGTATCTATGAGTTGCTTTAGCAATCAGTACCCCATGTACAAAACCAAGGATCCCATTTGCCTTTAGTCTAATGACCTATTCTGCCCACATTACATTTTTAATAATATCAATTGACCTGCTCACCTCAATCTTTCTGTTCTTGCACTATTTAGGGTCTTATTTCATTATACTGTATCTCCTTTCATTGTTCTTTTTCCCAAATTGTACAACTGTACTTTGCATTTTTCTGCATTAAACTGCATCCTGGCAATCTGAAAAAATCCATTTACACCTACGCTTTGCTCTCTGTCTCTAACCATCTCTCTATGTGGCTACATTCCCTTTAATACGGTGCGCCTTCATTTTTGCAAGAAGTCTATGTTCAAATCTACTGCAGTTCCCCCATCTCAAACAAGGCTGTAACATTCCTCACCCGCCAACCCCATCACCCAGTTCCTGTTTCCGAGGGTTTTTGGAAAATTATGGTTAGTGCCTGTGATATCTCCTCCCTCACATTCCGGGATGGATACCGTCTGGGTCAGGATCCTTTTCTGCTTTCAGTTTCATTAGCTTTTGAAATACATTTTCTTTTGAATATTTCTCTCCAGTAGTGACTGTTCCAAACCCTCTTCAGATAGTCAGACAGTCTCACTGTCACTTTCCTTTGTAAAAACAAAGGCAAAATACTTATAAACTATCTCTGACAAAGTTTAAATACACTACCGACATCACAGCATTATGCTGATGTGGATTTTCAAGATCCAAAACAGCAGCATCACCTTTGATTTTTTTTAATGTATTTATTCGTTCCTGGGATGTAGGCATCGCTGGCAAGGCCAGCATTTATTGCCCATCCTTAATTGCCCTTGAGAAGGTGGTGGTGAGCCACCTTCCGCTGCAGTCCGTGTGGTGAAGGTACTCCCACAGTGCTGTTAGGGAGGGAGTTCCAGGATTTTGACCCAGCGACGATGAAGGAAATGCGATATATTTCCAACTCAGGCTGGTGTCTAACTTAGAGGGGAACTTTCAGGTGATGGTGTTTCCATGCGCCTGCTGCCCTTGTCCTAGGTGGTAGAAGTTGCGGGTTTGGGAGGTGCTGTCAAAGAAGCCTTGGCAAGTTGCTGCAGTGTCTCTTGTAGATGGTACACACTGCAGCCACGGTGCACCGGTGGTGGAGGGAGTGAATGTTTAAGGTGGTGGATGAGGTGCCAATCAAGTGGGCTGCTTTGTCCTGGATGGTGTCGATCTTCTCGAGAATTGTTGCAGCTGCACTCATCCAGGCAAGTGGAGAGTATTCCATTACACTCCTGACTTGTGCCTTGCAGATGGTGGAAAGGCTTTGGGGAATCAGGTGGTGAGACACTTGCTGCAAAATACCCAGCCTCTGACCTGCTCTTGTTGCCACAGTATTTATGTGGCTGGTTCAGTTAAGTTTCTGGTCAATGGTGACCCCCAGGAGGTTGATGGTGGGGGATTCAGCGATGGTAATGCCGTTGAATGTCAAGGGGCGGTGGTTAGACTCTCGCTTGTTGGAGATTGTCATTGCCTGGCACTTGTGTGATGAAATCTTACTTGCCGCTTATCAGCCCAAGCCTGAATGTGGTCCAGGTCTTGCTGCATGCGGGCATGTCCAGCTCAGTTATCTGATAAGTTGCGAATGGAACTGAACACTGTGCAATCATCAGCGAACATCCCCACTTCTGACTTTATGATGGAGGGAAGGTCATTGATGAAGCAGCTGAAGATGGTTGGGCCTAGGACACTACCCTGAGCAACTCCTGCAGCGATGTCCTGGGGCTGAGGTGATTGACCTCCAACAACCACAACCATCTTCCTTTGTGCTGGGTATGACTTTAGCCAGTGGAGAGTTTCCCCCCCCCCCCACCCCCGATTCCCATTGACTTCAATTTTACTCGGGCTCCTTGATTCCACACTCGGTCAAATGCTGCCTTGATGTCAAGGGCAGTCACTCTCGCCTCCCCTCTAGAATTCAGCTCTTTTGTCCATGTTTGGACCAACGCTGTAATGAGGTCTGGAGCCAAGTGGTCCTGGCGGAACCCAAACAGAATCAGTGAGAAGGTTGTTGGTGAGTAAGTGCTGCTTGATAGCACTGTTGACGACACCTTCCATCACTTTGATGATGATTGAGAGTAGACTGATGGGGCGGAAATTGGCTCGATTGGATTTGACCTGCATTTTGTGGGCAGGACATACCTGGGCAGTTTTCCACATTGTCGGGTAGGTGCCAGTGTTGTAGCTGTAATGGAACATCTTGGCTAGAGTCACAGCTAGTTCTGGAGCACAAGTCTTCAGCACGATAGCCGGAATGTTGTCGGGGCCCATAGCTTTTGCTGTATCCAGTGCACTCAGCCGTTTCTTGATATCACGTAGAGTGAATTGAATTGACTGAAGACTGGTTTCTGTGATGGTGGGGACCTCAGAAGGGCGTCAATATGGATCATCCACTCGGCACTTCTGGCTGAAGATGGTTGCAAACACTTCAGCCTTGTCTTTTGTACTCGCGTGCTGGGCTCTGCCATCATTGAGGATGGGGATATTCATGCAGCCTCGTCCTCCTGTTAGTTGTTTAATTGTCCACCACCATTCACGACTGGATGTGGCAGGACTGCAGAGCTTTGACCTGATCCGTCGATTGTGGGATTGCTTAGCTCTGACTACAGCATGCTGCTTCCGCTGTTTAGCATGCATGTAGCCCTGTGTTGCAGCTTCCCCAGGTTGTCACCTCATTTTTAGGTACACCTGGTGCTGCTCCTGGCATGCTCTTCTGCACTCCTCATTGAACCAGGGTTGGTCCACTGACTTGATGGTAATGGTAGAGTGAGGGATATGCTGGGCCATGAGGTTACAGATTGTGGTGGAATACAATTCTGCTGCTGCTGATGGCCCACAGCGCCTCATGAATGTGCTAGATCTGTTCTAAATCTATCCCATTTAGCACGGTGGTAGTGCCACACAACACGATAGAGGGCGTCCTCAGTGTGAAAACGGGACTTCATCTCCACAAGGACACGGCTACCAATGCATCTGCAACAGATAGATTGGCGAGGATGAGGTCAAGTATGTTTTTCCCTCGTGTTGGTTTTCTCACCACCTGCCACAGGCCCTGTCTGGCAGCTATCGCCTTCAGGGCTTGGTCAGCAGTGGTGCTACCGAGCCACTCTTGGGATGGACATTGAAGTCCCCCACCCAGAGTACATTCTGTGCTCTTGCTACCCTCAGTGCTTCTTCCAAGTGGTGTTCAACATGGAGGAGTACTGATTCATCAGCTGAGGGAGGGCGGTAGGTGGTATTCAACAAGAGGTTTCCTTGCCTATGCTTGACCAGAAGCCATGAGACTTCATGGGATCCGGAGTCAATGTTGAGGACTCCCAGGGCCACTTCCTCCCGACTGTGTACCACTGTGCTGCCACCTCTGGTGGGTCTGTCCTGCCGGGGGGACAGGACATTCCCAGGGATGGTGATGGAGGTGTTTGGGACATTGGCTGAAAGGTATGATTCTGTGAGTATGACTATGTCAGGCTGTTGCTTGACTAGTCTGTGGGACAGCTCTCCCAAGTTTGGCACAGGTCCCCAGATGTTAGTAAGGAGGACTTTGCAGGGTCGACTGGGCTGGGCGTGCCACTGTCGTATCCGAAGCCGGTGCCGAGGTTGATGCCAGGTGGTCCGTTCGGTTTTATTCTTCTTATTGCTTTTTGTAGCAGTTTGTTACAACTGAGTGGCTTGCTAGGCCATTTCTGAGGGCAGTTAAGAGTCAACCACATTGCTGTGGGTCTGGAGTCACATATAGGCCAGACCAGGTGAGGATGGCAGATTTCCTTTTCTAAAGGACATTAGTGAACCAGATGGGTTTTTACGACAATCTGATAGTTTCATGGTCACCATAAGCTACTGATACTAGCTTTTTATTCCAGATTTATTTAATTGAATTTAAATTCCACAGCTGCCGAGGTGGGAACTGAACTCACATCTCCGGATCATTAGTCCAGGCCTCTGGATTACTAGTCCAGTGACATAACCACTATGCTACCGTTTCCCCCCTTGCTCATGCTATGGTTGAAGCAACGCATTAAAATAAATATGAGAAGCCGTTTTGAGATGCACCAGTGTGATATTATTCAACAAACATCACCACTGGCATCTCAATCCCAGGAAAGACTTGCAGTTATACAGCACTTTTGATGACCTCAGGACATCCTAAAGTGCTTTACAGCCAATTAAATACTATTGAAGTGTAGTCACTGCTGTAATACAAGAAACGTTGCAGCCAATTTACACACAGCAAGGTCCCACAGACAGCAATGTGATAATGACCAGATAATCTGTTTTTAGTGATGTTGGGTGAGGGATAAATATTGGCCAGGACACTGGGGATAACTGCCCTGCTCTTCTTCAAAATAGCACCATGGATCTTTTATGTCTCCGAGAGGGCAGACGGGGCATCGGTTTAACGTCTCATCTGAAAGATGGCACCTCCGACAGTGCAGCACTCCCTCAGTACTGCACTGGAGAGTCAGCCTAGATTTTTGTTGACAACTCTCTGGAAATAAATACAAGGTCAAAGCCTTGGCCTTCTTGTACATGTTTTACGTGCGCGTTTTTTGCACGTTACCTCTATGCAACTTCTGCGCACACCGTGTACGCGGCTTCCATGCACGTCGTGTACACAGTTTCTGCAGCAGCTCTGTACACGGATTGAAAATCAATACACACGACATCTAAGATCTGATAATTTGAGCTAAAATTGTGCTAAAATTGACTCCTGTGCTGTTTTATTCAAATCGTAGAATTCAAGTGACTGGATAAGTTGATTTTCTCTTTTAAAGCAAAAAACAACTTTGAATTAACAGCAGTGGACTGTATTAATTTAACCCTCGCATTATGACTTGTAGAAGGTTGCCATTTACCAATGTTAAGCTGAATCTCGGTATCATTTAGCCCTAGTCTCTGCAGATTATTTATTAACCGCCAACTCCCTGCTACCCTTGCTTGTACCCTTTCTAGTGTCAGTAAGTTAGTTAAGCAAATAGTGCAGTACTCCCAGTGCACTGACAGTGCCATTTTCCTGGCCCTTCACTCCGTCGAGTGAGTCACACACCCACACATTCTATTTGTGTCTCTGCACTTCAAACAGGTGGTCACTGATCCTTTGCTGGCTGCATGTTAATCAGTATCCCATCAGTGTGTATCCAGATGAGCTATTTATTCACTAAAATGAAGTACCTTACATTTGTCATCAAATAGGCAATAACTATTCACCTGCTAGGTGGCTGGGGTTACACGAGCCATGCTGGGGTAGCGGGACTTATACGGTGGGTGTACAGTCCATGCTTGGGGTGTGGGGCCCATGTTCAGACTCTATGGGAATGTGCACACTATAGAATCATAGAAATTTACGGCACAGAAGGTGGCCATTCGGCCCATCATGTCTGCACCGGTTGAAAAAGAGCTATCCAGCCTAATCCCGGTGATGAGGTTTCTGCCTCTACCACCCTTTCAGGCAGTGAGTTCCAGACCACCACACTCTGGGTGAAAAAAGTTCTCTAATTCTTCTACAAATTACTTTAAAGCTATGTCCCCTGGTTATTGACCTCTCTGCTAAGGGAAATAGGTGCTTCCTATCCACTCTATCTAGGCCCGTCATAATTTTATACACCTCAATTAAGTTTCCCCTCAGCCTCCTCTGTTCCAAAGAAAACAACCCCAGCCTAGGCAATCTATCCGCATGGCTAAAATTCTCCAGTCCCGGCAACATCCTCGTAAATCTCCTCTGTACCCTCTCTAGTGCAATCACATCCTTCCTGTAATGTGGTGACCAGAACTGTACACAGTACTCTAGCTGTGGCCTAACTAGTGTTTTATACAGTTCAAGCATAACCTCCCTGCTCTTATATTCTATGCCTCAGCTAATAAAGGAAAGTATCCCGTATGCCTTCTTAACCACCTTATCTACCTGTCCTGCTACCTTCAGGGATCTGTGGACAAGTACTCCAAGGTCCCTCTGTTCCTCTACATTTCTCAGTATCCTACCATTTACTGCGTATATTCCCTTACCTTGTTAGCCCTCCCCAAATGCATTACCTCACACTTCTTTGGAATGAATTCCATTTGCCACTTTTTCTGCCCACCTGACCAGTCCATTGATATCTTCCTGCAGTCTACAGCTTTCTGCCTCACCATCAACCACACGGCCAATTTTTCCATCATCTGCAAACTTCTTAATCATGAACCCTACATTGAAGTCTAAATCATTGATATATACCACAAAAAGCAAGGGACCTAGTACTGAGCTCTGTGGAACCCCACTGGAAACAGCCTTCCAGTCACAAAAACACCCGCCGACCATTACCCTTTGCTTTCTGTCACTGAGCCAATTTTGGATCCAACTTGCCACTTTCCCTCGGATCCCATGGGCTTTTACTTTTCTGACCAGTCTGCCATGTGGAACCTTGTGAAAGGCCTTGCTAAAATCCATGTAGACTACATCAAATGCACTACCCTCATCGACCCTTCGCGTTACCGCCTCAAAAAATTCAATCAAGTTAGCCAGACATGACACTGGAGGTCATCCCGAGCTGTAATCATCGATTACCCCGAGCTCTGATCATCGATTACCCCGAGCTCTGATCATCGATTACCCCGAGCTCTGATCATCGATTACCCCGAGCTCTGATCATCGATTACCCCGAGCTCTGATCATCGATTACCCCGAGCTCTGATCATCGATTACCCCGAGCTCTGATCATCGATTACCCCGAGCTCTGATCATCGATTACCCCGAGCTCTGATCATCGATTACCCCGAGCTCTGATCATCGATTACCCCGAGCTCTGATCATCGATTACCCCGAGCTCTGATCATCGATTACCCCGAGCTGCCGATTATTAATTACTCTCCCGACACATGAGCGCATACCCTCTGGACCCACAAACACAAGCTTACAGCCTCGCAAACCACAAATGCACCCACTCCCAACCCATAAACATAATCATGCATCCTCCCGACCCAAAAGCACAAGCACATACCCTCCCAACCTACAAACACAGACCTCCCAACCAAAAAACACAAGAGCACACCCTCCTGACCAAAAGCACAAGACCCAAAAGCGTACCTGAATGACCAACAAACACACTCCTTCCCATTCTACAGGCACAAATACACCACCACCCCCCCCCCCAATCTACAGGCACTGATGGGCCTTCAATAACCACAAAACTAGAAGTTATAGACTTAAACAAGTTGGCTTTTAATCACTAAGATCAGAGCTAACATCTCAACACGCCGACTGGTTCACAGGAATGAGTCATACAGATCCTGGGATCTTTATGTAAGAGAAGTCAGGGGCGGAGCCAAGTGCCAAGACCTGGAACCTCCCAGGTTAGTTGGGAAAGAGGAAGTGAAACTATACACAGTGGGGGAGGGTAATATACATGAGTGCAAAACGAATACAGGATCAAGACAAACAGATTTCATTACAGGCACAAATGCAGCTCCTCACGCTCCACCAAGATCAGCAGTAATTACTGTCAGGTAATTACCGGTAATCAGCAATAGAAACAGCCAGAGCTGAAGCAAGCAAACTGAGGCCAGGAATCAGTGTTTAATGAAACGTGTTTGGTGTAATCATAGCAGTTATCCTGATATTAAATTTCCTCAAATTTTGCCACTGAAGGCAGCTTTGCTGACACAACCAGGCCACACCCACCTGCAATACTATATTATCACTCACTGCAAGAATACTGAGGCAATACTTGCCACATTTCAATCAATAATTGCTCCGACCCCAGTACTGATGTGTATTGGCTCATGAACAAGTTTCTCTCCAGTGTACTGGGATATCATGTTTAGCAAGCCTTGTTAAAGCACAAGTGGATCTCTCCTAAAGACCACGAAAAGTTTTGCAGACTTTCTGCAACAAGCCAGTGAAAGTAACCAGCATCAACACCAGCAACAGCCAGACATAAACACTCCACCTCTGTCTCAGCTCATCTGCTGCTGAAACCCTCATCCATGCCTTTGTTACCTCTAGGCTTGACTATTCCAACACACTCCTGACTGGCCTGCCACGTTCTACCCTCTGTAAACTTGGTCATCCAAAACACCCGTGAAGCGCTTTGGAATGGTTTACTACATTAAAGCCGCTATATAAATGCAAGATATTGTTGTAATTGCATTTATAGAGCATTAGTGTCATCAGGATGTGAGGCAGCTTCAGTAGCAATCTCTATTGTTAACAGATTCGTTTGCATGTCTTCTCCACCTGTTCACCAACCTGGCAGTAAAAAGCAAGGATTGTTGAGCCTCCCCTAATTGAATAAGCAAAGTAATGACAGGTGACAGGTGCTTCAGAACTACAGAAGCACTTTATTTCCAGAGATGGTACCATTCTCAGCTCAGATCCTTTAAGTCCAAGGGACGCAGACTTGAACGGATAAGGTGGACAACTGGTTTGGCCAGTCACTGCCAGATCTGGCTGGATCACATAAAGCACTATTGTGTCCTGCTCTCATTTGCCAAAACGGCTCCCGGCTTCTTTTCTCCACTGTAAACCGTCTTCTTAAACCCCTCTCCCTTGCCTCCCCTACCCTCACTTCTAACAAGAAGTGCAAAGAGCTCATGTCACTTGTCACTACGATTGAAACCATTCATTTAGCTGCCTCTGCCGCTTCCCTCCCTTTCCCGCGCCAAACTGCCCATAAGGTTCCCCCCTGCCCTATCCTTGAACTCGCATCTTTCTCTAGTTTCTCTCTTATCTCCCCTCATGCCCTCTTCGAGCTCATGTTGTCCATGAGATCCACCATCTGCTCCCTCAACCCTATTCTCACTAAACTGCTGACCAGCCAACTTCCCTTCCTGGCCCCCATGTTAGCTGATATTGTTAATGGTTCTCTCTCCTTAGGTACTGTCCCCCTCTTCTTCAAATCTGCTGTCGTCACCCCTCTCCTCAAAAACCAACCCCTGACCCTCTCGGTCCTCGCAAACTATTGCCCCATCTCCAACCTACCTTTTCTCTCCAAAGTCCTTGAACATGCTGCTGCCTCCCAATTCAGTGCCCATCTTTCCTTGAACTCCATGTTTGAAACCCTCCAATGAGGTTTCCGCCCCTGCCACAGTACTGAAACGGCTATCAAAGTCACAAATGACATCCTACGTGACTGACAATGGCAAACTATCCGTCCTCGTCCTTCTCGTCCTGTCTGCAGCCTTTGACATGGTTGAGCACACCATCCTCCTCCAATACCTTTCCAGTGTCCAGCTGGGTGGGACTGCATTTGTCTGGTTCCATTCTTATATAGCCAGTCGTAGCCAGAGAATCACCTGCAATGGCTTCTCTTCCCGCTTCCGCATCGTTACCTCTGGAGTTCCCCAAGGATCTATCCTTGGCCCCCTCCTATTTCTCATCTACATGCTGCTTCTCAGCGACATCATCCGAAAACACATCAGGTTCCACATGTATGCTGACGACACCCAGCTCTACCTCATCACCACCTCTCTCGACCCCTCCACTGTCACACTGCTTATCTGACATCTGATACTGGATGAGCAGAAATTTCCTCCAACTAAATATTGTGAAGATCGAAGCCATTGTTTTCAGTCCCTGCGCACACTCCGTTCGTTCGCCACCGACTCCATCCCTCTCCCTGACAACTGTCTGAGGCTGAACCAGAATGTTCTGAACCTTGGTGCCGTATTTGACCCCGAGATGAGCTTCTGACTACATATCCACGCCATCACTAAGACCGCTTATTTCCAACTCCGTAACATCGCCCAACTCCACCCTCGCCTCAGCTCATAGAGTCATAAAGGCACAGGAGGTTGCCATTCGGCCCATCGAGTCCATGCCGGCTTTCTATAGAGCAATCCAGTCAGTCCCATTCCCCTGTTCTATCCCATTAACCCTGCAAGTTTATTTCCCTCAAATGCCTATCCAGTCTCCCCTTTAAAACATTGTGTGTCTCCGCTTCCACCGGCAGCAAATTCCAGGTCATCACCGCTCGCTGCGTAAAAACGTTTTTCCTCACATCCCCCCTGTATCTCTTGCCCAAAACCTTCAATCTGTGCCCACTAGTCCTTGTACCATCAACTAGTGGGAACAGCCTTTCCCCATCTATCTAGCCTATCCAAACCCGTCATAATCTTGTACACCTCTATCGAATCATCCCTCAACCTCCTTTGCTCTAATGAAAACAAATCCAGCTTCTCCAACCTGCCCTTGTAGCTAAGATCCCCCATCCCCGGAATCATTCTGGTAAATCTCCTCTGCACCCTCTCTAGTGCCTTCACATCCTTCCTAAAGTGTGGTGACCAGAACTGGACGCAATACTCCAGTTGTGGCCTAACCAACGCTTTATAAAGGTTCAGCATAACTTCTTTACTTTTGCACTCAATACCTCTATTTATGAAGCCCAAGATCCCATATGCTTTGTTAGCCATTCTCTCAATATGTCCTGCCACCTTCAGGGACCTATGCACATTAACTCCAGGTCCCTCTGTCCCTGCACTCTCTTTAAAACTATGCCATTAAGTGTATATTGCCTTTCTCTGTTCCTTCTGCCAAAATATATCACCTCACACATCTGCCACTTGTCTGCCCATTCTGCTAGCCTTTCTATGTCCTGTTGCAGTCGATTGGTATCATCATTACTATTTGCCATACCCCCAAGTTTGGTGTCATCGGCAAATTTAGAAATTCTACCCTGTATTCCAATATCCAGGTCATTTATATATATCAAAAAAAGCAGTGGCCCCAGCACTTGGGGAACACCACTGTCTACTATCCTCCATTCTGAAAAACAGCCATTTACCACAACTTGCTGTTTTGTGTCCTTAAGCCAATTCCTTATCCAAGCTGCCACTGACCCACCTATTCAATGAGCCTCAATTTTGTTAACCAGCCTTCTATGTGGTACTTTGTCAAACGCCTTCCGAAAATCCATGTAGACAACATCCATTGCATTCCCTTCATCAATCCTCTCTGTTAATCCATCAAAAAATTCAATTAGATTAGTCAAATACGATCTGCCTTTTACAAATCCGTGTTGGCTCTCCTTAATTAGCTTAAACCTCTCCAAGTGCCCGTTAATTTTTTCCTGCTGCTGAAACCCTCATCCATGCCTTTGCTACCTCTAGATTTGACTATTCCAACGCACTCTTGGCCGGCCTCCCATCTTCCACCCTCTGTAAACTTGTCATCCAAAACTCTGCTGCCCGTGTCCTAACTCGCACCATATCCCATTCACCCATCACCCCTGTGCTCACTGACCTACATTGGCTCAACATTCATAGTACAGTAATAGTGAAAGCTCCCTATTAAAACTCTGGGGTTTTCACCATAGCCCCCAATAAATGGTGGGGACTGTATTTGTCTCTCATTCATGGCATTCTCCTCCCTTTACCAGATGCACTGTCCGGCAACACAATCTTTTCTTTCTCTCCTTCTATGCTGAAGATGCTGGGTCTTTGCCAGAGCACAATTTCAAAAGCACTTAGTACAACTGAGGTGCCCATATTGCCACATGCTGAAATCAGGAAACTCAGTGTAAGCTGGGATACAAACATGAAGGTCCAGGCAGTGCATTTAACTGTTGACACTTTTAGGAACATAGGAACAGGGGTAAGCCATTCAGCCCCTCGAGTCTGTTCCGACATTCAATGAGATCATGGGCTGATCTGCGATCTAACTCCATATACCCACCTTTGGCCCATATCCCTTAATATCTTTGGTTAACAAAAAACTATCAATCTCTAAATTAAAATTAACAATTGATCTAGCATCAATTGCTGTTTGTAGAAGAGAGTTCCAAACTTCTACCACCCTTTGTGTGTAGAAGTGTTTCCTAATTTTACTCCTGAAAGATCTGGCTCTAATTTTTAGACTGTGCCCACTAATCCTAGAATCCCCAACCAGCAGAAATAGTTTCTCTCCATCTGTTCCCCTTAATATCCTGAAAACTTCGATCAGATCACCCCTTAACCTTCTAAATTCTAGGGAATACAACCCTAATTTATGTAATCTTTTTTCATAACTTTACCTTTGAAGTCCGGGTTTCATCAACTACGCTGCACTCCCTCCAAGGCCAATACATCCTTCCTAAGGTGTGGTGCCCAGAACTGCTCACAGTACTCCAGGTGTGGTCCAACCAGGGTTTTGTACAGCTGCAGCATAACTTCTTACTGCCTGTCTCCTGCCACTCAACCAATTTCCTAACCAAGTCAATGATTTCCCCTTGTACTCTAGTCCTCTAGATAGAATCATAGAAAGTTACAGCACGGAAGGAGGCCATTTTGGCCCATTGTGTCCGCGCCAGCCAACAAAGAGCAATCCAGCCTAATCCCACTTCCCAGCTCTTGATCCGCAGCCTTGCAGGTTAGAACATCCCAAGTGCACATCCAAGTACTTTCTAAATGTGGTTCAGGTTCCTGATTCTACCACCCTTTCAGGCAGTGAGTTCCAGGCCCCCACAACCCTCTGGGTGAAGAAATTTCCCCTCAAATCCCCTCTAAACCTTCCACCAATTACTTTAAATCTGTGCCCCCTGGTTTTTGACCCCTCTGCTAAGGGAAATAGGTCCTTTCTATCCACTTTATCTATGCCCCTCATAATTTTATACACCTCAATAACATCTCCCCTCAGCCTCCTCTGTTCCAAGGAAAACAGACCCAGCCTATCCAGTCTTTCCTCATAGATAAGATTCTCTACTCCCGGCAACATCCTTGTAAATCTCCTCTGTACCCTCTCTAGTGCAATCACATCTTTCCAGTAATGTGGTGACCAGAACTGCACGCAGTACTCTAGCTGAGGCCTAACTAGTGTTTTATGCAGTTGAAGCATAACCCCCCTGCTCTTGTATCCTATGCCATGGCTAATAAAGGCAAGCATTCCATTAGCCTTTTTGATTATTTTCTGTACCTGTTCATGACATCTTAATGATCTATGTACCTGAACCCCCAAGTCTCTGTGGACCTCCACTGTTTTTAGCTTTTTAGCATTTAGAAAGTACCCGGTTCTATCCTTTTTAGGTCCAAAATGGATGACCTCACATTTGCTTACATTGAAATCCATTTGCCACAGTTTTGCCCATTCACTTAATCTATCAATATTCCTTTGTAATTTTATAATCTGGTCTACACTGCCGCCTATCTTTGTGTCATCGGCAAATTTGGATATATGACATTCTATGCCATCATCTAAGTCGTTAATAAATATTGTGAATAGTTGAGGCACCAACACAGATCCCTGTGGGGCACTACTAGTCACATCCTGCCAATTTGAGCACCTACCTGCCCGTCTCCTGCCGTTCAGCCAATTTCCTAACCAGGTCAATAATTAAGAACATAAGAAAATAGCAGCTGGAGTAGGCCATTTGCCGCTTAGAGCCTGCTCCACCATTCATCAAGATCACGGCTGATCATCTACCTCAACTCCACCTTTCCGCACTATCCCCATATCCCTTAACTTCAAAAAATTTATCGACCTCTGTCTTGAACATACTCAATGACTGAGCATCCACAGCTCTCTGGGGGGTAGAGGATTCTAAAGATTCACAACCCTTTGAGTGAAGAAATTTCTCCTCATCTCAGTCGTAAATTGCCGACCCCTTATTCTGTGACTGTGACCTCATGTTCTAGATCCCCCAGCCAGGGGAAACATTTTCCCAGCATTAACCCTGCCAAGCCCCTTAAGAATTTTATATGTTTCAATGAGATCACCTCTCATTCTTCTGAACTCTAGGGAATATAGGCCTAGTCTACTCAATCTCTCCTCATAGGGCAATCCCCTCATCCCAGGAACCAGACTAGTGAACCTTCGCTGCACTCCCTCTAAGGCAAGTATGTCTTTCCTTAGGTAAGGAGACCAGAACTGCACACAGTACCCAAGATGTGACCTCACCAATGCCCTGTATAATTGTAGTAAGACTTCTTTACTCTCAAACACTAATCTCTTTGTAACAAAAGTTAACATACCATTTGCTTTCCTAATTGCTTGCTGTAGCTGTGTGTTAACTTTCTGTAATTCATGTACAAGGACACCCAGGTCCCTCTGAGTGCAAACATTTCCCTGCCTCTCACCATTCAAAAAATATTCTGCTTTTTTGTTTTTCCTACCAAAGTGGACAACTTCACACTTCCCACATTGTAATCTATTTGCCATGTTCTTGCCCACTCAGTCAACCTGTCTATATCTCTCTGCAGCCTCCTCACAGCTTACTTTCCCACCTAGCTTTGTATCATCAGCAAACTTGGATACGTCACACTCAGTCCCTTCATCTAAGTCATTAATATAGATTGTAAATAGCTGAGGCCCAAGCACTGATCCTTGCAGTACCCTGCTAGTTACAGCCTGCCAACCTGTAAAGGTCCTGTTTATTCCTACTCTCTGTTTTCTGTCCATTAACCATCCTCAATCCATGTTTATATATTATCCCAATACCATGAGTCCTAATTTTGTGTAATAACCTCTTGTGTGGCACCTTATCAAATGCTTTTTGAAAATCCAAATACACTACATCCAGTGGTTCCCCATTATCCGTCCTACTTGCTATATCTTCAAAAAAATCAAATAAATTTGTCAAACACGATTTCCCTTTCATAAAACCATGTTGACTCTGCCTAATCATATTATGATTTTCTAAGTGTAACCCCTTCACGGTTCTCTAGATATATGTGAGATGTGGTCTCTGTTGTAGACAGTATTCTATAGTCCAGTAAGGAGATCACTACTACAATGGCTTAATTCTAATTATCTTACTTTATAGTTTTAACGTCAGACAGTATAAGAAGATTACAGGTCAATGAACTAAATTAGACATTTGCATACATTAGAATGAATCTAGACATAATAAACATACATTCTCCATTTACATGGATTCAAAGGAGAATCTGTCCCTGTGTCCAAATTCGAGTGCACTCTTTCGTTGGCGCGCTTAAGTTGGAGCTCATGGTATGTATAATGTCTGCAAGACTTACAACTCCGAACCCCTTCGTTGAATTCTCTTCACGATCACTGAATCCCACTTTGAGTTCTGGATGCAGAGCTACTAATACGAAGGGCGGCGGCCGAGTTTGGAAGCCCGGGACGGGATGCGGCAGCCATTTGCCTCCTGAGCCCTCTTTTCAGAGCTCCTGCCCTCTTCTCTTCCAGTCGCTCCTTTCTTCCCGCTCAAAAAACCCCGACTCCACCCCTTCCTCCTGGGGTTTCTGCCTGGAGACTGCGCAGCCTCACTGTCTGCAACAGTTGATACTGGTGCAGAATTATGGAAAGTCTGCTCTTAGTCACATTGTGTCCTTAAAAGTTCTTGCCGTACCTTCACATGGGCAACTTTAACCCAGGGATTTATAACAATGATAATACAGTGTCTAAGTTAAAGATTGATAACCATACTTAGCGTACATAACATTTCCAGTGGGTATTACACTCCCCCCCCCCTACCAAATATAGGCATGTCCCCATGACTAATGAACTTTACACATAAGGGGTTGCATGCTTCCCAACCATGTATAAAGGGAGGTAACATATCGAACCGTAGGGGCTATCATTACACTTGGCACTCCTAGTGTACTGTATGTCAATCTTTCAGGAACCTTCTTAACTCGCTGTGAGCTCCTTATTTCGGATACCCGGTCTTCAGTTCCTTCAACTACGTTGGAGGCGTTGGTTCCTTTGTTATCATGCCTTTCAGTCTCTTTTATCTCCTTCTCAGAAGCATCTGGTTCTTCCCAGACCATGTCCAAGTCTGAGCTAAATGGTTCAGACAATTCATCCAGATTCTGTCTTATGCGTCTTTCTGGGAGGTCGTACCATAGATCCCATTCTTCATCTTCCGACTCATCAGGTTCCTCATGATCCACACACTGTGTCATGGGTTTTCTGTCTTCTGGAACAAAGTTTTCCTGGTTTCTCATTTTTTTCCTTCTTCTTCTCTGCAGGGTTCTCCTACTAGGTGTCGGCTCATTATCCGCTGGCGGATCCAGACGCACTTGCTGTCCCAATGGCAGGATATGATTCCGGTGCAATATTTTTATGGGTCCATTCCCACCTGCAGGTTTTAGCCGAAACACAGGTAGTTGTGACATTTGACTTTCAACAATGTAAGGTGTAGAAGTCCAGCGGTCTGCTAACTTATGTTTCCCTTGAAGTCCTAGGTTCCGTATGAGAACTCGGTCACCAGGCATGAGTTGGGAAAAACGGATCTTCTGGTCATACCTCTGCTTATTTCCTTTATTCTTGTTGTGTATGTAACCTGTTCCACCTTAAGAGAGCTTAAGCCTGTTCCACCTTAAGAGATGTACTACTTTCTCAGGCTGCTGTAGACGTAATACCGGGGGTGAACACACCGGTATATAAGCACTGTGCAGTAATCTTGTATTCAGTGTAGTCCCTACCTCCTACCAGTAAAGACCTGTTTTATTGTTACTGATTAAGTCTGAGTATTAATTACTTGAACAACTCACAGACTTAACACTGGCGACGAGTCAGATTCTTACCCTGCGGCAGTTATTCCACGGCGGCTTCGTCCACAGACAGGACGTTGAAGAGAGGTTTCAAATCTCACCACCCCACTGGAAGCGACAGGCATTAGGACCCTGAAGCCTCCATCAGCGACTGAAAACTGGAGGACAGAAGACATCCTGCAGCTTCTTTTTCAACCTCGGTGGTGGGTAAGCCGAGCAGCGTTGGCTGCAAAGACAGGGCTGGGGGAAGTCGGAGGAACAAGGGCGATCGGAGATAAGGGCCATCGATCGCAATCCCTGATAAGGGCCGCACTCGGGCTGAAAGGCGCAGCGTCGGCAGACACTGAAGGCGCGAGAGCCGCGGTGAAAAGCGCGGGCCATCGATCGCGGCGGAGATAAGGGCCGCACTCGGGGCTGAAGGGAGACGGCGTCGGGGGACGGGTGAAGACCGCCAAGCGCGGGAAAACCGCCATTTTGTGGGCGGAGGGCGACGGCAAGAGCGGGAAGCCGCCATCTTGGATAGCAGTAAAAAAAAAAAAAATCTGAGAAATTGCAAATCTGATAAAGTACTACAATGCCTAAACACGGGAATATTAGCAACTTTGATAGTGACATCGAAGATTGGGCCATATATGTTGAACGAGTTAAAAATTATTGTAAGGCCAATAAAATTCGTGAGGCTGATAAAGCACTAACATTATTAAATTTAATGGGTGCGAAGACATACGGACAATTGAAACACCTGTTATCACCAGATGAACCGGCGGATAAGACGTTCGATGAGATTGTTACTGTCCTGAAAGATCATCTAAACCTCACGCCGCTGAGGCTAGCGGAACGATTTAAATTTTACGACAGAAGGCAGCTACAGCATGAAAGCAATGCTGAATATTTGCTGGAATTGCGTAAATTAGCGAAATATTGCCAGTTTGGAACGGGACTGACAGATGCACTACGAGACAAATTTGTGTGTGGTTTATTTAAACAGGATACACAAAAGCGACTGCTCGAGGAGAATGAGCTGACGCTTGAGAAGGCGGTCACTATGGCAGCAGCACACGAAGCCGCAGCGAGAGGCACGGCAGTAATGCAGCTACGGTCACCGGAGCTCAGTGCACACAAATTGGGTGTGAGTTCTGGCAAATGTTATCGTTGTGGAAAGACAACGCATGATCAGAACCAGTGTTGGTTTAAAAACCAAGAATGCAGAACATGTGGTAAGCTTGGACATATAGCTAGAGTATGCAGGTCAGGGAAGAAGACCAGCAACAAGAAGTCACCGCAAGGGAAATACGCAAAGGTACACAAGGTGGCCGAACAGGAGTCCGATCCAGACGCTGGCAGTAATGAACTGGCTGGCTTAAGCAGTATTGAACTGGCTAGCTTAAGGGTACTCAACGTTGGTAAGGGTGCAGACCTCCAGACAATTTGGGTTACTCTTCAGATAGAAGGAGTCCAAGTAAAAATGGAATTGGACACTGGATCGGCATTGTCGGTCATGAATAAGAAAGATTACAGAAGGTTATTCCAACATATTCCCCTACAGGATACGGAGATTATATTGACAACCTACACGGGGCAGAGAGTGTACCCCATCGGGACAATAAAGGTTGCAGTGGCCAACAAGGGCGAAGGAAGTCAAATAATGGACTTATATGTGCTACCGGAGGGAGGTCCACCACTACTAGGCCGGGAGTGGTTTAGAAACATAAATATGGACTGGCATTCGCTAAAAGCCATAAAGAGTGAGAACTCGGTGCAGATAATCAGCCCAGACTCGAGAACTGATGATGGTAAGACCAACCCATGTGCAAAAGACAAAGTTTCAGCACAGAATTCCACTGAGCAACAACAATAGTTTAACAGAGAATTCTGAGTCTGTCAAGTCTACTGATATGCACATTTTTGAGGGACACTGGGCTCGAACTCAACTCCATTTCAAACTGCAACAGCAATTAGAACAAATGATTCGCCGTTTTGAGCAAGAGATGAATGCGACGAAAGAGTTCTTTGATATAGAGTGGGAACATCTGGAAAGACAACAGAAGCAGCTGCTGGAGCAAATGGCGCAGGAGCACACAAAACGTCTGATGTCAGAGGAGTTAACGGTCAGCCAACTCCTGCATATGCTGAAGGACAGGACTCTGAAATGGGAAAAACTTGAACACGAACTTCAATATTCAAACGAAAGGGGTTCGGAGCTCTCAAAGGTTATTGGAAGAGCTGAGGTGGCAACACAGACTGAGATGACTGCAACAGAGCAGCCCTTGGATGCCAAAAGTACGCTGACTCACGTCAACGTAGAACAACAGACCGCTGAAACAGCTGCTCCGGTAGAGGGATTGAATAGTCCGATCAATCAATCTCCAAAAGAAGTTGAAGTAGTAAAATCTCAAATGAGGTCATTAGTAAACGACTTGCTGAAAGCCCAGAAAAAGCTGGATGAAGAGGTACGCATGAAGAAGTCTCTTCAGGAAAGATGTCTGGACTTGGAACAAAAGCTGGCTAACGCCCAGCTGGGTATGGAGGAAATAGAAGACCCTCTCGCTGGCCTAGATCAGGACGACACCGAATATTACTATGTCCTGTCCTGCCCAACTTGTAACTTCGACTCCCACCATACAGAAATCATGGAGGAGCACCGAAAGTCTACGGAACATCGGGAGAAGGTGGCTCTACTACGGAAAAAGGAGGAAGAGAAGGAGGAACTGCGCATGCAGCTGGCAGCTGACAGTGGAGCCCAGAGAGTCTCCAAGAAGCAGAAAAGGAAAAGTCAAAACAGAAGATGACCCATCTGAACCATTATCACCTCTACCAGATCACACACGTGGTCCCTCCGAACGGAGCCAAATCAGTTCGGAAGTTCAAGCTGTTAAATCCATGAAAGGACTATTGACTGAGTAACGTGAACCGACTACACCACAGAGATTGAATCTGTGAACTGTTTTCCGCAGAGACTGAATCTGTGATATGTTACGTTAAACATGAAGTTATATATGTATATATGTTATTACGTTATGTTAAATGGGGGGATGACTATAAAGCTAAGAAGGGAGGAGTGTTGTGTATGTAACCTGTTCCACCTTAAGAGAGCTTAAGCCTGTTCCACCTTAAGAGATGTACTACTTTCTCAGGCTGCTGTAGACGTAATACCGGGGGTGAACACACCGGTATATAAGCACTGTGCAGTAATCTTGTATTCAGTGTAGTCCCTACCTCCTACCAGTAAAGACCTGTTTTATTGTTACTGATTAAGTCTGAGTATTAATTACTTGAACAACTCACAGACTTAACAATTCTGTTTGGCAGAAACAGACTCAGCAAGTTCATAAGCAGCTTGCAATTCCTTTCTCATGTCAGATACATACTTGAGGTAAGTTCTCTGTGATGTGCCATCACTGGATACTCCGAAACACAAATCCACCGGCATCCTCGCTTCACGTCCAAACATGAGGTAGTACGGTGAAAAACCAGTAGCGTCATTTCGGGTACAATTATAAGAATGAACAAGATGTCCAATGTGCCGACCCCACTTGTTCTTTCGCTTTGAATCCAGCGTTCCAAGCATGTCTAACAAAGTACTGTTAAACCGCTCAGGTTGAGGATCTCCCTGAGGATGGTATGGAGTTGTTCTTGACTTCTCAATCCCGAGCATGGACAACAACTCATGTATAAGTCTACTTTCAAAGTCTCTACCTTGATCACTGTGTATTCGCTTTGGCAGTCCATAGTGGATGAAGTATTTCTCCCACAACACTTTGGCAACGGTGGATGCTTTCTGATCCTTTGTGGGAAAAGCTTGGGCGTAGCGAGTATAATGATCTGTAATGACCAAGACATTTGCGGTATTGCTGGAATCGGGTTCGATGGACAGAAAATCCATACAGACAAGGTCTAGAGGTCCATCACTTTGCATGTGAAACAGAGGAGCAACTCTTTTAGGTAAAGTCTTTCTCTGGACACAACGTGCACAGGACTTGCAGAACTCCTCAACCGCAGACTTCATACGCGGCCAATAGAATCTGTCCTTGACCAACCCATAGGTCTTATCTACTCCCAGATGACCTGCGTCATCATGCAAAGACTTCATCACTATTTCCCTGTACTTTTCAGGCAGGACCAACTGTGAATGACATGGTTTAGTGGGTGGGTGAGTGATTCTACACAACACTCCCTCTTTAATTTCCAAGTGGTCCCATTCTCTTAGGAGCAGACGACAGTCAGGATGTTTTGATTTGTCGATCTGTGTAATATCACCCAGACGGAGAGCTGAAAACACCTCATGAATACAGGGATCCTCCTGTTGTGCTTTGGATATTTCAGATGAACACAACATGGGTAAGTTTTGTACATCCAAACTGGAAAGGTTGCAAAATGCTTGGGGAACAGCATGCATTGACGCTCCCAAGTGGTCAATCTCTCGGGCATGAAATGAATTCTTTGGTCCAGATACCACGGACATCTGACACATTACTTTCACATCTGCTGAAGCAACATCTTTCCACTCTGGTTTCTGGTAGTGTGGGCGACGAGACAGAGCATCTGCGTCAATGTTCTGGTTCCCAGGTCTGTACCTGAGACTAAAGTCGTAAGCAGATAGTGCAGCAAGCCAGCGGTGGCCGGTGGCATCAAGTTTTGCCGAAGTCAACACATAGACAATAATCCATTAACCTGTCCTCACTTCAAACTTCGCTCCATACAGATAATCCTGCAGCTTATCCACCACCCCCCACTTCAACGCCAAGAATTCTAGCTTATGAGCTGGGTAGTTACGCTCTGATGGCGTAAGACTGCGACTGATGAACGCTACGGGTCTCAGCCCTGCTCCTTGGTCCTGATACAACACACCACCCAACCCTTCTTGACTGGCATCCACGTGTAGCACATATGGCAGCTGTGGGTTTGCAAAAGCCAACATGGGGGCTTGAGTAAGACTTTGCTTTAAGGTGTGGAAGGCCTCTTCGCATTTCTCATCCCATCTAACACCAAAAGGCTCAGAGGGTTTGAAGTAGTCCTTGTTCTCTTTACCTTTAGCCTTTTTCTTCCTCTCGGCTGGTGGGAGGTAACCAGCCAGCAGCTGATTCAGAGGATGGGCCACTTTGGAGTAATCCTGCACAAAGCGCCTGCAATATCCGCAGAACCCAAGAAATGACCACAAGGCAGTCACTATGTTCGGTTTGGGCCATGTGGTAACAGCTTCGATCTTGGATGGATCTGTGGCTACTCCATCCTGTGATACAATGTGCCCCACATAGGACACGGATGTTTGGCAAAACTGACACTTGTCCAATGATAGCTTGAGACCTTCATCCTCCAGGCGACCAAGCACTTTCAGCAACCGAGCTTCGTGTTCTTCAAGGGTTGCCCCAAACACAATGATATCGTCCAAGTACACCAATACTTCGAGCAAGTTCATGTCCCCAACTGTTTGTTCCATTATTCTTTGAAAAGTTGCTGGAGCGCCTGAAACTCCCTGTGGCATCCTTTCAAATTGGTAGAACCCAACTGGACATATAAAGGCTGTCTTTTCTTTGTCCGATTCACTCATCGGTATTTGGTAGTATCCACTTCTGAGATCCAACACACTGAACCACTTGCTTCCATTAAGACAAGCCAGTGCATCCTCAATTCTTGGAACGGTGTATTGGTCGGGAATAGTACGTCTGTTAAGCGTCCTAAAGTCCACACACATCCGAATCTTTCCGTTCTTTTTCCTCACCACCACTATAGGAGATGCATAAGGACTCCTGGACTCGGTAATGATCTCAGCTTCTTTTAACTGCGACAGGTGCTGTCTCACTGCTTCGATGTCAGCTGGTGCCAGCCGTCGAGACCTCTCCCGAAAGGGTTTATCCTCGGTAATTCTGATAGAATGGCGAGTACTACCAACATCAAACTCATGAGTAGAGAAAACTCCTCTCCGCTCCATCATCTTCCTGACTAATCGGTCCTTCCATTCTTTAGGAACGAATGAATCTCCAAAGTTGAAGGAGGAGGGTGTCAGATATCCGGTTGAGTTAACTTTGGACTCTTCCTTCACATGTGACGACAGTACATTTACAGGAAACAGATGCGCAATCGGCATTCCTTTCCTCAATGTGATTCCTTTGCCTGACATATTCCTCACGTTCACTGTAACTCTCCTTGACATCACAGCTGTCAGGGTCTGCAACTCTGGTCTCACCAGAAGCTCATTTGGAAACCGTGACTCTTCTGCAGGATCATCAGGTGACTCTATCAGAATGGCTTCAGTACCTGGCGTTCCAGGGAATTTTGGTATCCCAGGGATTCTAGCCACTCCTCCAGGACGCAGGGTGATAGGTTTGGCTCGAACGTACCACACAGTTCCTCTTTTGCTATCTATGTCGGAAGAAAGTTCAGGCAGTTTCTCAAAAGCCTTTTTGAAAACAGGGTGAATGTGTCTGGTGCTCAAGAAGTTTTCACCTCCCTGCTCTTTGCAGCTTGTCAGGAGTCGTCTCACTATGGGTGTATTACTGCCAACCAGTATGGAAACCTCACCTTTCACCATGGGGTCAGGGCAAACCAACACAAGTGCATCAATGGTCTCAGTGGTCCCTACATCAGCTTCCAAGAACTCCAACCTCAGCGACAAATAGCCATCATATGGGTAATCAGCAGGACTAAGGCCCCAGATCTGCAGAAGACTGATTGGGGTTAACGGCAAATGCGTCAGGTATCGGTCATAGAAGGATCTGTACAGTATGGTAACCTGAGAACCCGTGTCGGGGATAGCTTTAGTATAAATGCCTTCAATCTGTATTGATACAGCAGAACTCGGCCCTACTAAACCGTCAGGTATGATGTCTTTCATATCCCCTCGTCTATTATTGCACTTAGCGGAACGTGTCTTAACTACAGGGACAGCAGGCCGTTCCGTTACTGTGCCCCTTTGTAGTTTCCCGACTTCTTGGTAAGTTTTATGAGACGGTCATTTACTTTTTTTAGATTTTCCTCACCTCTACATTCTCGCTTGAAATGTCCATCCTTTCCACAGTTATAACAAAAGACTCCAGGTCTATCTCCTTCATGGGGATATCCTTTAGAGGAATCATTCATTTTGCTGTTAGACTTCGCAGGGTGTTCAACCTTTTGCACCCGTGCGTCATCCCTTTCTGTGTTGGGCTTAGACCGAAAATATGCCATCTCGGCTCTCATGACATTTATTTCCTTCTTCAGCTGTTCCATCTCAGGGTTGACATCACCCTTAGGAGTAGGAACTGTAACAGGAGTCACAAGCTTGGACATCACAGCACTCTTTGCTACATTCCGGGCCTGAAGCATATCCTCCTCCTCTCTGACTTCCCTTAGCAGCTCAGTGAAGGTAGGTGGATCTCGCAACTTATGGGTCATGCGTATGCGAAGAGCAGTCACGTCTTCGAGCAATGCACCTCGCACAACCTGTTCAATGCGGAACCGATTCATTTCAGGCAACTCAATCCCTCTTTTCCGTAACATACAATGCAGCAGTTTGTCTATTCTCAGCAGATAACTGGACAGCTTCTCTCCCTCACACTGGAATGTGCTTCTGAATCTGACCATCAAATCTGAAATGGTTTCAGTAGTTCCAAAGGCAGTTTCTAGAGCCTGCATGTAGTCAAAGGAAGTAGCAGAGGTGTTCTGCGCCTTTAAGAATCTTACAATGTCAGCAGCAGGACCCTTAAGGCTTTCTACTATTCTCTGCCTCTTCACATTGTCACTGCACTGCCATTCCTCTAGCAGAGGCAGGGTCTGCTCAGCCCAGGCGTCGTACTCTTCTTCCCCACTGGGAGTTGGTCTCACTCCTGAGAACATACGGAGCTTACGGTATCCCTGAGCCTCGAAGGGCAGATTGGTGCATTTATCCACCAGAGAACTAATGGCACTGACCAACTGAGTGTTCATATCCAGGGCCGAAGGACCTATCAAACCTTTGACATCAGCAACAGTCTTTCCTTCTTGTCCCAAGAATGACAACAACTTGGTCTGAAACCCTTCTTCTTCCTTAGTAGTAATAGGGACAAACTGAACTGGCCAGGGACCAGCCTCTTCAGAAAGCCCAACTGCCTCAGGTAAACCATGACCTCTCAGGTTCTCTGATGTCTGGATCAACACAAACTGCTTCTTGGTAGCTGTATCCAAGCAGCGCTCAACTATCCTAACCTTTCCAAAGGCTTTGACACAATTCAGAGCCCTTAGCAAGACATCATCAGGGTCATCGTTAGCAACACCATTCAGCACAATGGCATGGGTAGTAGCTATCTGCTTCCGTTTGCACCAAGCTTCAACCTCAATAACATCCATCTTTTATGCTCAAACAGCCCAGTAGAAACCACAAACCACTCTCTTAGCAATGAGCATTCAATACTGTTAATTTACTGACATAAATAGACCACAATCCCGGACGAGCCCCCAAAATGTAACCCCTTCACAGTTCTCTAGATATATGTGAGATGTGGTCTCTGTTGTAGACAGTATTCCTAAGTCCAGCAAGGAGATCACTACTACAATGGCTTAATTCTAATTATCTTACTTTATAGTTTTAACGTCAGACAGTATAAGATGATTACAGGTCAATGAACTAAATTAGACATTTGCATACATTAGAATGAATCTAGACATAATAAACATACATTCTCCATTTACATGGATTCAAAGGAGAATCTGTCCCTGTGTCCAAATTCGAGTGCACTCTTTCGTTGGCGCGCTTAAGTTGGAGCTCATGGTATGTATAATGTCTGCAAGACTTACGACTCCGAACCCCTTCGTTGAATTCTCTTCACGATCACTGAATCCCACTTTGAGTTCTGGATGCAGAGCTACTAATACGAAGGGCGGCGGCCGAGTTTGGAAGCCCGGGACGGGATGCGGCAGCCATTTGCCTCCTGAGCCCTCTTTTCAGAGCTCCTGCCCTCTTCTCTTCCAGTCGCCCCTTTCTTCCCGCTCGAAAAACCCCGACTCCACCCCTTCCTCCTGGGGTTTCTGCCTGGAGACTGCGCAGCCTCACTGTCTGCAACAGTTGATACTGGTGCAGAATTATGGAAAGTCTGCTCTTAGTCACATTGTGTCCTTAAAAGTTCTTGCCGTACCTTCACATGGGCAACTTTAACCCAGGGATTTATAGCAATGATAATACAGTGTCTAAGTTAAAGATTGATAACCATACTTAGCGTACATAACATTTCCAGTGGGTATTACATAAGTGCCCTGTTACCACGTCCCTAATAATAGATTCTAGCATTTTGCCTACTACTGATGTCAGGCTAACTGGCCTATAGTTCCCCGTTTTTTCTCTTCCTCCTTTCTTAAGTAACGGGGTTATGTTTGCTACCTTCCAATCCTTGGGGACTGTTCTAGAATCTAGGGAATTCTTTAACATTAATACCAGTGCATCCACTATCTCTGCAGCTACCTCTTAAAACCCTAGGATGCAGGTCGTCAGGTCCAGGGGATTTGTCACCACTTAGTCCCATTAATTTCTCCAGTACTAAGTCTTTACTTATACTGATTTCTTGAAGTTCCTCATTCTCTCTGGACCCGGTTCCCCATTATTTCCAGAATGTTTTTTGTGTCCTCTATTGTGAAAACAGATACAAAGTATTTGTTTAATGTCTTTGCCATTTCCTTATTGTCCATTATAATTTCTCCTGTCTCTGCCTCTAATGGGCCCACCTTTACTTTCACTAATCTCTTCCTATTTACATACCTATAGAAACCTTTACAATCTGTTTTTATGTCTCTTGCTAATTTATTCTCGTTCTTTTTTTTCTTTCCTTATCAATTTCTTGGTCCTCCTTTGCTGAATTCTAAAATCCTCCCAATCCTCAGTCTTACTGCTCTTTTTGGCAACAATATAAGCCTCTTCCTTTGATCTAATACTATCTTTAACTTCTCTTGTTAGCCACGGTTGGACCACTTTTCCTGTGGGGTTTTTGTGCCTTAAAGGAATGTGTATTTATTGTAAATTATGTATTAATTCTTCAAATGCTAACCATTGCTTGTCTACCATCATACCTTTTAATGTAGTTTCCCAATCTACCTTAACCAACTCACCCCTCATGCCTACGTAGTTTGCTTTGTTCAGATTTAAGACCTTCGTTTTGGATTTAACTAAATCACTTTCAAACTCAATATAAAATTCTATCATATTATGGTCACTCTTCCCTCAATTCTGTGGGTTTCAACCTTTGATAACAGTCTCTTATGTGGGACTGTGACAGCACCTCCCAAACCCGCGACCTCTTCCACCTAGAAGGACAAGGGCAGCAGGCACATGGGAACACCACCACCTCCTAGTTCCCCTCCAAGTCACACACCATCCTGACTTAGAAGTATATCGCTGATCCTTTATCGTCACTGGGTCAAAATCCTGGAACCCCCTACCAAACAGCACTGTGGGAGTACCTTCACCACATGGACTGCAGCGGTTCAAGGCGGCAGCTCACCACCACCTGCTCAAGGGCAATTAGGGATGGGCAATAAATGCTGGCCTTGCCAGTGACGCCTACATCCCATAAATGAATAAATAAAAACTTTATCAAATGCCTTCTGGAAGTCCATATAAATAACATGCATAGACATTCTGGCCTAGAAATTCATTAGGGCGCTGCCAGCTTTGCGCCCAGTTAACGCCTAAAGAGTGATTTTGCGCCAAAAATGAGTTTGCGCAGATATTCAGCGCAGCGGTATTGGCGGCGGTAGCCGTTAGCGCTGCGCCGGCACCGATGACGTCATCGGTGTGCGCAGTGCCCCGGTACCGCCCCGATCCCCATATTTAGTTGCGGCCGCCTCCTCCGAAGCGGCCGCAAACAGCGACCAGAGAACGGGGCCGTACTGAATCCTTAGTGGGGCGCTTTAAAGGGGAAGGTGCGGCCGGCCGCTTTTTCGGCGGCCGCCTGCCCGCACCTCCTTCCCCGGCCTCCTCCACCCCGCCGCCCCCCCCCCCCCCCCCCCGCGGCATTGCCGGCTGGTTTGCGGGAGCCCGGCACTTCTCCGTTGTGCCGGGCTCTTTTGCCGGCACTCGCGATCGGGGCTCCGGCTGTTGCAGGCACCTCCCCCTTAAGAGAAGGAGGAGGCCTGCAGTACCACAGCCTGCCGCTCCGCAGCGGCTGGCGCAGCGGCGCCAAGAGCACTGATATTCAGTGTCAGCGCCCCAAGCGGAGGCGGGCACACCCTGGTATAGCGCCCGGCTCCGAATTGGGGCGCTAACAATGAATATCTGGCGATCGCTATAGGCTTCCCGCCCAGCGCTAACTTTTGGGCGCTAGCCAGCTGGCGGGGCCATAGTGAATTTCTAGGCCTCTCTGTCCACTACTTCAGTGAACTCTTTAAAAAATTAAATCAGTTTTGTCAGGCATGACCTACCTTTCACAAATCCATGCTGGCTCTCTCTGATCAACTGAAAATTTTCGAGGTGTTCAGTCACCTTATCCTTAATTATAGACTCTAGCAATTTCCCGACAACAGATGTTAGGTGAACTGGCCTATAATTCCCTGGTTTCCCTCTCTTGCCATTCTTAAAAAGCGGAGTGACATGTGCAATTTTCTAATTTAAAGGGACGGTTCCTTAATCTAGAGAACTTTGGAAGATTACAGCAAGAAAGAACTTGCAATTATATAGCAACTTCCACGATGTCCCAAAACGCTTTACAGTCAGTGCCTTTTAAAGTGCAGTCACTGTTGCAATGTAGGGAATCTGCAGTGATGTTGGTTGAGGGATAAATGTTGGCCAGGATACCAAGAGAACTCCCCCTGCTCTTCTTCGAATAGTGTCATGGGATCTTTTACATCCACCCGAGAGGGAAGAAGGGACCTCGGTTTAACGTCTTATCCTCTGACTGTGCAGCACTCCCTCAGTACTGCACTGGGAGTGTCAGCCTAGTTTACGTGCTCAAGTCTCTGGAGGGGGACTTGAGCCCACGACCTTCTGAATCAGGGGCGAGAGTTCTACTATGTTGAATAAATCAGCTTCTCCACCTGTCAACTACAGCACTATTATATACTGCATATATCTTATAGCAGTGAAGCAGTCCAACTGCTGCACATGTGGGTCTGGATTTATTCAGCAATAGCACCACAGAATTCATTTGGTCTTAATTGTTTCTACACCACGGCCAAGCAGTTCTATGATCAGGTTAGTAAAGATTACCTGGCATGACATTCAGCTGGAAGGAATAAAGTTTGTTTGCATCAGGGAAATCCAGTTTGCACGTGCCTGCAGAAATAAAATCAATAAATGGACTGAATGAAAGTAGAGTCAGTACTAAGAACAAAAAACAGAAGCAAAGTCAAGGAGCACAAAAGATCCCTTACCCCATCCCTCTGATACATCAACTCTCCCATCGAAGCCCCTCCCTCTGGTACATTAACTCTCCCATCGAAGCCCCTCCCTCTGGTACATTAACCCTCCCATCGAAGCCCCTCCATCTGGTACATCAACTCTCTCATTGAAGCCCCTGCCTCTGGTACATTAACTCTCCATCGAAGCTCATCCCTCTAGTACCCTAGCCCTCCAATTGTAGCATCCATTTGTATTTTGACTGCTCTCAATCTGCCTGTCTACTCCTGGGCAGGTAGATTATTACAAACATTTTTCACTCTTTGATTAAAGATGTTCTTAGCATCTGTGTTTTTCTGTACTTTATATCTAAATTTTGATAAATATATAACACAGAAATTATAACCAACAAATTGTGCAATGAGTTAATCCATCAGAGCATCACTTACATAACAGGCCATTATCAATCAATCCATTACAGTATTCAGCTGGCAAGCCATAGACCTGACAGTGAGGCCATGTAGTGGGGTAATAATAATCCTATAGATCTACTGACGAAGCATGGCCATTTATTTCTGGAAAATCAAGTGGGACAAATAACTGATGACAGCAAGGGAACAATTGGGAATTGGTGACCAGAACATGCAAGAATAGAAATTGTCAATAATAAGGGTACTGGACTGGGAAAGGGCAAAATTCAGAGAGATAAACGGTTTGTCCCAAATTAACTGGGTAGAATAGTTAGCAAACAGGATGATAAATTGGCAGCGGAGAATCGTCAAACATGAAATGGATCGACTACAAAATAAATATATTCTCAAAAGGTGAAAAGAGGCGCATCAAGGAATAGAGGTCCATAAAGAAAGATTAAAACAAATCTGAAATTTAAAAGGGAGGCACATGATAAAGTAGCCATGACAATACTTAAGAAAATCACGGGGAATATAGAAAGTATAGTGGGAGGTAGAAAGGGAGACTAGAAGGGTTAAAAAGTAACATGTAAAGCTCTCATGGCGGAAGGAAGAAGTCTGTGGAGGATGATGGCATGGTGGAGATATTAAATACTTTATATTGATTTTTGCAACTGATGCTGGAAGTGAGAATGTAGATGTACTAGACGAGGGTATGGAACAACTGGTAGAGGTAACTGAAGAAGAATTGGTACTGAATATGTTAGAACTCCGAGTGGATCAGTCACTGGGCCCTGATGGCTTCACTCTTGGCTGTTAAAAGGAGTCAGAAAGGAGAGAGCAGAGGTCCTGGACCAGTTAGTCTAATATCAGCTGGGACAAACTGTTGGAAGCCATAACTCAAGGTAAAATTAGTGAGCATTTAGAAATACCTGGGTTAATCAAGGACAGACAGCACAGATTTGTTAAAGGGGAGTCATGTTTGACAACTTCAATATAGTTTTTGCAAGAAGTGATAAAGAGAATGCAGTGGTGTGTATAGATTCTCAGAATGTGTTTCATGAAGTGTCTCACTGGAGACTTGTTGGAAAAAGTTGGATTTGAGCACAAGGAACACAATCTCAAAATGTGCTGATGACAAAAGGAGATTTGGCCAACAGCAATGTCCCCCGTATGCTGCACTGCCTCCTGCACGGCTTGCCTCCCCCAATGCGCGGCCCATTCAAATTTTTTGTGCATGCGCGGTATCTACGATGTAAAAGCCGGTGAGCGGCCTGCGCGGGATTTTGCAGGTGACTGTGCAGCCACACAGCTTAGGGGGAACATTGGTCAACAGTGAGGAGAACTGTAAAAACTTCAGGAAGGTAGACTGGGGGAAGAAGCATTTTAATGTGGATAAGTGTGAGGTAATGCACTTTGGGAGGAAAAACAAGGAATGAGAGTGTACACTCAATGGATAGACACTAAAGGGTGTGGATGAAGAGAGTGAACTAAGGGATCAAATACATAATTTCCTGAAAGTGCGAGTGCAGGGAGATAAAGCCATAAAAACATGTTGGATTTTATAAATAGGGGCCTCAAAGAATAAGGTTTTCATTAACTTCCTCCATACCTGTCCTTTTTGATGCAGACATTTCACACGGCAGTCTTCATGACCACACACTTAGCTTCTGAGGAAGTCAGTTACCAAGCTTTTAAAAACTTCATCACTAAAAGCTTACCCATTATTCTGCATGAACACCTAAAGTAAAGGCTGTTGGATCACTGACTGTATTAAACAGAGAAAACAAACTGAAAAAGCAAGCAAATCTTGGAGGCCATGTCAAAAACTATTAACCGAGGGCCACATTCTCCTTTTATCGAAAAATAAATGCCTCTCTAACAAAATGGGGATGGTGTGCTGTTTTGAAAGCTGCAATCTTGTTGTAGGAGATTTGTGCATCAGGAATGTAGAAATAACCGGTAATATCTGATGTAATGATAATTCAGCATTTTCCCAGCAGCTAAGTGGTGTAAATTGTGGTGTATGTGCCTTTAAGAGCAATTGTGGTGTATGTGCCTTTAAGAGCCCCAGGTGTGCGTAATGCCGGTAATTGCCACTTGGGCTATATAAGCCTGTGTATTGTGTATATCCTTTAGAACCCCCCCCCCCCCCCCAGACTTGCTTAGTAAATACCTATGAACCAACTCCTGTCTTCAGTGTCTTTATCTACACACGGACACCACAGTGGCGACGAGGATGGGAAACGGACTTACCTGCAATTCGGCAGCACCTCAAGGACATCGATTCCTCCAGCGTCCAGAAGACTCAAGGAAGTAATAGAAACTGTGGTTTCACCAGCTGGCCAAGCTGGTGGCAGGTACTGCGCTAATCCTTCCTGGGCGTCAGGCTGGGGCTCCAGCGGCGGGCTCTACAGCTGAGACAGGCAGCGAAATCGGAGGCAAGCAATAATGGACTGGGAGGGTGCACTCGGGAGACGGCCAGCACGGCAAGCAGGTCAGCGTTTAGACCTCCGTCGGGAACGAGTCTCCAACAGTGAATAAACGGAAACCACAGTAAAACAGCATTGTTATCGGTAGCAGCGGCGGGAAAGCGCAGGAAGCGCCATATCGTTGCTACAGAGAGAAAAAAAAAGCGCGGGAAGCGCCATATCTTTTTTGAAATGCCTAAGTCTGGCAATATTGATGCTTTTGATAACGAAACAGAGCCTAACTTTGGCAATATTGATGTTTTTGATAACAAGATAGAGGATTGGACCACATATGTAGAAAGAGTGGAGGTGTTTTGCACCGCAAATGGAATAGAAGATGAAAAAAAAGCTTCAGTGCTTCTGGATCTAATGGGCGCAGAAACATACAAGCTGTTACGCAACTTAATCACTCCAGCCGAACCGATGGACAAGAATTTTGAGGAGATTGTTGATACCCTACACTGCCAATTCGAGGCAGGACTGGCAGATTCTCTGCAAGACAAATTCATCTGCGATCCCCTAAGTGTAGAAACACAAAAAAAGGTATCTTCTGGAAAAGATTTAACACTGGACAAGGCTTTCAGTGCAATAGGAGCGGCAAAGATACAGCAAAGGCCACAGGACTTCGGCACCCATGAAATGACACGGGGTTTCGAGAGATGTTATCGCTGCGGCAGATCCAACCATGACCAGAGGGATTGCTGGTTCAAAGAAAAAGCATGCAGGCGATGCGGAAAGATGGGACACATTCCACGTGTATGCCGATCTGAAAATAAAAAATCCACTAACGGGAAAAGAATCAATAAGGAAAAGCACAGAAAGGTACAAATGATGACGGACAGTAGCTCCAAAGACCAGAAGAGCGACAGCGACTCCGGGAACAAGAGACTAAGCTCTCTCAAATTACATAATGTAATTGCCAATGAAGATTACCAGACCATTTGGGTTACCCTCATAATAGCAGGGTCCCCAGTTAAAATGGAGCTAGATACAGGATCAGCTCTAACCGTAATAAATCGACGAGATTACGAGAGGCTATTTTCGCATATACCTCTAAAAGACACATCCATTATCTTAAAAACATATACGGGGCAGAAAGTCTACCCCAAAGGAAAAATAAAGGTGCCTGTGGTATACAACGGCAAAGAAATACAAAAGTTGTATTTATACATTCTACAAGATGGTGGTCCACCGTTGTTGGGACGTGAATGGATAAGGAAGATACGTTTAGACTGGCACTCCATTCAGGCACTGACGGTGACCAGTAAGGAAAAAAACAATGATGACATCATATCTGAACGATTAAAAGACATCTTGGCCAACGCCAAAGAAGTGTTTCAAGAGAAACTATGAACCTTGAAAGGCATCACCGCCTCAATAAAAGTGGAAGATGCAGCAATTCCAAAAATTTTTAAGGCAAGACCGGTGCCATACGCAATACGTCCGGCAGTCGAGGCAGAGCTGGAGAATTTGGAAAAGGCAGGCGTATTATCCAAAATAGATTGGAGCGAATGGGCAACACCCATCGTTCCAGTCATGAAAAAAGCATTGAAAAATAACTGAGGAACAGAGAAAAATTCGCATCTGTGGGGACTTTAAGGTGACTGTAAACCCGGTCCTTCACACGGTACAGTATCCTCTTCCGAGGATAGAAGATATTTTCGCCTCACTATCCGGAGGAAAACGTTTCACAAAAATTGACTTGGCACAGGCATATCTACAGATGGAGGTTGAGGAGACCTCTAAAAAGTATCTCACAATAAACACACACAAAGGCCTGTACCAGTACAATCGACTGGTTTTTGGAGTAGCATCAGCTCCAGCTATCTGGCAAAGAGCTATGGAGCAAGTCCTGCAAGGGATTCCGGGGACTCAGTGTTACCTAGACGACATCCTTATAGCAGGAGAAAACGACAACGAGCACCGTGCCAATTTGGAGCAGGTGCTCACTAGGCTGAAAGAACGGGGCCTACGAGCAAATCGCCCCAAGTGCGAATTTTTCCAAAATCAGATATCATATTGTGGCCACATAATTAATAAGGAAGGGTTGCATAAGTCACCTGAAAAAATTGAAGCAGTTATAAAAGCCCCAGCACCTGAAAATGTTTCACAATTGAGGTCATTCCTGGGATTAATAAATTACTATCATAAATTTTTACCAAACTTATCAACTATTCTACACCCTCTTAATGATCTTCTACACACAGGAGTGATTTGGAAATGGAACGAAGACTGTAAACGTGCCTTCCATAAATGTAAAGACTTAATCACATCCGAGAAGGTTTTGGCTCATTACAACCCATCACTACCAATCAGACTGGCGTGCGATGCATCCCCTTACGGCATAGGAGCGGTATTGTCCCATAGATTCCCTGATGGCTCGGAACGGCCGATAGCTTTTGCGTCACGCTCATTGAACTCAGCTGAGCGTAACTATTCCCAGATAGACAGGGAAGCACTCAGCCTGGTATGGGGAGTGAAGAAATTCAACCATTACCTACACGGACAAAAATTTACCTTGCTGACTGACCATCAACCCCTCATCTCCATATTCAACCCTAAGAAAGGTGTCCCCATTATGGCGGCACAAAGACTACAGAGGTGGTCCCTTTTTCTAGGGGCACACCAATACAACATTGAATACAAAGGGTCAAAACAGCATGGGAATGCTGACGGTTTATCGCGCCTGCCGTTGCCAACGATAGAAGAGGCACCTACAGTAGACCCAGTAGAGATATTCCAATCTACCATAGTGGAATGTCTACCGGTGACAAATTCTGCCATTGAAAGGGAGACCAGAAATGACCCTACTCTCTCACGGGTCTACGATTTAACAATAAAGGGATGGCCAGCACATGGCGAACCACTGTTGCCAGCATTCTCGCAAAGAAGAGAACAGCTGTCAGTGTGCCGAGGAACCTTGATGTGTGGATCCAGAGTGGTGATTCCACCCAAACTCCAGGATAAAGTGCTAAAGGAGCTTCACGAGGGGCATCTGGGTGGAGTGAAAATGAAGAACCTAGCTAGGGCGTTTGTATGGTGGCCAGGTATCGATGGAGACATCGAAGACATGACCAAGAGCTGCCTAGGATGCCAGAAGGTCCAAAATGCTCCGCCACAGGCCCCTCTACATCCATGGGAGTGGCCCTCATCTCCCTGGCAAAGAGTGCACATCGACTTTGCTGGTCCATTTATGGACTCAATGTTCTTAATCGCAGTTGATGCACACTCCAAGTGGCCGGAGGTAATAAAGATGTCCTCCACCACCACGGAAAAAACCATCACAGTATTAAGGACCATATTTGCCAGGAATGGGCTGCCGGAACAGATATGTTCTGATAATGGACCGCAATTTGTGTCCGAAGAATTCAGAAAGTTCTTCAAGAACAATGGGGTAAAGCACTACACGTCCGCCCCATACCATCCCGCCACCAATGGATTGGCTGAAAGGTTTGTCCAGACCTTTAAGAAGGCCATAAAGGCCATGGGTAATGAAGACATAAAACTTCAGCACAAGGTGGATAACTTCTTATTTGCATATAGGAATGCAACACATATGGTTACAAACCAAACTCCCGCCATGATGTTCTACAATAGAAACCTAAGATGCCGGCTGGATTTGGTCAAGCCCAACATTCGAAGGGACGTGGAGAACCGGCAGTTTCAGGGCATGAATGAAAGGCCAACTAGGGCCTTCCAGATCGGCCAACCGGTTTTGGCCCGGGACTACCGTACCGAGAAATGGCAGCCTGGAACTATCTGCACACGACTAGGACCACTGATGTATACCGTGGACATCGGAGAAAGCATAATAAGGCGCCATGCTGACCAAATCATCAAGTCATCCGAAAAGGGACAACCTACACCACCACGCTATACATCTAACGATGAAGTAGAGATACCCATATCTACCTCCGATCCGGTGATACTGGAACCCGATGAACCCGACACTGGCCTTCAAGCCGAATCAGCCTTGCCAGAAGAACCTACTACACCACCAGAAACTACTACACCCCCGAGGCGTTATCCGGACCGAGTCAGGAAGCCTCCTGAGAGACTAACTTATAATTAATTAATACAGCAATGTATATTATTTTGCATATAACATGTAATTAATAATTACTTAAAATATGATGTACTAGTTAGCTAGAAGGGGAGGAATTGTGGTGTATGTGCCTTTAAGAGCAATTGTGGTGTATGTGTCTTTAAGAGCCCCAGGTGTGCGTAATGCCGGTAATTGCCACTTGGGCTATATAAGCCTGTGTATTGTGTATATCCTTTAGAACCCCCCCCCAGACTTGCTTAGTAAATACCTATGAACCAACTCCTGTCTTCAGTGTCTTTATCTACACACGGACACCACATAACTGATTAAACATCTTGATATCCCACTGTGGAGGTGCGCACTGTTTTTGTTAAGAGCCTGATGAGAACATTTGACAAACTCGTTTAGCCCTTCATGTGTTTGTAAAGTTCACGATGAAGAAATGGTGGAGCCTTTTTGATCCAGAGGACAGCTCCCAAGTGTAATACAGAGGTAATGGCCCAGATTTTGCGGTTGGCGGCGTAATTAAACATTATGCCATCGGCATCTGAACCGAATGCACACTTACTAGTTGCAAGGCCCCAAATGAAAAGTTCCTCTCAGACGCTGCGGAATAGAGGGCAGTGTAGTGGCCCACGGATCCCAGGGGCGCACCGTGTGCGGAAGCATACCTGGGATCACGTGGGCCGGGGCTCCAATCAGATTGCACACCTTCCAGTGACTCAAATGGAGTGACTTTGGAGAAAAGCCAGGGAGCAAGTCACGTGTCTACCCTCTTGGCTGTAGATGGTTCATGGCCAACTGGTTCCAGTTTGGAAAAAGGAAGAAAGTAAGGTTGCTGTGGAGCCCTCACCATAAAACAAATAAAGTAGGATTGCTGAAGAACCCTCAGAGTAAAACAATTATAGTAAGATTGCTGTGGAGCCCTCACAATAAAACAATTCATATAATGCAATAATATTCAGGGCTGAACTGATTTTTCTCTAAATCCTGTTGAAGTGTCAATGTCTGCAGGCAGCTAATAACCATTAAAGGAAAGGATTTTCACCAAATAAAGATTTTTTTACTGACGGGTATCCCCATACGCTGTGCAAACAGGCTGCGATGCCCGTTTGCACCAGCCGTAAAACTTTCAGGTGTAATTGCTGGGCAGTTGGTGGGCAATTAGCCCAACTCTGCGTCAGCAATTAGGATTTCCATGTCGATGTAGATGCTCTGTCAAGTTGGAACTTGACAGATCGCACGTTCGGGATTTTGCGCATGCATTTCAAAGGTGGTATGACGGCGTACTCAGAGTACGAGTTATGTTTACTGCAGGCCCGCTACGGAGAGGAGCGGCAGAAGAAACTGTACAACTTAAATGAAAAGAGCACAAAGGTCAGTATTACCGCAGAGCAACAGCTCACGGAAAAACAGGAACGGGATCTATAATCGCCACGTTCACATTCTTACAATAGCAAAATACTGCAGATGTTGGAAATCCGAAATAACAACAGAAAATGCTGGAAAAACTCAGCAGGTCAGGCAACATCCGTGGAGAGAAATTTGAGTTGACGTTTCGGGTCGAACCCTTCTTCAAAACTGGAAAGAAAAGAAACTAGATCGAAGGCAGGGCTGCGATCGGACAAAAGAATAAAAGAAACAAAAGAAGTAAAAGAGATTAGAAGGTAGACGAGATGGTAATAGGCTGAGATTAGGTGTAAAGTGTACTGGCAGGGCAAGAGATAGCTGCCAGGTGTGAGAGAGAAACAAAAGGAAAGGGGGGGGGGGGGGGGGGAGGAGGAGTGGAAAAATTACAAGAAAAATGTAATAGGGGCCGAGGTTATGATCTGAAATTGTTGAACTCGATATTGAGTCCAGAAGGCTGCAGAGTGCCTAATCGGAAGATTTCTCAAGTCTCTTGATAACTGTAGCCACTCATCCATGATAGCTTCTGCGTGAATCTACTGCTTTTATATCCTTCTTACGTGGTCTTCCAGATTATTAAGAGTTATTGCTGCAAATTTCAGGGCTGTATGAGATACTTTCTTAGACTCAGTGTCATTGGCCACTCCCGTAAACGAACCCTTGTCCCACATGATCAGGACTTTACCTTTACTGCCCAATATCTGGTTATATGATATCTGGTCACAAAGATCCCTTGTTGAGTGTGATGCATACTGTGAATGTGCACACGCCCCCAAGTGCCTTTCTTCAATCTTCAGAAGGTAGATTGATGAGCACTCTACTGAGATGAAGCTAATTGTAAACTAACAAACTGGTTTATTTTAAAGATGAAATACATGACTGAATAGAGTACCATTTTGACAGCGAGTTTTACCCATTTCCTACTGCTGTTAATAACATCAAAAATAATAAATTGCGCACAGCTTGCCCTTGATGTGGGCCTACCTTACTTTACAAGTCAGTACTGCTGACTGATTGTCACTCAGTTAGAAAGGGTTCTCTACTCCTCTCACTGATTCTTTCAAATTTAAAAGTCTGCAGACTGTCATTTTCAGAGACACCAACACCACAGCTGACCTTCCCCCAGCTATTCAACAAGGATTGGCACATCAAGCTGCTACCTCAAATCGGAAACCCCCATGTGGCACCTACATGGCTCGTTCAGGTCAGACCCCAGCCAGTTGTGGGGAGTGAACCCCTTCTGGGCTGAATTTAACTTAACAGAAACATCTTAATATAAATTAACCCAAAATCCCTCTTAGGCCAAATAGGCAAAAATCGCGAAGCATGAGAGTTACGATAAGGTAAACAGTGATATATTGTTTCCACTGATCAATGAGGCAGGGCCGAGAGGGCCCAGAATTTAATATAAGCACAAAAAGTACTAAAAGGGAGGTTTAAAAAAATGTTCTCAAGCAGAGGCTGTGAATGTGAAATTCTCCGATACAAACGCTTGATAAAGCATAGTCCATAACTTCTTCTAAAGGGGAATGAGATAGTTGCTAAAAAATGAGAAATATGAAAAGGAAGTAAGCAGGAGAGTGGGATTTGACTAGGTCATTCCTGTGGAACAAAAACAACTTGTATTTACATAGCACCTTTAACATAGTAAAACGACCCAGGGCGCTATCAAACAAAATATGACACCGAGTCACATAAGGGGATATTAGGGCAGATATAAGCTTGGTCAAAAAGGTAGGTTTTAATGAGTGTCTTAAAGGAGGAAAGAGAGGCAGAGGTGTTTAGGGAAGGAATTTCAGAGCTTAGGGCCTAGGCAGCTGAAGGCATGACCACCAATGGTGGATGGATTAAAATCGGGATGTGCAAGAGGCCAGGATTGGAGGAGCGCAGATATCTTGGAGGGTTGTGGGGCTGGAGGAGGTTACAGAGATAGGGAGGGGCGAGGCCATAGAGGGGGCCAATGTAGGAACATATTCATCAGCTGTACGGCCTGTTTCAGTACTGGTCTGCTGCCAGCCTGTGAATTACCAGATTTATTAAATTCAGTTTCATAACTTGCCATGTGGGATTCGATCTCATAACCTCGGATTGCTAGCCCAGTCCCATAACCATGAGGAACTGTATTCGGTAAATTATTGTAAATATACTGCATGTACTGAAGACCATTCCTTTACCTATTTAACATTCAATAAATTTGCCTGTAGGTTTCAAGCCTGAGCCTCACAAACACATTGCAAGATTAAACCTTTCCCGTGTTACTTTTCAGTATATAAAACTTACGATTCGATTAGGTGTTTAACAAAGAAATGACTCATGTTTTGGTTAGGCATCTCAATACATATAGCCAGCTCACAAACAGCTAAAAAGACAGAAATGGGCATATTAAACTACCCATAAGGCAGAGGGATATAGCTAACAAAGAATGTGTCTGAAAGCTGTTTTTACAGCAATTTGTTTCAAGGATGGGAAGCAGGCACTGAGGGAGTTCGGACAGGGGATAAGGGAGGTCTACATGTTCCATAGTCTGGAAGAAGCAATAGACGAAGTGGGCAGCTGTGTGCAACCCACTCAAGCATACATGACAGGCTTACTCATGACAGGCTCACTATAAGACAAAATGTTAAAATCTTAATTTCTGTAGAGGTTCAGGACACGGCACATAGAAACATAGAAGATAGGAGCAGGAGTAGGCCATTCAGCCCCTCGAGCCTGCTCCGCCATTCAATGAGATCATGGCTGATCATCCAAACTCAGTACCCTGTCCCTGCTTTCTCCCCATATCCCTTGATCCCTTTAGCCTTAAGAAATATATCTAACTCCTTCTTGAATATATTTAATGAATTGATCCTTCTTGAATATATTTAATGAATTGGCCTCAACTGCCTTCTGTGGCAGAGAATTCCACAGGTTCACCACTCTCTGGGTGAAGAAATTCCTCCTCATCTCTGTCCTAAATGGCTTACCCCTTATCTTTAGACTGTGACCCCTGGTTCTGGACTCCCCGACCATCGGGAACATCCTTCCTGCATCTAGTCTGTCTAGTCCTGTTAGAATTTTATAGGTTTCAATGAGATCCCCTCTTATTCTTCTAAACTCCAGTGAGTATAAGCCCAATCGACCCAATCTCTCCTCATAAGTCATTCCTGCCATCCCAGGTATCAGTCTGGTGAATCTTCGCTGCACTCCACCCATGGCAAGAACATCTTTCCTCAGATAAGGCGACCAAAACTGCACACAATACTCAAGGTGTGGTCTCACCAAGGCCCTGTATAACTGCAGCAAGACATCCTTGTTTCTGTATTCGAATCCTCTCGCTACGAAGGCCAACATACCATTTGCCTTCTTAACCGCCTGCTGCACCTGCATGCTTACCTTCAGCGACTGGTGCACAAGGACACCCAGGTCGCGTTGCACTTCTCCTTCTCCCAATCTATTGCCGTTCAGATAATAATCTGCCTTCCTGTTTTTGCCACCAAAGTGGATAACCTCGCATTTATCCACATTATACTGCATCTGCCATACAGCTGCCCAATCACCCAACCTGTCCAAATCATACTGGAGTTTCTTGGCATCCTCCTCACAGCACACACGCCCACCCAGCTTTGTGTCGTCTGCAAACTTGGAGCTATTACATCTAGTTCCCTCGTCTAAATCATTAATATATATTGTGAATAGCTGGGGTCCTAGCACCGATCCCTGCGGTACCCCACTAGTCACTGCCTGCCACTCGGAAAAAGAGCCGTTTATTCCAACACTTTGCTTCCTGTCTGCCAACCAGTTCTCTATCCAAGTCAGTACCTTGCCCCCAATCCCATGTGCTTTAACTTTACACGTTAATCTCTTATGCGGGACCTTATTGTAAGCCTTCTGAAAGTCCAAATACACCATGAGGTTACTTCCCTCTACCCGAGGAAAGAACGGGGTAATTGTCGTTGCTTTTCTTGTATGATGTTGCTGAAACATTGTGTATACCAAGAACAATGTTAAGACTTCTTGTCGCACAATAAACGGTTTAGTTGCAACCATATTTGGTGTCAAGATTAGAATTTTCGTACAATTGGCAATCGTGGCAGGAGCTGACTAGCAACACTCCTAATTGTGAGATACCAAGTACTTGGATCAGGGCTTGTACAAAACCAAGTTTGTTTAGGTAAGAAACCATTGGGGGGGGGGGCGGTTAACTCCCTCCAACAGTAATAATAATCATGAGTACAGCAATAAAAGTTTTAGACAAGAAGCAGCTGATCCTGGGATGAAAAAGAAACTGGCGAGAGTGTTTCACTTCCGTGTGCAGAAAAGTGAAGCCAAAGTGGGTGATCTAATGAAAGAGAAATAAGTCTGAGGTGTTGTTCATGAAATCAGTAAAGGAAGCCGAGAATAAATGAGATCAACTAAAAGCAAAATGTGGGCATTGTAAATATGGTCTAAAGGGATACGGAGTTGGAGTTGGAATGTTATCATAATAATCATAATCATAATCAACTTTATTGTCATTGTTAGTGCACAAGTGCAGTACAACGAAATGTAGGCTTGCGGCTCCCGAGAGTGTACATTTAGATTAAGACATTTAAACATTCAACATACATTTGGCTTGTAATACATTAACATAAACATAACCATAATAAAGTGCATTGGCAGATGTGCAGGCTTTAGAGTTTATTTGTGGAGTTCAGTAGGATGACAGCCCTGGGAAAGAAGCTGTTCCTAAATCTGGTCGTACGGGTGCGAATGCATCTGTAGCGTCTCCCAGATGGCAGGAGGGCGAACAGACTGTGGCTGGGGTGGGTAGGGTCTTTGATGATGGTCCGTGACCTCCGTAAACAGCGTTTCTGGTATATGTGCTCTATGGTCGGTAGCCGGTCGGTAGTCATATCGGTTCCAGAGGGTGAACTGAGATACGGCTGGGACTCTCGACTGAATCCTCAACGTCTACTTTCCCCTTTACTCTGTCATTACACTCCTCCCATATACCAAGAGAGAACAATGTTAAGAATTGTGTAGGAGGTAACAGGCTTGGGTGAGGACATGGGACTGTGAGCTTGAGGTTTTGAATCAGTACAGGTAAGAATTTAAGAAATAGGAGCAAGAGTAGGCCACATAGCCCCTCGAGCCTGCTCCGCCATTCAATAAGATCATGGCTGAACTTCTACATCAACTCCATTTTCCCGTCCTATCTCCATATCCCTCGATTTCCTTAGTGCCCAAAAATCTATCGCTCTCAGTCTTGAATATGCTCATCGACTGAGCATCCACAACCCTCTGGGGTAGATAATTGCAAAGATTCACAACCCTCTGAGTGAAGAAATTTCTCCTCATCTCAGTCCTAAATGGCTGATCTCTTCTCCTGAGACTATGACCCCTAGTTCTAGACTTTCCAGCCAGAGGAAACAACCTTTCAGCATCTACCCTGTCAAGCCCTCTAAGAATTTTATACGTTTCATCTCTCATTCTTCTAAACTCCAGAGAATATAGACCCATCCTACTCAATCTCTCCTCAGGACAGCCCTCTCATCTCAGGAATCAATCTAGTGAACCATTGCTGCACCCCTCTAAGGCAAGTATATCCTTTCTTAGGTAAGGAAACCAAAACTGTACGCAGTAATCCAGGTATGGTTTCACCAAAGCCCTATACAATTACAGCAAGACTTCATTACTCTTATACTCCAACCCCCTTGCAATAAAGACTAACATACCATTTGCTTTCCTAATTGCTTGCTGTACCTGTATGTTAACTTTCTGTAATTTTTATACAAGGATATCCAAATCCTTCTGAGTACCAGCATTTACTAGTCTCACCTTTTTAAAAAATAGTCCGCTTTTCTATTCTTCCAACAAAAGTTCATCATTTCACATTTCCCCACATTATATTCCATCTGCCACTGGCTTGCCCTATCGCAGCCTCTATGTCCTCCTCACAGCTTTGTATCGTCAGTAAACTTGGATATATTACACTCGGTCCCCATAGCTGAGGCCCAAGCACTGATCCTTGCGGCACTACCGCTAGTTACACCCTGCCATCCCCAAAATGCCCCGTTTATTCCTACTCTGTTTTCTGTCCGTTAACCAATCCTCAGTCCATGCTAATATATTATCCCCAATCCCATGAGCCCTAGTCTTGTGTAACAACTTCTTGTGTGGCACCTTATCGAATGTCTTCTGAAAATCCAAATATACTACATCAACTGGTCCCCCTCATCTATCCTGCTAGTTACACCTTCAATAAACTTGAATAGATTTGTCAAACACGATTTTCCTTTCATAAAACCGTGTTGACTTTACATCTGTTGGTTCAGTAGCATAAATCAGAAATTGAAAATTCATTGGAGAGAAAAAGGATGAAATGCAAAAGGCTGCAAAATTTCAGTGCACTCTCTACTTTACGTGAAAGCTGCGTGATGCAAGTTTGTGAGGCTGACGATATCAGGCTCCTTTTTAATACAAAGAAATTAACCCCTTCCACGACAGCTGTTTTTAATTCACTGTGCAACAACTTTTTCTGAGTGCAAACATAGATTGGGCATTATTAAATTTGAAGTTTCTTAATTTGAGTGGCTATTTCCCCATGGTGACAGAAGCAAATCATGAATTGACAAATTAACCCCTTGGGCTCTCAAGAAGAGCCACAATGGATTCTCCATTTTTCTTTTCTTTTAAGCAGGGCACCATGATTTTCAGGACTGCATGAGTGTTGATGGTGCAGGATTACCAAGAGTAATTCTTTGACATAAAAAAGACTTCACAATTATGAAGCAACCCTTGTTGGAAAAGTGTTGGTGCAGGCAGAGATCCAGTGGTGTTAAGAATTTAAGACCTTATCTGCAGACATTGGCAGACATCAAATGTCACAGTGTGGTGACTATTTGGACTAAGACGTTGCCTCTCAAAGGTTTGGCTTTAACCCATTAAGGGTGATTTGCTACCTTCCGAGGCAGAGTTCTCGAGGGGGGGGGGGGTCGGGGGGAAGATATGGGAATTACCTCCAAAAGGAATTGTAAGCAATTCTGTCTCTAATGTAAAACCACCAAGCCTGGACATCAATTGTTTCTGGAACTGGAATTGATAAGATAAATTGATGAGTTGCTGTTCAAGCACTCAAGGTGGGAAAATTTATCTGAAGTCTAAGAGGGTAATCAGTGTTTTTTTTATATAAAGAGGCCAGTCTAAGTGGCTCCTGCCCATTGCTGTATATCAAGGATTTTGGGGGGAAATGAAATTGAACATTAATAAGTTCTGTCAGTCCAACAATACTGCGTTCTGGTATTGGAATAATTTTGAAAAGATAAAATGGACTGAGGCACAATATAGGTTATTTTGGGAAGTAATAGGTCCAAGAGGAGATTATGTAAAATAAACAAAAAAAGTGTTAATAACTTGGACCAAATGGGAACGTTTAGTCTAAGATTCAAATTTTCTTAAATCATGCTGCAGACTTCAAGAAGACATAGACAGGCTGGTGGAATGGGTGGACACATGGCAGCTGAAATTCAATGCAGAGAAGTGTGAGGTGATACATTTTGGTAGGAAGAATAAGAGACAATACACACTAAAATGTTACAATTTTAAAGGGGGTGCAAGAACAGAGAGACCTGGGGATACTTGTGCACAAATCTCTGAAGGTGGCAGGACAGGTTAACAAAGCAGCTAATAAAGCATATGGGATCCTGGGCTTTATAAATAGAGGCACAGAATACAAAAGCCAGGAAGTTATGCTAAACCTTTATAAAACACGAGTGTGGCCCCAACTGGAGTATTGTGTCCAATTCTGGGCACCACACTTTAGGATGGAAGTGAAGGTTTTGGAGAGGTTACAGAAGAGATTTACTAGAATGTATTCCCTCATCCCTGGAACTAGTTATGTGGATAGACTAGAGAAGCTAGGGTTGTTCTCCTTGGAGCAGAGAAGGCTTAGAGGAGATTTAATAGAGGTGTTTAAAATCATGAAGGGTTTAGATACAGTAAATAAAGAGAAACTGTTTCCAGTGGCTGAAGGGTCGATAACGAGAGGGCACAGATTTAAGGTGATTGGCAAAAGAACCAGAGGCGACATGAGGAAAATCTTTTTTATGCAACGAGTGGTTAGGATTTGGAATGCACTGCCTGATAGGGTGGTGGATACAGATTCAATAGTACAGTAGTCTTCAAAGGGAAATTGGATAAATACTTGATTGCAGGGATATGTGGAGAGAGCGGGGGAGTGGGACTGACTTGATTGCTCTTCAGAGGAGCTGGTGCAGACTCGATGGGCTGAATGGCCCCCTTCTGCGCTGTACTATTCTATGATTGTATGAGATTGATACTTGTGGTGAAGAGGCAAACAGTACTTTGGGCAGCTCCACTAATAATACAGCACCACCTCAGAAACAAGCTCAACAAGGCAGAAATCTCAGCACTTTGAATTGCACCCAAAGAAAAAGCATTTCTGGCTCAAAACGATAAAAGGAAATGTCCCTCGAGAAAATTTGTTTATAAAACTTATATTAGCTGGATGTGTGGTCACAAGTCTACTACACTGAACAGCTTGTTTCAAGATATCTCTCTCTCAATTCCCTGACAAATTCCATCTACAGCAGCCAAATGTGCTTGCTGGCCTACACTGGCTCCCGGTCCGACAACGCCTTAATTTTAAAATCCTCATCCTTGTTTCCAAATCCCTCCACGGCTTCACCCCTACCCATTTCTGTAACCTCCTCCAGTGCTACAAGTCTTCAAGACCTCTGCGCTCCTCCAATTCTGGCATCTTACGTATCCCCGATTTTAATCGCTCCACCATTGGTGGCCGTACTTTCAGTTGGCTAGGCCCTAAGCTCTAGAATTCCCTTCCTAAACCTCTCCGCCGCGCTACCGCATTCTTCTCCTTTAAGATGCTCCTTAAAACCTACCTCTGACCAATCTTTTGGTCATCTGTCCTGATATCTCCTTCTGTGGCTCGGTATCAACATTTTTATTGATAATGTTCGTGTTAAGTGATGTTTCGCTACATTAAAGGTGCTGTATAAATGCAAGTTGTTTTTTGTTTGACAATTAAATTGTATTTGGTCTTGAATCCATTCAACAGCAACAACTTGCATTTAGATAGAGCTCCTGCTGTAAACAGAAGTCTCCCAGGGCTTTATGGGGGAGGAAGGGGAAAAGGGATCGAGGGTACAATTGAGACAGCGAGAGGTGCAAGTGGCAGTGATTGGGGAGAGAGCTCCCGAGGTCTGGAGTGTAATTGCTGCAGAATTGGCGTGTGGTGTGAAGCAGAGGGGACAGGAGACACAGAGACAGGAATGGAAGGTTAAGGCTGGGCTTGGGGCTGGAGAAGATTCCCTAACTAGGGTGGGACAAGGGGAGAGGAAGAATTTGAAAAGACAACTTAAAATCCTTCAATGACTGAAAAGGAAATGAAATACTGCAGATGCTGGAAATCTGAAATAAAAACAGAAAATGCTGGAAACACTCAGCAGGTCAGGCTGCATCTGTGGAGAGAGAAACATAGGATAAACGTTTCAGGTCCATCACCTTTTGTCAGAACTCCAGTCATCGACCTGAAACGTTAACCCTATGTTTCTCTCTTCAGCCACCTGCAGGTTAAGATTAGAATTGGCGCGAAAGGGTCGAGTTCTGAGCTGGTCAGTAACCTGCTCGATTTTAAATGCTTACCTGCCCAGTTTCCACTGGTAGGGTTAAAATCGACTCCTTGAGCTTCACAGCTAAATGATGGCACTTTCATGGCTATAGTTGCCTGTTGCAGCAGTGTTGATGCCCACTGGATTTTACTGGCTGCATGATATAGTGCCAATGGGAAAGTGGTTCGTGCCTCCCCCTAAAGCCTGGTGCCAGGGCTATCTCAGAGTGTACTATCTGACCACTAGGTGCACTATCTGACCACCAGGTGCAGAGTGAGAAAGGGGAGCAGATATTGGAGAAATTCTCCTGGATCAGCCTCAGTGAGTTCTTATCAGATTGGGTTATGTTCATTGGCACCTCAATTGGGCCTGGATCATCTCGTTGAAATTAAAAGGAAAGAGACTGCCATTTTACGTGAAAAGTTACACACCTACCGCGAATGTTAATCACCCACCGTGAATGTTTGACACTTAAAGTGAGTGGCACACTGGCCCCGCGAATGTTCCACACCTAAAGTAAATGTTCCACAGCCCCCGTGAATGTTCCACAGCCCCCGACAATGGTACATAGTCTCAACAAGTGTAACTCAATGTGGTTTAAAGCAGTCTATTTTCATGTACAACACCGTGGGAGTAAGAAGGGAAGCATGTCAGAAATTTCCATCAAGGGCGAATCAAGCTGTGGGTTAAGTTACCGAAGGACATTGAAGCCAACTGTAAATGGGATCAAGGGAGAATTGAATTTGTTTCTGGAGTGAGAAGGGATTGGTTGAGAGGCAGGCTTAGCCATGTGAAATAGACAGACTTGTTTCAACAGATGGCTTTTCCCCGTTTCTAAAAATCCATCTGTTCTGCTATTCAATGCTAAAAATAAATGGCTACATTTTAAAAATTGGTTTGGAATCTATCTTGCTCTCACTGATCACAAGCATCACGGGCAGTGTTTCCTCAGTGTTTGACAGCTTCATACACATTCAGCCCTGTACCCAATGGGCTAGCAAACACAAGCAGGCATTACATACTGTCACTAAAAGTAGTACGTAGCATACTGAAGAACAGCCTGAGCCCTGGCTCTGTTCAATCACTGGAGCACTCCTGGGACAAAGTTAGTCTTCATGCTGGAGCTATTCCTAGCCTTGATTCTTCGGGTTCTTTGCTGTATATTAGCTCAGACTAGCTGGAATGTGGATGCTGTGCAATGCTGACAGTGCTAACAGCGCACTCGTAGCTGTCAATGGCCAGGAGCTGGTTGGCAACAAGCGCCAACATTTCTTCTCTCATTTTTTAGGTTCTGTCCCAATCCCTCTCCATCCCCCAACTCACTCCCATTCAGCATCACACATCACTCCCCAGCAGACTACAGGCAGGGGACCTGCCCCAGATTTCCATCAGTAACCCATGGAGAACACCTGGGAGACTCAGCCTGCCATGTGCTGTCAATAGTCAAACTGAGATCAGGAACTCAGTGACTTGCTGGTGAGAGGCAGAAAACTGCACCTCTTCTGATAGGTAACAGCCCCTCTGTTTCATTTCCTTTGTCCTGTTACAAGATGCATTGCTCTCAGGAAAGCACATCCGTACCGCTTTGGGGTTTTTATTCTGGATAAGTTACCCAGGCTCAGACCCCTTCCACAGAGAAGCAATCACTGCCCAACACCCAGACTGTGCCTGTCCCTGCTCAATATCTAGATCATTTGTAGCGAGGGCAGAGCTCAAAGAAGAAACCATTGTGACTACCGGTGTATATCACACAGTCACATGATTGTCTTCAACTTGGGAGGGTGGTAGACATCACAAGATTGAGGCTTAGGCTGTAAACTGCCAAATAGATTTATTAACCAGTAAATAGAAAAGCGAATGGAAGAATGAGAGTGTCTGGGATTTCAGTAAAGGATTTAATATCCATCTTCAAAATAACAAACTAAACTTCATTGTAAACTGGACTGGATGTGTAGTCCCAGAATATTGAAGTGTCTCTACTACCCACGGGAGTCTCTCTGGCCCATCTATCCAAGGGCTTTCAACAGATTGTCAATTTAAAATGACACCCGAGAAATACTTCTTGAAAATGACCGAAATGCAGACAATTTAAATACATGTCTCAAAACTAAAATAGAACTGCTAAACACATATACAAATGATATCTATAAGATACTTGTACTTGAATTGAATGGCTTGTTCTCTTGCTTGGGTAGCGGAGGCAGACTTGTCTGAGTTGGGATTGATGTGTACCAAAACAAGGTGGGCCTAGTCTCCAAATTAAACTGAATTTTAACCATAAATAAAGAGAGGCCAAAACAGCAATACATCACAGAAAAAAAAGTTAATTTGTTAAAATGTCCAAACATTGATTTACACATTCAAACCGCATCATAGTTGCAATGTACAATACTATAACAAAGAAATAGGTCACTTAATCAGTCTGTTACAGTACAGAAATAGACCATCGAATCTCAGTCTGTACAGTACAGAAACAGACCATCAAATCACAGCTTGTTACAGTACAGAAATAGACCATCGAATCACAGTCTGTTACAGTACAGAAACAGCCCATCGAATCACAGTCTGTTACAGTACAGAAACAGGTCATTATGCTCATTAAGTCTGCACTGGTATCCATCTCTACGTCAGCTAACTGGTCTACTCCCAATATCCTACTTGCGCCCGGTTGCCTTTAATATTCCCCTTTTTCCAACCAACTACTGTATAACTTTTGTAGAAGAATTCATGCGCTTTGGTCTCCACATTCTAACCTCCCACTGACTGAAGATATTTTTTCTAGCCTTCCCTTTAATTCTTTTTGTGATTATCTTAAATTTCTGCGCCTCTTCTTCCTGTCTCAATGAACAATGGAAACAACCCATCACTGTTTACCTGCTCTCGCATTCCACTCAGTGACTAATTAGCAAATGGCCCAAGTGCATTATTTTAAAATTCAATGTATGTTCTTGCTTAGCACGCACTGTAATATGGTCACCCCTACCTCTCACTCTCTTGAATAATTCTTTGAGTGGCCAATGTTTCTGCACCAGTAAAATCCTGAATGTTAATTACTGGACACACTCTTCACCAGGTCAGGTTGTACTAGAGACAATTGGGGTTAGAGTGGGGTGGGGGAGGGGGAACTTAAAACAAGGGGAAAGTGGGGCGGGGGGGAATTTAAAACAATCACCATCACTAGAGAGAAAGTACTAGACAAACTAATGGGACTAAAGGTGGACAAGTCCCCTGGACCCAATGCCCTGCATCCTAGAGTCTTAAAAGAGGTGGCTGCAGAGATAGTGGATGCATTGGTTGTAATCTACCAAAATTCCCTGGATTCTAAAAGAGAGGTCCCAGCTGACTGGAAAACCGCAAATGTAACACCCCTATTTAAGAAAGGAAGGAGACAGAAACCAGGTAACTATCGACCAGCTAGCCTAACATCTGTCATTGGGAAAATGCTGGAGTCCATTAAGGAAGTGGTAGCAGGACATTTAGAAAATCATAATATAGTCAAGCAGAGTCAGCATGGTTTTATGAAAGGGAAATCATGTTTGACAAATTTGCTGGAGTTCTTTGAGGATGTAATGAGCAGGGTGGATAAAGGGGAACCAGTAGCTGTCGTGTATTCGGATTTCCAGAAGGCATTCGATAAGGTGCCACATAAAAGGTTCCTACACAAGATAAGAGCTCACGGGGTTGGGGGCAATATATTAGCATGGATAGAGGATTGGCTAACTAACAGAAAACAGAGTCGGGATAAATGGGTAATTCTCAGGTTGGCAAACTGTAACTAGTGCGGTGCCGCAGGGATCAGTGCTGGGGCCTCAACTATTTACAATCTATATTAATGACTTGGATGAAGGGATCTAGTGTAATGTAGCCAAATTTGTTGATGATACAAAGATAGGTGGGAAAGCAAATTGTGTGGAGGACGCAAAGAATCTCCAAAGGGATATAGATAGGCTAAATGAGTGGGCAAAAATCTGGCAAATGGAGTTTAATGTGGGAAAATGCGAGGTTATCCACTTTGGTAGGAAAAATAAAAAAGCAAATTATTATTTAAATGGGGAGAGATTACAAAATGCTGAGGTACAGAGGGCTCTGGGGGTCCTTGTACATGAATCACAAAAAGTTAGCATGCAGGTACAGCTAGTAATTAGGAAGGCAAATGGAGTGTTGGCCTTTATTGCAAAGGGAACGAAGTATAAAAGTAGGGAAGTCCTGTTACAACTGTACAGGGTGTTGGTGAGACCACACCTGGAGTACTGCGTACAGTTTTGGTTTCCTTATTTAAGGAAGGATATACTTGCATTGGAGGCAGTTCAGAGAAGGTTCACGAGGTTGATTCCGGAGATGAAGGGGTTGTCTTATGAAGAAAGGTTGAACCTATACTCAATGGAGTTTAGAAGAATGAGAGGGGATCTTATTGAAACATGAGATTCTGAAGGGGCTTGACAGGGTAGCTGCAGAGAGGATGTTCCCCTCGTGGGGGAATCTAGAACTAGGGGGCATAGTTTCAGAATAAGGGGGCACCCATTTAAAATGGAGATGAGGAGGAATTTCTTCTCTCAGAAGGTCATGAATCTTTGGAATTCTCTTCCCCCAGAGAGCTGTGGAGGCTGGGTCATTGAATATATTTAAGGTGGAGATAGACAGATTTTTGAATGGTAAGGGAGTCAAGGGTTATGGGGAGCGGGCAGGGAAGCGGAGTTGAGGCCAAGATCAGATCAGTCATGATCATATTAAATGGCGGAGCAGGCTCGAGGGGCCAAATGACCTACTCTGCTCCTACGTCTTATGTTCTTATGTAGGCACATTCTGCCCATTCACCAGGTCAGGCTGTACCAGAGCCACGCTCTGCCCATTCACCAGGTCAGGCTGTACCAGAGCCACGCTCTGCCCATTCACCAGGTCAGGCTGTACCAGAGCCACTCTCTGCCCATTCACCAGGTCAGGCTGTACCAGAGCCACGCTCTGCCCATTCACCAAGTCAGGCTGTACCAGAGCCACGCTCTGCCCATTCACCAGGTCAGGCTGTACCAGAGCCACTCTCTGCCCATTCACCAGGGCAGGCTGTACCAGAGCCACTCTCTGCCCATTCACCAGGGCAGGCTGTACCAGAGCCACTCTCTGCCCATTCACCAGGGCAGGCTGTACCAGAGCCACGCTCTGCCCATTCACCAGGTCAGGCTGTACCAGAGCCACACTCTGCCCATTCACCAGGGCAGGCTGTGCCAGAGCCACACTCTGCCCATTCACCAGGTCAGGCTGTACCAGAGCCACTCTCTGCCCATTCACCAGGTCAGGCTGTACCAGAGCCACTCTCTTCCCATTCACCAGGGCAGGCTGTGCCAGAGCCACTCTCTGCCCATTCACCAGTACCCTGTGCCCACATTTACAGAGTGAAATGCACATACACATGTCAGAGCAGCAGTGTCTTCGATTCACAAATATGGCCGCAATGAAGTTGTGTCACATATTGCAAAGTGAGCTGCAGCCAAAGACTTGGCACTGCCAGTGGCTGTGAAGGGCACTGGACCATCCTGGCATCATGCAGCTACTTAACCTGGGATGATTGCACTGAACTGAACACGTGAAGGAACCACTGAGCTACACAGACCAGCAAGGTGCCAGGTTAATCTCCGGGGCTGATCTCAACCAGGACAGCTGTGGAGTTACAAGTGGCCTTACTGTCCCCTCGTCCCTGGGATAAGGAGAAAAAACATCACAGCTAGTGTTCCGCTCCAGATTGCTTTCCAGTGATCCAGCAGGGGCGTGCATGTGTTGACATCAGTAACAACAGGACTGAACACAGCTGTCACATCCTGTCGACTGTTATTGTCTAAGCTCCTACATGAAGATTGGCAACTCGTGTGATGTATTGGAGAGCAGGCACAGCTATGGAACTGTACCCCAGCATGAGTCAACACCTTCAGTAGAAGGGCAGCCATTGAACTGTATCCCAGCATGAGTCAGCACCTTCAGGAGAAGGGAAGCCATTGCACTGTACCCCAGTATGAGTCAGCACCTTCAGGAGAAGGGAAGCCATTGATCCGTACCCCAGCATGAGTCAGCACCTTCAGTAGAAGGATAATAAGGATCGAAATTTGGAAGCATAAAATATATTTTGGTGCAATAAGGGGATTTAAATGATGAAGTATTTTCCTAATACTATTGTGAATAATTCTGTAAAATACATGTGGATGAACAGCACGACTACACAAAGACTACAAGAAGTATGTTCGTAGAAGGGTGGGATGCGAATGCAACTAATAGCTTCCATCTGTTCAATTGACGCAAGACACTGACCAAGACAGCAGCAAATTATTTTTAAATTGCAATCAGATGTTTGCAACATAGGAAAGGAGCTCATGTGGAAATTAGTGAGACTTTCACCGTATTACCACAGGAACTCCATGAGATCAGGAGGCTCAGCAAGTTATTTCGTGACCCGGGGTAATCTGGTGTCAGTAACTTTGGGTCCCTGTTTGATCAAACACACGCACTCTCCACGGACTATTTCCATTTAAGCAAATCCAGATTATCTCTTTGTAAACCTGCAGAACACATGACACAAACATCACGTATTCCCATGGGCAAGGGTCACACAGAATGGGTCCAGTTGACACAGAATGACAGAAACCAGCGGGAACAAAACAGGTCATCTCAAAAATGCAGGCACATTATTTACAGAATAAAAATATAACCATCATGCATCATAAGTTCTGCAGGTTCTTGTTCTTGAAGTAAGATAGGCATTTTACCTAAGCAGGAGAAATATATTATGCTTAACCATATCACCTACCCACTTTCACAGCCACCCCCTCAACCTTGTCATCTCATGTGTCCTCTCTACTGCCATGTCTCAGTCACAGACGAGGCAATCTCCAACCACTTCCATGTATCCCTCACTACGCACATCCCCATATCAATCCTTCTGCATTCACCCTGGAAAAACTTTCCCCCAAGTTACTTACAGTTGCACTTTCAAGCTGCCAACTGTGAAGCCTTTGGCCCCTTTGTTCACGACTATACTTCTACAGCTGTGAATCTGCTCCCCTATCTCCAACCTTTGATGCCCTTGTCCCCAGTAAAGTCTGTACTCTTTCCCACCCTGGTCATTTCCACTGGTATGGTCTCCATCTTTACTCCCTCAAGACCAAGGAACACAAACTTGACTGTTCTGACGAAGGGTCACAGACCTGAAACGTTAACTCTGTTTCTCTTTCCACGGATGCTGCCTGACCTGCTGAGTGTTTCCAGCATTTTCTGTTATTACAAACTTGACCGTATCTGGTGCACAACTGCTTTAGCCATTCATTGCCAGATCTGGCTGGACCACATCAAGCACCATCAGGCCCTTCTCTCCTCTACAAAAGTTGCTCACTACTCCAGGGTCATCTTGGAGAGCAAAGATAATCCCCAGCTTTTCTTCTTCACTACCACTCATCTCCTTAAACCCCTCTCCCTCACCTCCAATAACAAGTGCGAGGAACTCATGGATTTCTTTGCCACAAAGATCGAAACCATCCATTCAGCTGCCTCTACTGCTTCTCCTACCCCTTGCCCACCAAGCCAAACATCTTCCAAGGTTCCTCCTGCACTAGCCCTGACTCTGCATATTTCTCTAGTTTCTCTCTTAATTTCCTCCGCCCCCCACCATGCCCTGTCTAAAGTCATCTTGTCCATGAGATCCACTTCCTGCTCCCTTGACCCCATTCCCACGAACCTGCTGACAACCCATTTCCTTTCCTGGCTCTCATGCTAGCCAACACTGTAAATGGTTCCCTCTCTTCAGGTACTGTCCTCCTCCCCACTTTCAAAACCGCCGTCATCACCAATGTTCCCTCTAATTTTTTTTGGGTGCATGGCCCCTTTAACGGGCTGCACAGCCCATTCAAATTTCTGCGCATGCGTGGTTTTTCCATTTAAAAGCCGGTGAGCTGGCTGCGCTGGACCTCCAGACTGCTGCGCGGCTGCATGGCTTAATGGGAACATTGGTTATCACCCAGCTCCTCAAGTAACCCACCCTTCAACCCCCTCCTTCTGTCAGAACTACCACCCTATATCCAACCTCCCTTCCCTCTCTAAAGTGCTTAAACATGTTGTGTCCCAAATCTGTGCCCATCTTTCCTGTAACTCTATGTTTGAATCTGTTATATCACCCTTCCAGCCCCAAACTCACCCCTAGGAACTTGGCCCCTAGAAACCCAGACCAAAAACTCTCCCTCCAATCTCACTCCCCTCAAACCCAGACCCCAATCTCACTCCCCTCAAACCCAGACCCCAATCTCACTCCCCACAAACCCAGTCCCCAATCTCACTCCCCACAAACCCAGTCCCCAATCTCACGCCCCACAAACCCAGTCCCCAATCTCACTCCCCACAAACCCAGTCCCCAATCTCACTCCCCACAAACCCAGTCCCCAATCTCACTCCCCACAAACACAGTCCCCAATCTCACTCCCCTCAAACCCAGACCCCAATCTCACTCCCCACAAACCCAGTCCCCAATCTTATTGCCCACAAACCCAGTCCCCAATCTCACTCCCCACAAACCCAGTCCCCAATCTCACTCCCAACAAACCCAGACCCCAATCTTATTGCCCACAAACCCAGACCCCAATCTCACTCCCCTCAAACCCAGTCCCCAATCTCACTCCCCACAAACCCAGACCCCAATCTCATTGCCCACAAACCCAGTCCCCAATCTCAGCCCCCACAAACCCAGACCCCAATCTCATTGCCCACAAACCCAGTCCCCAATCTCACCCCCCACAAACCCAGACCCCAATCTCACTGCCCACAAACCCTGTCCCCAATCTCACTGCCTACAAACCTAGTCCCCAATCTCACCCCCCACAAACCCAGTCCCCAATCTCACTCCCCCCACAAACCCACCCCCAAAACTCACCATCCAAAAACCCAGTCCTAAACACATCCCACCCCCAGAAACCCTGCCCCAACTCATACCTGAAAAACCTCCCCCCACAAACTCACCTACCAGTTAAAAATAGCCCAAACACCGTGAAGCATTTCCTAAACCAATTCCCTCAAAGCACTCTCCACAATATCTCTTCTGTCCAACAAGATCTTGTGCTTATTTAGCACCAAGAGGGTATTCTTAATATAACTTTAAAATAACAGTTAAGGAATAAATAAATGTTTTACTTACTGGGTAGGTTTGCTTCAAGTTCTGCAACTTCTAGTGGAAGAGAGAGACACGGGATTAATATCCAGTTAAAATGAAATAATAATCTGATTATAGTTAGCAGCACAACTAACAACAAGATGTATGAACTGGTTACCAATCTCTCTCCAGATTTGGGCTTCCCAGTTTAATTCTCTGCCCAATTTCTGTTCTTTATCCCCTCCCATTTTTCCAAGGGCATCAGCTCCTCTGCCCCCACCCTTGCCCTGGCCATGCAACAGCCCCTCTTCTGTTGCCCCTCCCCAAGTACCAGCCCCTCTCCTCTGTCCCCACCTCGCCCTGGCCAGGTACCAGCCACTGATCAGAGAAGCCACCGTAAAACCATAGGAGGTTCACAGCACAGAAAGAGGCCATTCGGCCCATCGAGTGCGTCAGCCCATGCTACAATCCAAAATGAATCTCTCAGCCCCGCCCCTCTCCACATAGCCCTGTATCTTCCACGATACAATATTTATCCAGTTTTCCCCTAAAAGATGCAATGGTCTCTAACTCAACCACCCCATGGCAAAGCATTCCATGCGCCAACAACACTCTAAAGAAATTCCTCCTAACCTCTCTGCCCACTACCTAAGTGTCGATTTTAATTTTCTTCATGGCTTCTTTCTCTTGTACTCTATGCCACTATTTATAAAACCTAAAATGCTGTTTCCCCTTTTCATGGCTTTATCTACTTGATCTTTCAGAGAATTTTGTATTTTAACCTCCTGGTCTCTCTGATCTCCCACGCAGCCAGGCACCACTCCCAACTACTGTGAAAGTACAGCCTGAAGCCCAGATGGAAAACAAAGCTGGTAGCAGCACAACAACAACTTGCATTTATACAGTGCCTTTAACGTCGTAAAACGTCCCAAGGCGCTTCACAGGAGTATCATCAGGCAAAATTTGACATTGAGCCACATAAGGAGACATTGGGACAGGTGACCAGAAGCTTGGTCAAAGATGTAGGTTTTTAGGACCGAATTTTGGGGGGGGAAGAGAGGGGTTTAGGGAGGGAATTCCAGAGCAGAGGGCCTTGGCAGCTGAAGGCACGACTGCCAATGGTGCAGCGATTAAAATCGGGAATGTGCAAGAGGCCAGAATTAGAGCAGCGCTGGGGGAGGTTACCGCGCCGGGGGAGGTTACAGCGCCGGGGGAGGTTACAGCGCCGGGGGAGGATACAGCGAACAAGGATGAGAATTTTAAAATCAAGGCATTGATGGACCGGGATCCAATAGGTCAGTGCACACAGGGCGATGAATGAAGAAGTGAAGTGAGAGTTAGGATACGGGCAGCAGAGCTTGGGATGAGCTGACATTTACGGAGTGTTCAAGGTGGGGGGCCGGCCAGAAGAACATTGGAATAATCAAGTCTAGAGGTAAGAAAGGCATGGATGAGGGTTTCAGCAGCAGATGGGCTGAGGCAGGGATGGAGACAGTTACAGAGGTGGAAGTAGGTGGTCTTGGTGGTGGAGAGGACATGGAGTGGGAAGTTCAGCTCAGGGCCAAATAGAATGCCAAGGTTCTGAACAGTCTGGTTCAGCCTCAGACAGTGGAGGAGATGGAGTCGGTGGCTGGGGATCGGAGTTTGTAGCGTGGACCGAAGACAATATTTAATTGGAGGAAATTTCTGCTCACCCAACATTGGATGTCGGACAAGTAGAGTGACAAATCAGAGGCAATGGACGGGTCGAGAGAGGTGGCGGTGAAGTAGAGCTGGGTGTCGTCGGCATACATGTGGAACCTGACGTTGTGCTTTCGGATAACGTTGCCTAGGGGCAGCATGTAGATGAGAAATAAGAGGGGCCAAGGATAGATCCCTGGAGGGCTCCAGAGGTAATGGTGCGGGAGGAGAGGCCATTGCAGGTGATTCTATGGCTACGACTGGCTTGGTAGGAGTCTATTGAGGGACTAAAGCTTCCCCCAGCAGGGTGAGACATTGTAGGTATAGCCAGGCCTGGTAACTTTGGGCCTAGAACACATGCACAGAATGAATCACCTTTTACACACTACTTATCAACAGAATACAGATTGGCAAGCTCTCTATAAATACTACTCAAAACTTCACTGGCCCCGCTCCCGTCCACTGTCCCCACCCCTCGCCCTGGCGCACCCCCTTCCCTCCCCTCTGGCCATCTCTTTAGCCTGGCCTGTTCCTGGCCCCTCCCCTCCCCTCCCCACAGCCCGGCCCCGCCCCTCCCCTCCGCCTGGCCCCTCCCCTCCCCACAGCCTGGCCCCTCCCCTCCCCACAGCCTGGCCCCTCCCCTCCCCACAGCCTGGCCCCTCCCCTCCCCACAGCCTGGCCCCTCCCCTCCCCTCCCCACAGCCTGGCCCCTCCCCTCCCCACATTCTACCTTACGTAAACTTGAGGTCATCCAAAACGCCGCTGCCCATGTCCTAATTCGCACCAAGTCCCATTCACCCATCACCCCTGTGCTTGCTGACCTACATTGGTTCCCGGTTAAGCAATGCCTCAATTTTAAAATTCTCATCCTTATTTTCAAATCCCTCCATATCTCTGTAATCTCCTTCAGCCCCACAACTTCTGCACCCCCCCCCCCACCCCACACCCCCAAAACATCGGAGCTTCTCTAATTCTGCCCTCTTGAACATCACTGATTATAATCGCTTAATCATTGGTGGCCGTGCCTTCTGTTACCTAGGCCCTAAGTTCTGGAATTCTCTCCCTAAACCTCTCCACCTCGCTAAATCTTTTTCCTGCTTTAAGACGCTCCTTAAAACCTACCTCTTTGACCAAGCTTTAGCTCATCTGCCCTAATTTGTTATGTGGCTCGGTGTCAAATTTTTGTCTTATAATAGTCCTGTGAAGCGCCTTTGGACGTTTTACTCCGTTAAAGGCGCTAATAAATACAAGTAGTTGTTGTTACACCTCTCGCTTCAGTTCCTGTAACATAGAAATTGCTAGATGAAACAGACCAAGCTCCATCTAGTTCACCTTCTAACTTCCCAGTAGTCACACGATACAATGATAATGGATTTGCTGACTAATCATAGCAATCAATCTCTATCATGGGAACAGTAGCGTAGTGGTAATGTCACTGGGTTAGTAATCCAGAGGCCTGGACTAATGATCCAGCGACGTGAGTTCAAATCCCACCACGGCAGCTGGGGAATTTAAATTCAGTTAATTAAATAAAGCTGGAATATAAAGCTAGTATCAGTAATGGTGACCATGAAACTATCGGACTGTCGTAAAAACCCATCTGGTTCACTAATGTCCTTCAGGGAAGGAAATCTGCCGTCCTTACCTGGTCTGGCCTATATGTGACTCCAGACCCACAGCAACGTAGTTGACGCTTAACTGCCCTCTGAAATGGCCTAGCAAGCCACTCAGTTGTAACAAACCGCTACGAAACACAATAATAAGAATGAAACTGGACAGACCACCCGGCATCGACCTCGGCACACCCAGCCCAGTCGACCCGGCAAAGTCCTCCTCACCAACATCTGGGCACTTGTGCCAAAATTGGGAGAGCTGTCCCACAGACTAGTCAAGCAACAGCCTGACATAGTCATACTCACAGAATCATACCTTTCAGCCAATGTCCCTAACTCCTTCATCACCATCCCTGGGTATGTCTTATCCCACCAGGGCTGGCGGCACAGTGGTATATAGTCGGGAAGGAGTGGCCCTCAACACTGACTCCGGACCCCATGAAGTCTCATGGCTTCAGGTCAAGCATGGGCAAGGAAACCTCCTGCTGATTACCACCCACTGCCCTCCCTCAGCTGATGAATCAATACTCCTCCATGTTGAACACCACTTGGAAGAAGCACAGAGTAGCTAGGGCACAGAATGTACTCTGGGTGGGGGACTTCAATGTCCATCACCAAGAGTGACTCGGCAGCACCACAACTGACCGAGCTGGCCGAGTCCTGAAGGCGATAGCTGCCAGACAGGGCCTGTGGCAGGTGGTGAGAACCAACATGACAGAAAAACATACTTGACCTCGTCCTCGCCAATCTATCTGTCACAGATGCATCTGTCTATGACAGCATTGGTAGTAGTGTCCTTGTGGAGATGAAGTCCCGTCTTCACACTGAGGACACCCTCCATCGTGTTGTGTGGCACTACCACCGTGCTAAATGGGATAGATTCAGAACGGATCTAGCAGCTCAAAACTGGACATCCATGAGGTGCTGTGGGCCATCAGCAGCAGCAGAATTGTATTCCACCACAATCTGTAACCTCATGGCCTGGGATATCCCTCACTCTACCATTACCATCAAGCCAGGGGACCAACCCTGGTTAAATAAGGAGTGTAGAAGAGCATGCCAGGAGCAGCACCAGACGTACCTAAAAATGAGGCGTCAACCTGGGGAAGCTGCAACATAGGACTACATGCATGCTAAAAAGTGGAAGCAGCATGCTATAGACAGGGCTAAGTGATCCCACAATCAATGGATTAGATTAAAGCTCTGCAGTCCTGCCCCATCCAGTCGTGGATGGTGGTGGACCATTAAACAACTAACGGAAGGAGGAGGCTCCATGAATATCCCCATCCTCAATGATAGTGGAGCCCAGCATGTGAGTGCAAAAGACAAGGCTGAAGCATTTGCAACCATATTCAGTCAGAAGTGCTGAGTGGATGATCCATCTCGGCCTCCTCCTGAGGTTCCCACCATCACAGAAGCCAGTCTTCAGCCAATTCGATTCATTCCAGGTGATATCAAGAAACGGCTGAGCGCACTGGATACAGCAAAGGCCCAGACAACATCCCGGCTATCGTGCTGAAGACTTGTGCTCCAGAACTAGTCGCACCTCTAGCCAAGCTGTTCCAGTACAGCTACAACACTGGCATCTATCCGACAATGTGGAAAACTGTCCAGGTATGACCTGTCCACAAAAAGCAGGACAAATTCAACCCGGCCAATTACCACCCTATCAGTCTACTCTCAATCATCAGCAAAGTGATGGAAGGTGTCATCGACAGTGCTATCAAGCAGCACTTACTCACCAATAACCTGCTCACTGATGCCCAGTTTGTGTTCCGCCAAGACCACTTGGCTCCAGACCTCATTACAGCCTTGGTCCAAACATGGACAAAGGAGCTGAATTCCAGAGGTGAGGTGAGAATGACTACCCTTGACATCAAGGCAGCATTTGACTGAATGTGGCATCAAGGAGCCCTAGTAAAACTGAAGTCAATGGGAATCTGGGGGGGGGGGGGGGGGGGTGGGAGGCTCCACTGGCTGGAGTCATACCTAGCACAAAGGAAAATGGTTGTGGTGGTTGAAGGTCAATCATCACAGCCCCAGGACACCGTTGCAGGAGTTCCTCAGGGCAGTGTCCTAGGCCCAACCATCTTCAGCTGCTTCATCAATGACCTTCCCTCCAATATAAGGTCTGAAATGGGGATATTCGCTGACGACTGCACAGTGTTCAGCGCCATTCACAACTCCTCAGATAATGAAGCAGTCCATGCCCACATGCAACATGACCTAGACGACATTCAGGCTTGGGCTGATAAGTGGCAGGTTACATTCGCGCCACAGAAATGCCAGGCAATGACTATCTGCAACAAGCGAGCGTCTAACCACCTCCCCTTGACATTCAACGGCATTACCATCTCCGAATCCCCCACCATCAACATCCTGGGGGGGGGGGGGGTCACACCATTGACCAGAAACTTAACTGGACCAGCCACATAAATACTGTGGCAACAAGAGCAGGTCAGAGGCTCGGTATTCTATGGCGAGTGTCTCACTTCCTGACTCCCCAAAGCCTTTCCACCATCTACAAGGCACAAGTAAGGAGTGTGATTGAATACTCTCCACTTGCCTGGATGAGTGCAGCTCCAACAATACTCAAGAAGCACGACACCATCCAGGACAAAGCATCCCGCTTGACTGGCACCCCATCCACCACCTTAAACATTCACTCCCTCCACCATCAGTGTACCGTGGCTGCAGTGTGTACTATCTACAAGATGCACTGCAGCACCTCCCAAACCCACGACCTCTTCCACCTAGATGGACAAGGGCAGCAGGCACATGGGAACACCACCACCTCCAAGTTCCCCTCCAAGTCACACACCACCCTGACTTAGATGTATATCGACGATCCTTCATCGTCACTGGGTCAAAACCCTGGAACTCCCTCCCTAACAGCACCGTGGGAGTACCTTCATCACATGGACTGCAGCGGTTCACCTTTTCAAGGGCAATTAGGGATGGGCAATAAATGTTGGCCTTGCCAGCGACGCCCAAATCCCATAAACAATTTTTTTTTAAATTTGTCTACAACAGACCCAGACATGAGGCAAGGAAAACCACAGTGGTGGAGAGCTTGGAGAACCATATTTCAAAGTCACCAAAGGCACTTTACAGCCCTCTGGACTCAACATAGAGTTCAACAATTTCAGATCATAACCTCGGCCCCTATCATATATATATATTTTTTATCCACACTTTTTGTTTGTGCCTTTTTTTCTTCCCTCCCACATGGCAGCTGCCTTTCAGTCTGCCAGCGCAATTCACACTTCATCCAGAGCCATCCTTGGTTTCTTAACCTGTCCCATTACCATCTCCTCTTGCCTTGAATATCTCCGAATGCCTCTTTACTTCTCCTGCCTTCCATCCTATCCTTTTGTTCTTTCATCCCCTCCCCCATTTCCCAGCCCCTAAACTTGCTTTAAAATCTGTTCCTTTTCCTGCTTTTTTCCAGTTCTGACGAAAGGTCTTCGACCTGAAACGTTAACTCTGTTTCTCTCTCCACGGATGCTGCCTGGCCTGCTGAGTTTTTCCAGTGTTTTCTTTTGTTATTTCAAAGCCACCTGTTCCTCTGAAGCATGCTACACTTAAGATGTCACATCTCACATATCCCAAAATGTTATTTTCTGAAATCTATCTAATTTACGTTCGACTGAATCAACACTCTCTGCTTCCTCCATCTCCCTGTGACGTGTCAACAGTTACATTGCACGATTCAGGACCAGGAAATCACACTGATGGTTTCAGTTGACGAACATGAAATCTTGCAGCCAGGAAGTTGCATTGGGATATCAGATTTCACACACTCGGCACACAACTTCAGTAGTTACTGGTAAGTTCCAATCACCAGCACTCTGGGCACAATGACCTGTCACACTGAAAGATATTTGTGCATTGTATTTGCAACTAAAGGGCAATGGTAGACCAGTACATGAAACGCAGCAATTAAAGAAATACAAGGTCAATCAGGATGGTTATCCTAAGTGCAGCACACAGCACAAGATCTTTTCAAAATCAGTTTTCCAAACCATTCTAAAAAGCAGACGACAAGAGATTGTAATTTTAATCAGTTGACCACAGCATGATTTCAGCAGGAAAAAAGCAAATCAAGAACTCTTTAAAGCACTTCCCACCACTAAAAGCCCAGGCCTGTTAGCTGGTTCATCAAATGGATGGCACAGCACAGCATGCACAGTCAACTTGCAGGAAGCTGTGCTTTCAGGCTGAGTAACTAAATAACACAGAATGCTTTCACATACTCCCAAGCCTGTGGTTGCCATGTTTCACTTCAATAATCTCCCTCACACAGAACAAAGCCACTCATCTCACCTTCTCACACTAATGGTCTGCTTTCATTCCCATGTTGGCAAGTCCCCTACTTACAAACCACATTCAGTAATTAACTCAGCTCCTTAGTAGGCTACACGCAAACCATCTGGTTTTTTTAAAAACTTGGTTTTCAGATGGTTTGCGTGTAGCCTACTAAGGATGGTTTCAAACGCATTTCAGAAACTTCTCCACATTTCCTAAACAGATTGCCAATACTAATACGATAGCAAAATACTGCAGATGTTGGAAATCCGAAATAACAACAGAAAATGCTGGAAAAACTCAGCAGGTCGTCTAGCTTCTAATCTCTTTTACTTCTTTTGGTTCTTTTATTCTTTTGTCCGATCGCAGCCCTGCCTTCGATCTAGTTCCTTTTCTCTCCAGTTTTGAAGAAGGGTCAAACCCGAAACGTCAACTCAAACTTCTCTCCACGGATGTTGCCTGACCTGCTGAGTTTTTCCAGCATTTTCTGTTGTTATTGCCAATACTAATGTTGTGCCTGGTTTATCCTAACAGCCCTGAAGCCCAGATGCAGATGATTTCCCCGTGGAAACCATTTATTCTTCAAATCCTTTTCATCTCATGAGTCAGATACCGTCTCTTCGTCAGTACGATCAGAAGCTGCCTCCCTGAGCACGACATCCTCACAGGGAATGTTACACAAACCAACTTGACCTCGCGTGTCATTATTTATTGCATTCAGTTCTCATCTCGAACCAATATAATTTATTCCAACGATGGAATTAACACCTAGTTACCAGACTGATCACTCATCTCCGAGGAGTGTTTGCTGAACTGTTTGGATAAACCCCTCCCACAGTAGATCATTTAATCGAATATCATTGTATATATACAGAGAGCACATAGAGCGGATCTTTGGTTTAATGGTTGGTATTTTTTGAAATGGGAACAGATCATGACTTCCTTAAAAGGGTTCAAGGTGGGAGACCGACCAGGAAAGCATTGGAATAGTTGAGTCTGAAAGCAACAATGGCATGGATGAGGGTTTCAGCAGCAAAGGTATGGGTGGAGATAGATATTATGGAGGTGGAAGTAGACTGTCTTAGTGATGGAGAGGATATGGGGTTGGCAGCTCAGTTCAGGGTCAAATATGGTGCCAAGGTTGCGAACAGTCTGGTTCAGCCTCAGACAGTGGCCAGGGAGGGGGATGGAGTCGGTAGCTAGGGAACGGAGCTTGTGGCGGGGGCTGAAGACAATGTTTATTCTAAGAGTTGCCCAAAACTGACATTAAACTAGCTGGTCTATAGTTACCAAGTTCATCACTCCCTCCCTGCTTGAACAAAGATGTTACGTTGACCACTCTCCAGTCTCACTGCACAGTTTGTATATTTAATAAGGATTGAAACGGTAGATCATTTAATCAAATATCATTGTACATGTACAGAAAGCACAGAGCGGAGCTTTTGTGTAATGGTGAGTATTTTTTTGAAATGAGAACAGAGCGTGACTTCCTTAAAAGGACATCATGCTCCAATGCAGAGTTGTCAGCACTGTTCCAAGTGAGTCACATCATTGAAGTCAGGTCATTTGCAATTTAGTGACGGCAGCTTCCTAATTTGCTTTTTATTCTGTTTGGGCTCCTGCACAAGCTGATGGCAGCATTCAGTATCAGAAGAGCAATTTACTTCAAAATGACACAGATTACACTGCACACTGCCAGAAACATTCAAACTGAAATGCAACAGAATCCCAACAATTCTATGGGTTGAAAAGATACAGGAATAGGAAAATGACACTCGTCTTTGTTCAAAAAAACCTAAAAACATTATAACTCCAATCTGTCTCATTAGGAGCCGGGAGTTTTAAGATTCCAATTCGATGAACGTTACTCGTGTGTAATTTAGTGCTCACAGTGCCAGGTCACTTGCACGTCAGGAGAAATTAAAACCTGCTGCTTCATGCTGATGAGCTCCGTCCGACTCTAGATATGGTTAGGAGCGGCAGAGAACCTACTGCTCATCACCCTGTGCTGTGCGCTGCCAGAGAAAATGGAGAATGGGCAGAGGAAAGTACGGGCTCAACTGGCTGGAAGGACAAGTCTGATTCTCATTCCCTCCGATAAAGGATCTGGTCTCCAATCAGCACCTTCATCAACAAATCAAACTGGCCATGAAAGTGAAGTACGTGCAGAAGTTTATAAACAGACGCTGAGGCAGGAGGCGACCAGGGGATGGGAAGCAACGGCAAGGAAGTGTCGCAAAGCATTTCAAATGGCAAGAATCAAATGCTTTGAAATTCAGGTGAAAATCACAAAAAAATATCCTACCAGCTCCAGCGTGCAAAATTCTGGGAAAGTGACACTCTGTTGGGAAGGTCGTTACATTAGATAACGAATTAAATGAATAAAATATGTACTACAAGAACCATAAGAATATACAGCACTAAGGGAAGTCATTCAGACCATTATATCTGTGCTGGCTCATTGCCAGGGCAGTTGAAAAGGGAAATTAGAGAAGCGTGCAATAAGGGCACAGCAGTCATCATGGGTGACTTTAATCTACATATAGATTGGGCTAACCAAATTAGTAACAATACTGTGGAGGAGGAATTCCTGGAGTGTTTACGGGATGGTTTCCTGGACCAATATGTCGAGGAACCAACCAGAGATCAGGCCATCTTAGACTGGGTATGTAACGAGAAAGGATTAATTAGCAATCTTGTTGTACGAGGCCCCTTGGGTCGGAGCGATCATAATATGATCGAATTCTTCATTAAGATGGAGAATGAAGTAGTCGACTCAGAGACTAGCGTCCTGAATTTAAATAAAGGAAACTACGATGGTCTGAGGCGCGAGTTGGGTAGGATTGATTGGGGAATGTCACTCAAAGGGTTGACAGTGGATAGGCAATGGCAAACATTCAAAGACCGCATGGATGAACTACAGAATTTGTTCATCCCAGTTTGGCATAAAAATAAAACAAAAAAGGTGACTCAACCGTGGCTAACAAGGGAAATTAGGGATAGCATAAGGTCCAAGGAGAGCACATATAAATTGGCCAGAAAAAGCAGTAAACCTGAGGATTGGGAGCAGTTTAGGATTCAACAAAGGAGGACAAAGGGATTAATTAAGAAAGGGAAAATAGAATGAGAGTAAGCTTGCAGGGAACATAAAAACTGACTGTAAAAGCTTTTATAGATATGTGAAGAGAAAAAGATTGATGAAGTCAAGCGTAGGTCCCTTACAGTCAGAATCAGGGGAATTTATAATGGGGAACAAAGAAATGGCAGACCAATTAAATGTATATTTTGGTTCTGTCTTCACAAAGGAAGACACAAATAACCCCCAGAGATGTTGGGGAACATATGGTCTGATGAAAGGGAGGAACTGAAAGAAATCAGTATTGTTAGGGAAATTGATGGGATTGAAGGCTGATAAATCCCCAGGGCCTGATAAACTACATCCTAGGGTACTTAAGGAAGTGGCCCTAGAAATAGTAGATGCTTTGCTGATCATCTTCCAGCATTCGATGGAATCTGGAACAGTACCCATGGATTGGAGGGTAGCTAATGTTACCCCACTATTCAAAAAAGGTGGTAGAGAGAAAACGGGGAATTACAGACCGGTAAGCCTGACATCGGTAGTGGGGAAAATGCTAGAGTCCATTATAAAAGATGTAATAGCAGAGCACTTGGAAAAGAGTGACAGGATCAGACAAAGTGAACATGGATTTACAAAAGGTAAATCGTGCTTGACTAATCTACTGGAATTTTTTGAGGATGTAACTGGTAAAATAGATAAGGGAGAACCAGTGGATGTGGTGTATTTGGACTTTCAGAAGGCTTTCGATAAGGTCCCGCATAAGAGATTAACGTGTAAAGTTAAGGCACATGGGATTGGGGGCAAGGTATTGACTTAGATAGAGAACTGGTTGGCAGACAGAAAGCAAAGAATTGGAATAAACGGGTCTTTTTCCGAGTGGCAGGCAGTGACTAGTGGGGTACCGCAGGGATCAGTCCTTGGACCCAGCTATTCACAATATATATATTAATGATCTAGACAAGGGAACTAGATGTAATATCTCCAAATTTGCAGATGACACAAAGCTGGGTGGGCGTGTGTGCTGTGAGGAGGATACCAAGAAACTCCAGGATGATTTGGACAGGTTGGGTGATTGGGCAAAAGAATGGCAGATGCAATATAATGTGGATAAATGTGAGGTTATCCACTTTGGTGGCAAAAACAGGAAGGCAGATTATTATCTGAATGGCAATAGATTGGGAGAAGGGGAAGTGCAATGAGACCTGGGCGTCCTTGTGCACCAGTCGCTGAAGGTAAGCATGCAGGTGCAGCAGGCAGTTAAGAAGGCAAATGGTATGTTGGCCTTCGTAGCGAGAGGGTTTGAGTACAGGAACAAGGATGTCTTGCTGCAGTTGTACAGGGCCTTGGTGAGACCACACCTTGAGTATTGTGTGCCGTTTTGGTCGCCTTATCTGAGGAAGGATGTTCTTGCCATGGAAGGAGTTCAGCGAAGATTCACCAGGCTGATACCTGGGATGGCAGGAATGACATATGAGGAGAGATTGGGTCGATTGGGCTTGTACTCGCTGGAGTCTAGAAGAATGAGAGGGGATCTCATTGAAACTTATAAAATTCTGACAGGACTGGACAGACTAGATGCAGGAAGGATGTTCCCGATGGTCGGGGAGTCCAGAACCAGGGGTCACAGTCTAAGGATAAGGGGTAAGCCATTTAGGACAGAAATGAGGAGGAATTTCTTCACCCTGAGAGTGGTGAACCTGTGGAATTCTCTACCACAGAAGGCAGTAGGGGCCAATACATTAAATATATTCAAGAAGGAGTTGGATATATTTCTTAAGGCTAAGGGGATCCAGGGGTATGGGGAGAAGGCAGGGACAGGGTACTGAGTTTGGATGATCAGCCATGATCGCATTGAATGGCGGAGCAGGCTCGAGGGGCCGAATGGCCTACTCCTGCTCCTATCTGCGATGTTACTTTCACTCCCCTGCACACTCTTCATAACTCTGCTTCAAATATTTATCCAGTTCTCCACTGAAAGATGCAATTGATTCTAACTCAACCACTTCCTGTGAAAAAGCAAAGCAGAGCCCACGGCATAGGAAGCAACCCGGAGATTGCCAGACTTTGGGTCTTCTTTCTCAAACTGATCCCATACTCCTTAAAATTCCTCTGCAGGACCTCAAACGTACTTCCATATATCATTGAATCATACAGTACAGGAGGCCATTCGGCCCATCATGTCTGTGCCAGCTTTTTGAAAGAGCTATCCAATGAGTTCCACTGCCTTGCTCTTTCCCCATAGCCCTGCAAGGTTTTCCACTGATTCCAATACGGACCACAACTTTTGGAACATAGGAACCAGAGTGGACCATTCAGCCAATGAAGCCTGTTCCGCCATTCAATTGGATTATCGCTGATCTGAACCTCAATTCCAATTATTTGACTTTGCTCTATATCCCTTGATAGCCTTGCTTAAAAGAAATCTATCTAGCTCAGTTTTGACATTTTCAATTGACCTAGCCTCAACAGCTTTTGGGGGAGAAAGTTCCAGATTTCCACTACTCTATATGTGAAATAGTGCTTCCTAATTTCACTCTTAAATGGCCTACATCTAGTTCACCTTCTCCCATCCCTGTAGTCATATGATACAATGATTGGAGTTGCTGACTAATTGTAGCAATCAATCTCTATCAATTAGCCTACAACAAACTCTGACAAGAAGCAAAGAAAACACAAGCTTTAATTTTAAGGTTATGCTCTAGAAAATTAAAAGTAATATAAGGGTTAAGTCATGGCAGTAGAGCTCGGACCTGTGTCATGCTCCTCCTGTAACATGTGGGAAATCAGGGACGCTTCCTGTGTCCCTGACGACTATGTGTGCAGGAAGTGTGTCCAGCTGCAGCTCATGTGGGACCGCATGACGGCCCTTGAGCTGCAGATGGACTCACTTTGGAGCATCCACGATTCTGAGAGGGGTGTGGATAGCACATTTAGTGAGTTGGTCACACCGCAGGTTAAGGCCAGCGTAGACAGTACATGGGTGACCAAAAGGCAGAGCAAGGGCAGGAAGGTAGTGCAGAAATCCCCTGGGGTTGTCTCCCTTAGCAACAGGTTCACCGCCTTAGGTACTGTTGTCGGGGGGGGTGACACATCGGGGGAAGGCACCAGCAGCCAGGCTCATGGCACCATGACTGGCTCTGTTGCAAAGAAGGGAGGGAAAAAGAGTGGCAGGGCTATAGTAATAGGGGATTCGATTGTAAGGGGAATAGATAGGGGTTTCTGTGGTCGCGACCGAGACTCCAGGATGGTATGTTGCCTCCCTGGTGCAAGGGTCAAGGATGTCTCGGCGCGGGTGCAGAACATTCTGGAGGGGGAGGGGGAACAGCCAGTTGTCGTGATACATGTTGGTACCAACGACGTAGCTAAAAAAAGGGAAGAGGTCCTACAAGTAGAATTTCGGGAGTTAGGAGCCAAGCTAAAAAGTAGGACCTCGAAGGTAGTAATCTCTGGATTACTACCAGTGCCACGTGCTAGTAAGAGTACAGAGAACAGGATAGTTAGGCTAAATACGTGGCTTGAGCAGTGGTGTAAGAGGGAGGGTTTTAAATTTTTGAGGCATTGGAACCAGTTTTGTGGTAGGTGTGACCTATACAAAAGGGACGGTCTACACCTGTGCAGAGATGGAACTGATGTTCTCGGGGTAATTTTTGATAAAGCAGTTCGGGAGCATTTAAACTAGTATGGCAGGGGGCTAGAAACCTATGTAGTGAAATAGAGGAAAGTGAAAGGCAGACAGAAATAAATGATAAAAGGGTGAGGAACAAAAAACAAAGGGCCAAACTAATTCATAAAAAATGTGAGCATAAAAAAAGCCTGAGGGTTTTATACCTTAATGCGAGAAGCATCAGGAACAAGGTAGATGAATTAGCTGTGGAAATAGAGGTTAATAATTATGACCTAATTGGGATTACGGAAACATGGTTGCAGGGTGAGCAGGGCTGGGAGCTTAACATACAGGGGTATTCAGTATTTAGGAAGGATCGACAAAAAAGAAAGGGAGGAGGGGTAGCATTGCTAGTAAAAGAGGGGATAAATGCAATTGAAAGGAAGGATATTAACTCAGTTAATACAGAATCTATATGGGTGGAGCTAAGAAATAGCGAGGGGCGAAAAACATTAATAGGAGTGGTATATAGGCCTCCAAATAGTAAAATAGAGGTTAGGGAGGGCATCACGAGGGAAATTAGAGAAGCGTGCAATAAGAGCACAGCTGTCATCATAGGTGACTTTAACTTACATATAGATTGGACTAGCCTAATCAGTAAAAATAATGAGGAGGAGGAATTCCTTGAGTGTTTGAGGGATGGTTATCTGGATCAATATGTCGAGGAACCAACTCGGGAACAGGCTATATTGGACTGGGTACTGTGCAATGAGAAGGGACTAATCAGTAATCTTGTTGTACGGGGACCCTTGGGTCAGAGCGATCATAACATGATCGATTTCTCACTCGAAATGGAGAGCGAAGAAATTGACTCAGAGACTAAGGTCCTGAATTTAAACAAGGGGAATTATGATGCCATGAGACGGGAACTGAGTAGGTCTGATTGGACAACGTTCCTGGGAGGACTGGAGGTAGATAAACAATGGCAAACATTTAAAGATAGAATGACAAAATTGCAAAAATTGTTTATACCAATCTGGCATAAAAGGAAATCTAAAAAGGTGACTCAACCGTGGATAACAGGGGAAATTAGAGACAGCATAAAATCCAAAGATAGGGCGTATAAAATAGCCAAAAAAAGCGCCAGAGCGGAAGATTGGGAACAGTTTAAGATAGAGCAAAGGAGGGCAAAGGGCATAATCAAGAGGGGCAAAATAGCTTACGAAAACAAGCTGGCGGAAAATATAAAAACTAACTCCAAAAGCTTTTATAAGTATATCAAAAGGAAAAGACTGGTGAAAACCAAAGTTGGTCCATTGCAGTCAGATACGGGGGAATATATAATGGGAAATAAGGAAATGGCAGATCAACTAAATGCATACTTTGGGTCAGTCTTTACGAAGGAAGACACAAAAAACCTCCCTGGGATATCGGGAAAAATAGGGACATTGGCAAAGGAGGAACTGACGCAAATCAATATCTCTAAGGATATGGTGTTAAGGAAGCTAAAGGGATTGAAGGTGGACAAATCCCCAGGGCCTGATAACATGCATCCTAGGGTACTGAAGGAGGTGGCCCTAGAGATAGCGGATGCACTAAGGATGATTTTTCAGAATTCATTAGACTCGGGAACAGTGCCGATGGATTGGAGGGTAGCTAACGTTACCCCACTATTCAAAAAGGGGGGTAGGGAAAAAGCAGGTAATTACAGACCTGTAAGCCTTACATCAGTTGTGGGCAAAATGCTGGAGTCCATCATTAAGGATGAAATAGCGGAGCACTTAGCAAATGGGGACAGGATAGGACAGAGTCAACATGGATTTACAAAGGGTAAATCGTGCTTGACTAATCTATTGGAATTTTTTGAGGGAGTAACTGGTAGAATAGATGGGGGAGAGCCAGTAGATGTGGTGTACCTGGACTTCCAAAAGGCCTTCGATAAGGTCCCACATAAAAGATTAGCATGGAAAATTGAGGCTCATGGGATAAAGGGGAAAGTTTTGGCGTGGATAGGGAACTGGCTGTCAGATAGAAAACAGAGAGTTGGAATAAACGGCTCATTTTCTGAATGGCAGGCAGTAACAAGTGGGGTACCACAGGGATCTGTCCTGGGCCCCCAGCTGTTCACAATTTACATTAATGACCTGGATCAGGGAGTCGGATGCAGCATTTCCAAATTTGCAGACGACACTAAACTAGGAGGGGGGGTGGGCTCAGAGGAAGAGACCAGGAAGCTCCAGAGCGATTTGGACAGACTGGGCGATTGGGCGGATAAATGGCAGATGCACTATAATGTGGACAAGTGCGAAGTTATCCACCTTGGGTGCAGGAACGGGAGGGCAAATTATTATTTAAATGGCAATAGATTGGGAGAGGGGGAAGTACAGAGAGACCTGGGTGTTCTTGTACACCAGTCACTGAAGGCGAGCATGCAGGTGCAACAGGCGGTCAAGAAGGCAAACGGTATGCTGGCCTTCATAGCAAAAGGGTTAGAATACAGGAACAGGGATACCTTGCTGCAGCTGTACAGGGCACTGGTGAGACCACACCTCGAGTACTGTGTACAGTTTTGGTCGCCTCATCTGAGGAAGGATGTTCTTGCCATGGAGGGGGTGCAGCGGCGATTCACCAGGCTGATACCAGGAATGGCGGGAATGACCTATGAGGAGAGACTATGTAGTTTAGGGATGTACACACTGGAGTTTAGAAGATTGAGAGGGGACCTCATAGAAGTGTATAAAATTCTGACAGGTCTAGACAGACTGGATGCAGAAGGAATGTTTCCCTTGGCGGGTGAGAACAGAACTAGAGGACATAATTTAAGGATAAGGGCTAAACCATTTAGGACAGAGATGAGGGGGAATTTCTTCACTCAGAGAGTGGTGAACCTGTGGAACTCATTGCCACAGAGGGCAGTGTACGCCAGCTCATTAAATATATTTAAGAGGGAATTAGATATATTTCTACGGGCAAAAGGGGTTAAGGGTTACGGAGAGAAGGCGGGGACGGGATACTGAATTAAAGGATCAGCCATGATCTCATCGAATGGCGGAGCAGGCACGAAGGGCCGAATGGCCTACTCCTGCTCCTATCTTCTATGTATCTATGTATCTATGCTCCCTTATTCTGGATTTCCACCCCACCAGAGGAAATAGTTTCTCTCTATATACCCTATCAAATCTTATCATTTTAAACACCTCAATTAGATCACCCCTCAACCGTCTAAACTTAAGGTAATACAACCAGGTTTATGCAACCTGTCCTCATACTTTAACCCTTCCAACCCTGGTGCTATTCTGATTAATCTGTACTGCATCCCTTCCAAGGCCAATACATCTTTCCTGAGTTGCGTGTCCAAACTGAACGCAGTACTCCAGATGGGGTCTGACCAAGGCTCTATACAACTGGATCATAACTTCCTAACTTTTGTAATCCAATCCTCTTGAGATAAAGGCCAACATTCCATTAGGCTTTTTGATTACTTTTTGCATCTGCCTACTAGCTTTTAGCGATTTGTGCACTTGGACATCTAAATCTCTGATTCCCTACGGTTCCCAGTCTCTCATGACTCTCCCTCCTTCTCCAGAAGTATTCCCACCTGTTCTGTAATATTCTTCATCCAGAGAGACAGCATACCATTTGGGACTCCCGGTCACCACAGTGAAAAAATCTGTCTGGGCCCCTGCCTATAGAGTCTCCTACTTTAGCCACTCTCCTCTTTTCCATTCCACTAAGGGTGCTGAGTAACCTGTTGATGTAGGCCAGAGCCCTCCTTGTAAGCATTCCCTTTTTGGCATAAATCCACCTCAGTGTGGTCCTGGATCTGCACATGGGCTGAAGGAAGCCTCTCTGGAATGCTAGGAATTCCTAACCATTAGTCACAAGCTTCACCTCACTGCAACTGTCTGTCACTGAAGAGACACAAGGAAGATGTCACCCTCTCAACTTGGTCCCATAGAACTGTGTCCAAGCTAAAGCTTGCAGCATCAGCAATGATTCACCAATTGAAGCAACTAATTGCATTTAGAGTGATCTTTGGACAACTACACATCCTGGTTAAAAGCCAAGATTTGGCCAAGTATTCTTCATGAGGGCAGAATGAGACGCTAGTTTGAAAGCTTACAAAAAACATTAAAATCAGTCTAAGTTGGTTTCCCCGAATCTTACAATCTGCAACCTTACACGAAGCCACAACTCGCTCCATGCACTCTAGTGCAAAATCTAACCTGCTCCTCATTCTTTACACCACGGGCTTCCAGAGCATCCCATATACATCACAGGAAAAACCACCTCAAGCCACTGGTACCAGTGAAATCCCAGGTAGTTTTTAATCTCAATTGCATCCTTCTTCATGTGGATAGAAATCCCAGCTGTGCTCTGGAACACCGAGGGCACATGTGCCTCAAACAGAATCCTATTCAAGGCATCTCCATGGAGCATCTGGAATTACAAATCCCGATTGCCCTCCACCCCTGGAAATTACCTTGAGCTAAGCCACCAAAATAACGAGTCAAATTCCATTCTGCATTTCCAACACACAGGGCCAGGCTTTTGAGCCTTTTTTCCATATTTTATCCACAAGCTATGTGAAACTGAGCAGTTACAGATGGACTCGAGGAGCTTACTTTTTGTATCTGTTGGCTCACAGAAGGATATTTTTCCCAGGAGTACGAATACCATAAACAATTCTGAACTCCAGTGAGCAGAGAAATGCTTTCTCAGGCCTCAAGGTTCCCACTGCCTTTTTCCCTCTGATTCTAAACTCCCACCATCCACCCCAAAGGGCCAATCTCTGGCTGGGGGATGGTTGCACAGGCCCTGACCGTCCTGGGTACTTCACCCAAGTTGTTTAAGCCTGAAATGGGAGTGTTGTAAAAATGGGCCTTTATCCAACATCCACACAGCAGGAGTCACTGGATAGAAATCAGGAGCAGGAACCTGACAGAAATTTCCCTGTTCACTTAGGCTAAGTGCATCAAACCCTATCACAGCCCAACCTTTTGATCTAAATGACTCGGTACCATGTTGGGCAGTACAATTGCCAACTAAAGGAGGTACTGCGCCATAAGGTACTATTTCCACCCTGTGATCGTATGGTGTAGGGAGGACAGAGAGGGTGAACACATATTGGAGACCTTTACACACCACAATGTGAACACAGGCTGGAGACCTTTACACAGCACAATGTGAACACAGACTGGAGACCTTTACACAGCACAATGTGAACACAGGCTGGAGACCTTTACACAGCACAATGTGAACACAGGCTCCGACCTTTACACAGCACAATGTGAACACAGGCTGGAGACCTTTACACAGCACAATGTGAACACAGGCTGGAGACCTTTACACAGCACAATGTGAACACAGGCTCCAACCTTTACACAGCACAATGTGAACACAGGCTGGAGACCTTTACACAGCACAATGTGAACACAGGCTGGAGACCTTTACACAGCACAATGTGAACACAGGCTCCAACCATTACACAGCACAATGTGAACACAGGCTGGAGACCTTTACACAGCACAATGTGAACACAGGCTCCGACCTTTACACAGCACAATGTGAACACAGGCTGGAGACCTTTACACAGCACAATGTGAACACAGGCTGGAGACCTTTACACAGCACAATGTGAACACAGGCTCCGACCTTTACACAGCACAATGTGAACACAGGCTGGAGACCTTTACACAGCACAATGTGAACACAGGCTGGAGACCTTTACACAGCACAATGTGAACACAGGCTGGAGACCTTTACACAGCACAATGTGAACACAGGCTGGAGACCTTTACACAGCAAAATGTGAACACAGACTGGACACCTTTACACAGCACAATGTGAACACAGGCTTCGACCTTTACACAGCACAATGTGAACACAGACTGGAGACCTTTACACAGCACAATGTGAACACAGACTGGAGACCTTTACACAGCACAATGTGAACACAGGCTGGAGACCTTTACACAGCACAATGTGAACACAGACTGGAGACCTTTACACAGCACAATGTGAACACAGGCTTCGACCTTTACACAGCACAATGTGAACACAGACTGGAGACCTTTACACAGCACAATGTGAACACAGGCTGGAGACCTTTACACAGCACAATGTGAACACAGACTGGAGACCTTTACACAGCACAATGTGAACACAGGCTGGAGACCTTTACACAGCACAATGTGAACACAGGCTTCGACCTTTACACAGCACAATGTGAACACAGACTGGAGACCTTTACACAGCACAATGTGAACACAGACTGGAGACCTTTACACAGCACAATGTGAACACAGGCTGGAGACCTTTACACAGCACAATGTGAACACAGGCTGGAGACCTTTACACAGCACAATGTGAACACAGGCTGGAGACCTTTACACACCACAATGTGAACACAGGCTGGAGACCTTTACACAGCACAATGTGAACACAGACTGGAGACCTTTACACAGCACAATGTGAACACAGGCTGGAGACCTTTACACAGCACAATGTGAACACAGACTGGAGACCTTTACACAGCACAATGTGAACACAGGCTGGAGACCTTTACACAGCACAATGTGAACACAGACTGGAGACCTTTACACAGCACAATGTGAACACAGGCTGGAGACCTTTACACAGCACAATGTGAACACAGGCTGGAGACCTTTACACAGCACAATGTGAACACAGACTGGAGACCTTTACACAGCACAATGTGAACACAGGCTGGAGACCTTTACACAGCACAATGTGAACACAGACTGGAGACCTTTACACAGCACAATGTGAACACAGGCTGGAGACCTTTACACAGCACAATGTGAACACTGACTGGAGACCTTTACACAGCACAATGTGAACACAGGCTGGAGACCTTTACACAGCACAATGTGAACACAGGCTGGAGACCTTTACACAGCACAATGTGAACACAGGCTGGAGACCTTTACACAGCACAATGTGAACACAGGCTGGAGACCTTTACACAGCACAATGTGAACACAGGCTGGAGACCTTTACACAGCACAATGTGAACACAGGCTGGAGGCCTTTACACAGCACAATGTGAACACAGGCTGGAGGCCTTTACACAGCACAATGTGAACACAGGCTGGAGGCCTTTACACAGCACAATGTGAACACAGGCTGGAGACCTTTACACAGCACAATGTGAACACAGGCTGGAGACCTTTACACAGCACAATGTGAACACAGGCTGGAGACCTTTACACAGCACAATGTGAACACAGGCTGGAGACCTTTACACAGCACAATGTGAACACAGGCTGGAGACCTTTACACAGCACAATGTGAACACAGGCTGGAGGCCTTTACACAGCACAATGTGAACACAGGCTGGAGACCTTTACACAGCACAATGTGAACACAGACTGGAGACCTTTACACAGCACAATGTGAACACAGACTGGAGACCTTTACACAGCACAATGTGAACACAGGCTGGAGGCCTTTACACAGCACAATGTGAACACAGGCTGGAGGCCTTTACACAGCACAATGTGAACACAGGCTGGAGGCCTTTACACAGCACAATGTGAACACAGGCTGGAGACCTTTACACAGCACAATGTGAACACAGACTGGAGACCTTTACACAGCACAATGTGAACACAGACTGGAGACCTTTACACAGCACAATGTGAACACAGACTGGAGACCTTTACACAGCACAATGTGAACACAGACTGGAGACCTTTACACAGCACAATGTGAACACAGGCTGGAGACCTTTACACAGCACAATGTGAACACAGACTGGAGACCTTTACACAGCACAATGTGAACACAGACTGGAGACCTTTACACAGCACAATGTGAACACAGGCTGGAGACCTTTACACAGCACAATGTGAACACAGGCTGGAGACCTTTACACAGCACAATGTGAACACAGGCTGGAGACCTTTACACAGCACAATGTGAACACAGACTGGAGACCTTTACACAGCACAATGTGAACACAGGCTGGAGACCTTTACACAGCACAATGTGAACACAGGCTGGAGACCTTTACACAGCACAATGTGAACACAGGCTGGAGGCCTTTACACAGCACAATGTGAACACAGGCTGGAGACCTTTACACAGCACAATGTGAACACAGGCTGGAGACCTTTACACAGCACAATGTGAACACAGACTGGAGACCTTTACACAGCACAATGTGAACACAGGCTGGAGACCTTTACACAGCACAATGTGAACACAGGCTGGAGACCTTTACACAGCACAATGTGAACACAGGCTGGAGACCTTTACACAGCACAATGTGAACACAGACTGGAGACCTTTACACAGCACAATGTGAACACAGGCTGGAGACCTTTACACAGCACAATGTGAACACAGACTGGAGACCTTTACACAGCACAATGTGAACACAGGCTGGAGACCTTTACACAGCACAATGTGAACACAGGCTGGAGACCTTTACACAGCACAATGTGAACACAGGCTCCGACCTTTACACAGCACAATGTGAACACAGACTGGAGACCTTTACACAGCACAATGTGAACACAGGCTCCGACCTTTACACAGCACAATGTGAACACAGGCTCCGACCTTTACACAGCACAATGTGAACACAGGCTGGAGACCTTTACACAGCACAATGTGAACACAGGCTTGATGCGCCATCAATTACTCAAAAGACTGAGGTTAAGCGAGTAACAATCAGGCTTTTATTAACTAAAGAATGAAGGTCTCGTCTCGAGTGGTCGACCCGTCCAGAATACTAAGGGACTGGGAGGTAGTCACTTATATACCTGGAATAGTGGGAGGAGTCAGCCGAGGCATGTCCAGACCTGTACCTAGTGGAATACACATACACATACAGACAGGTATAACAGTGGTTTACCACATTCACCCCTTGTTTAAAAATGAGTCCGGCGGGGTGAAGTGTATTTAAAAGTTCGTGTATTGGAGTCTCTCCGGAGGTCTTGTCTGCCGCTGTGATCGACGTGGCGACGGCAGGGGTGGTGCAGCTTCCGGCGTCGCGTCCCGTGTAGGCTGGGGCACTGGAGTGTAGTCCTCGTGGGTGACGGTCCAAGGCGAGCCGGCTGCTGGGGTTGGATATTGGGTCATTGGGGGGGGGGGGGGGGTGGTACTGGGTAGTGGGTTACAGCGGTCCCCGAGGGTGTCGTGGGGGGGGGTGGTAATGGGTAGTGGGTTACAGCGGTCCCCGAGGGTGCGAGGTCTCGTATGGAGACTGTGTCCTCCCGCCCGTCCGGGTACGCAATGTAAGCGTACTGGGGGTTGGCATGGAGGAGGTCGACCCTCTCGACCAGGGGGTCCGTTTTATTGGTCCTCACGTGTCTTCTCAGTAGTACCGGCCCTGGGGACGTCAGCCATGGCGGTAACGCTGTCCCCGATGTGGACTTCCTTGGGAAGACAAACATTTTCTCGTGAGGGGTGGCATTGGTGGCAGTGCAGAGCAGTGACCGAATCGAGTGGAGCGCATCGGGGAGCACCTCCTGCCAGCGGGAGGTCGGAAGGCCCCTAGACTTTAAGGCTAGCAGGGCGGCCTTCCAAACTGTTGCATTCTCTCTTTCCACCTGTCCGTTCCCCCGGGGGTTGTAACTGGTGGTCCTGCTTGTGGCTATACCCCTAGCGAGCAGGTACTGGCGGAGTTCGTCGCTCATAAACGATGAGCCCCGGTCGCTATGGATATAGCTGGGGAAACCGAACAGGGTGAAGAGGCTGTTCAGACATTTAATGACCGTGGCACTGGTCATGTCCGGGCAGGGGATAGCGAACGGGAAACGGGAGTACTCGTTAATGATGTTGAGGAAGTACACATTGCGGTCGGAGGAGGGGAGAGGCCCTTTAAAATCGACGCTCAGGCGTTCGAAAGGGTGAGTGGCTTTTATCAGGTGGGCTCTGTCTGGTCTATAAAAGTGCGGTTTGCACTCAGCGCAGACTTGGCAGTTCCTGGTCATGGTCCTGACCTCCTCAATGGAGTAAGGCAGGTTGCGGGCCTTGATGAAGTGGAAGAACCTGGTGACCCCCGGGTGGCAGAGGTCATTGTGGAGGGCCCTCAGCCTATCGATCTGCGCGCTGGTGCAGGTGCCATGCGATAGGGCATCTGGGGGTTCATTGAGCTTCCCAGGCCGGTACAAGATCTCGTAATTGTACTACCGTGTCCCAGGTTTTCGTTCCCCGCGGCGTCCACGGTGCAGAGGAGTAGGCATCCATGCCCCGGTAGGCTGCGTCCAGCGTTAGTGCGATTTCGGAGGCTTTGTCGAGGGTGAGGTCACTCTGCTCCAGCAGTCGCTGTCGGGTGTAGTTGGACCTGTGGCCCGCTACGAAGGCATCCCGGATCAGTTCCTCCGTGTACTTAGTGGGTGTTACCGCCTTACACCCACAGGCCCGGCCAAGCACGGACAGTGCTTGGAGGTATTCCTCAGTCGATTCCCCAGGTTGTTGCTTGCGACTCCCCAGGAGGTGCCTGGCGTAAACTTTGTTCACAGGGCGCGTGTACTGGGTCTTGAGGAGCTGGAGGGCGGCTGTGTACGAGGTCGCGTCCCGGATGACTGAGTACACTCGGTGGTTCACCTTGGAGATCAGGACAGACAGTTTGTTCGCATCCGTTACGACCGCAGTGGAGGCAGTCAGGAATGCCTCGAAGCACATGAGCCAGTGAGCAAACTTGGTGGAAGCGTCCGCTTCCTGACTGTCCAGGTCCAGGCATGCTGGTGTGAGGATCTTCTCCATTATAAAAAATTTAGTTAATAAAATTGATGCGCCATCAATTACTCAAAAGACTGAGGTTAAGCGAGTAACAACCAGGCTTTCATTAACTAAAGAATGAAGGTCTAGTCTCGAGTGGTCAACCCGTCCAGAATACTAAGGGACTGGGAGGTAGTCACTTATATACCTGGAATAGTGGGAGGAGTCAGCCGAGGCATGTCCAGACCTGTACCTAGTGGAATACACATACACATACAGACAGGTATAACAGTGGTTTACCACAAGGCTGGAGACCTTTACACAGCACAATGTGAACACAGGCTGGAGACCTTTACACAGCACAATGTGAACACAGGCTGGAGACCTTTACACAGCACAATGTGAACACAGGCTGGAGACCTTTACACAGCACAATGTGAACACAGACTGGAGACCTTTACACAGCACAATGTGAACACAGACTGGAGACCTTTACACAGCACAATGTGAACACAGGCTGGAGACCTTTACACAGCACAATGTGAACACAGGCTGGAGACCTTTACACAGCACAATGTGAACACAGGCTGGAGACCTTTACACAGCACAATGTGAACACAGGCTGGAGACCTTTACACAGCACAATGTGAACACAGACTGGAGACCTTTACACAGCACAATGTGAACACAGACTGGAGACCTTTACACAGCACAATGTGAACACAGGCTGGAGACCTTTACACAGCACAATGTGAACACAGGCTGGAGACCTTTACACAGCACAATGTGAACACAGACTGGAGACCTTTACACAGCACAATGTGAACACAGGCTGGAGACCTTTACACAGCACAATGTGAACACAGACTGGAGACCTTTACACAGCACAATGTGAACACAGGCTGGAGACCTTTACACAGCACAATGTGAACACAGGCTGGAGACCTTTACACAGCACAATGTGAACACAGGCTGGAGACCTTTACACAGCACAATGTGAACACAGACTGGAGACCTTTACACAGCACAATGTGAACACAGACTGGAGACCTTTACACAGCACAATGTGAACACAGGCTGGAGACCTTTACACAGCACAATGTGAACACAGACTGGAGACCTTTACACAGCACAATGTGAACACAGGCTGGAGACCATTACACAGCACAATGTGAACACAGACTGGAGACCTTTACACAGCACAATGTGAACACAGGCTGGAGACCTTTACACAGCACAATGTGAACACAGACTGGAGACCTTTACACAGCACAATGTGAACACAGGCTGGAGACCTTTACACAGCACAATGTGAACACAGGCTGGAGACCTTTACACAGCACAATGTGAACACAGACTGGAGACCTTTACACAGCACAATGTGAACACAGGCTGGAGACCTTTACACAGCACAATGTGAACACAGGCTGGAGACCTTTACACAGCACAATGTGAACACAGACTGGAGACCTTTACACAGCACAATGTGAACACAGGCTGGAGACCTTTACACAGCACAATGTGAACACAGGCTGGAGACCTTTACACAGCACAATGTGAACACAGGCTGGAGACCTTTACACAGCACAATGTGAACACAGGCTGGAGACCTTTACACAGCACAATGTGAACACAGGCTGGAGGCCTTTACACAGCACAATGTGAACACAGACTGGAGACCTTTACACAGCACAATGTGAACACAGACTGGAGACCTTTACACAGCACAATGTGAACACAGGCTGGAGACCTTTACACAGCACAATGTGAACACAGACTGGAGACCTTTACACAGCACAATGTGAACACTGAACACAATACATTGCCTTTCACATCCTCAGGATACAACAAAATTGCTTCACAGCCAATGAATTACTTTTCAACTGTAGTCATTGTTATAAAGTCGGGAAACAGGGCAGACAATGTATGTACAGCAAGATCCTACAAAGAGCAGTGAGATAGAGGACCTGATCTGTTTTAATGATGTTGATTCAGGGATTGTCAGCCAGGTTACCGGGAGAACTACCTGTTCTTCCTCAAATTACACAGAATATACAGCACAGAAACAGGCCATTCGGCCCAACTACTGTAATCTATGCTGGTGTTTATAGTCCACACGAGTCTCCACCCATTCCATCTGCCTCATCTTAGCCTTTCAGCATATATTTCTATTCCCTTCTCTCTCATATACTCAAATAACAACAGAAAACGCTGGAAACACTCAGCAGGCCAGGCCGCATCCGTGGAGAGAGAAACAGAGTTAACGTTTCTGCCTGGCCTGCTGAGTGTTTCCAGCGTTTTCTGTTTTTATTTCAGATTTCCAGCATCCGCAATATTTTGCTATTGTCTCTCATATACTCGTCTAGTTTCCTTTTGAAAGCATCTCTGCTGTTTGCCTCAACCACTTCCTGTGGTAGCGAGTTCCACATTCTAATCACTCTGAGTAAAGACATTTCTCCTTATGATTTATTTGTAACTATCTTGTATTATGGACCCTAGTGTTGGATTCTCCCACAAGTGGAAACATTCTTTCCATATCATTGTCCAACCCATTCATAATTCTCCCCTCCATCAGGTCAGCTCTAAGTCGTCTCTTTTCTAAAGAAAAAAGACCCAACCTGCTCAATCTTTCCCAATAGCTGTAATCTCTCAGTTCTGGTAACATTACAATTGTTGCACTGTGTACTCAGGTCCAGACAGGGACTCAGTTAAAAGTCTCATCCGAAAGACGGCACCTCCGACAGTGCAGCACTCCCTCAGCACTGCACTGAAGTGTCAGCCTGGATTAGGTGCTCAAGTGGACTGTGGCTTGAACCCACAACCTTCTGACTCAGAGGTGAGTGTGTTACCGCTGAGCCATGGCCAAGGCGTAACAGGATGGGCACCTACACAGTGCAGTGTGGACAAAGGCTGTTGCATGCCCAGGCCACCTGCTGATCTATCAGCCTATTCCATAACAGCACTGCAAACACAGATCCAATACACCAACTTGCAGAGGCCACAGCGTGAAAAAAAGGCCATCTTCAAATGTGCTTAAAGAGCTGGAAAACAGAAACAATACAAGCATGATCTGAACATCGAAAATATTAGCTAGCTTTCTCTGTGCAGGCTAGAATATATCAGAACCAAGGATAACAATCTGGAAAGCTACCTTATTGATTGATCCTCTGGACCACACTGCAGTTCATCATCCATCATTAAACTTGTCTTTTCAAATTTAATGTGAGAACGTGCACAATGACTGTACTTTGAGAGATCCGCGCTACAAAGCTGGAGCAATGAGGACGGAGTTCTCTCCAACTGACGACTATGGGGAACTTATGCCAAATGAAAGGAATACACAAGGTAAACAGAGACAGATTATTTCCACTTGGGAAATCAGAAACACAAGGCAAGGATCTCAGGGTAAGCACCATATGCTAAAAGGGAGGATTAAAACAATCTTTTCCACAGAGTGTTCTTGGAGTGCAAAATGTTTGGCACAAGTGATGATAGAAGTTAAAGCAATTTGGCATTCATAAGAGATTGGATAATTACTGAAAGAATACGAGAGTCCATGGAGAGAACATGATACCGGGGCAATGTAAAAGCAGCCTCCGAGAGGGGCTTACATTCAGTTCAAAAAAGGAAGTGGGGCGGATGGGGGGTTGAATGACCTCCTCCTGTGCTGAAATTTCTATGTTACGATTACCAGATCACCAAGAGTAAGGTTTAACACAAGAGCAATGAGGTTTCAGCAACTGAGTGTGGAATATCTCTCAAATTCACCAACGGCAGCCCAACTGCAGATTTTTCCCAAGCCAATTCTCTCCTGTCCTCTCCCAGGTGGAGGATCGGGATCTGGCACCGCTCCCAGGTGGAGGATCGGGATCTGGCACCGCTCCCAGGTGGAGGATCGGGATCTGGCACCGCTCCCAGGTGGAGGATCGGGATCTGGCACCGCTCCCAGGTGGAGGATCGGGATCTGGCACCGCTCCCAGGTGGAGGATCGGGATCTGGCACCGCTCCCAGGTGGAGGATCGGGATCTGGCACCGCTCCCAGGTGGAGGATCGGGATCTGGCACCGCTCCCAGGTGGAGGATCGGGATCTGGCACCGCTCCCAGGTGGAGGATCGGGATCTGGCACCGCTCCCAGGTGGAGGATCGGGATCTGGCACCGCTCCCAGGTGGAGGATCGGGATCTGGCACCGCTCCCAGGTGGAGGATCGGGATCTGGCACCGCTCCCAGGTGGAGGATCGGGATCTGGCACCGCTCCCAGGTGGAGGATCGGGATCTGGCACCGCTCCCAGGTGGAGGATCGGGATCTGGCACCGCTCCCAGGTGGAGGATCGGGATCTGGCACCGCTCCCAGGTGGAGGATCGGGATCTGGCACCGCTCCCAGGTGGAGGATCGGGATCTGGCACCGCTCCCAGGTGGAGGATCGGGATCTGGCACCGCTCCCAGGTGGAGGATCGGGATCTGGCACCGCTCCCAGGTGGAGGATCGGGATCTGGCACTTCTCCCAGGTGGAGGATCGGGATCTGGCACCTCTCCCAGGTGGAGGATCAGGGTCTGGTAACTTTCTCAGATAGGACGCCAGAAGCTGGTACCTGTCCCAGGTGGAGACCAGACAGTCAGTGGTACCTCTCCCAGCTATGAGCTTAGACAGTTAGTGCCTGCAGGATATTCATTCATGAGAGGCATCATGTCAGCCTCCTGTGCACATCAGAAGTCCTCTCACACACACACACTGCCCAGCAGCAATCAGTGAGTAGAGGTGACTGATTTTCACGTTTGTACCCTGGAGTTCTGAGGCTGCGTGTCCTTCCTAGCTGAGGTCAGTGAACACAGCACAAACTAGGAACCGAACCCCCCAGGATCTTCTGTCACTCAGCTGCTCGTTGAAAAAATTTGCTGATGCTTTGAGATGCTTAACACCAGCCGCCGCCCCCACCCCCCGCCCAAGCTCTCTGGGGTAGAGAATTCCAAAGATTCAGAACACTTTGTGAGTGCAGAAATTTCTCCTCATTTCATTCCTAAATGGCCAGCCCCTTATTCTGAGACTGTGACCCCCTAGTTCTAGACTCCCCAGCCAGGGAAAAACATCCTCCCAGCAGCTACCTTGTCAAGCCCTTTAAGAATTTTATCTGGTACATTAACTCTCCCATTGAAGCCCCTCCCTCTGGTACATTAACTCTCCTGTTAAAAGAACCCCAGAAGTGTGTGGTCATTCACAGGGCCCTCTCCACCATAGAAAAACACTTGAGAAGTGTTGCTACAATCTAACAGCAGGTTCACAGCGACATCTATTTGGGGAATTACATAAAACCTTTGATTGAATGACATCCTTGTTAGTAACTCTCACTCACATCCATTAGTGTGCAGGTTGTTGTTGGTTTGGCCAAGGGGTATGAGAGAAACCATGAATTAAGAATTGAACTACAGGAGAGCAGCAGAGGGGAGTCACGCACCTTTGATGAGCAGCTTATCTCTAATGGACACACGGCGGGATGAGTCTGTCCCTGGGTTTGTGTTGCCTCTCCCTTTCACACCCTCTTCACGCTTCAGCTTTTTCGCTAAAGTCAACATGGCTGATGTACTTTCTTGAACCTGAAAATGAGTAAAAACAAATTTTACAAAAGAGAAAAATTAACCATTTGCAAAAATATAATCCCAGTCTGTTACAGTACAGAAACTACGTAGGTATGAGGGGTGAGTTGGCTAAGGTAGATTGGGAAACTACATTAAAAGGTATGATGGTAGAGAAGCAATGGCTTGCATTTAAAGAATTAATACATAATTTACAACAAACATACATTCCTTTAAGGCACAAAAACCCCACCGGAAAAGTGATCCAACTGTGGCAAACAAGAGAAGTTAAAGATAGTATTAGATCAAAGGAAGAGGCTTATAATGTTGCCAAAAACAGTAGTAAGCCTGAGGATTGGGAGGATTTTAGAATTCAGCAAAGGAGGACCAAGAAATTGATTTAAAAAAAGGGAAAATAGAATAGGAAACTAGCGAGACATGAAAACAGACTGTAAAAGCTTCTATAGGTATGTGAAAAGGAAAAGGTTAGCGAAAGTAAATGTGGGTCCCTTACAGGCTGAGACAGGAGAAATTATAATGGGGAATAAGGAAAAGGCAGAGAAATTAAACAAATACTTTGGGGAGGATTTTCATTGGGCCGTGGAAGCGGGATTGGAAGCGTGTGGGGGGTTAAAATCTTGAAATTGGGGGGCACGAACCCATTCCACCCCCATGCCAGTTTCAAAGGAGGCGGATACCCGACCTGTGCTGGGACCCGCCTCCCCGAGGCGGGAAGGAGATTAGTGCCAATTAACTGCCTGTTAACAGGCAGTTTTTAGCCTAATCCCTATTTTTATTGCTGAAGTGTGGGATTCCCGACGGCTCCAAACCACGCCAAGGTAGCGAGGCGGACTGTCAGGCTGAAGGGCTTGGAGGGTTCGAGATGTCCGGTGTTCAGGTGAGTGATGGGTGCATGAGTGAAGAGGTAAGTGTGTTTGGCGTGTTTAAAGAAGTTTACTTACCTTTATTTACCTTTATAGCCTTCCTTCCTTCAGGTCTCGGAAGTCCCTCATCTCACCGGCACAGAAAGCAGAATGGCCGCGAGCTGTCAGAAGTTGCAGCATTCAGCTTTCTGTTCCGGAGAGATCTCTAAATCAGCCTGAGAGGAAGGAATTAACTTAGTCTACAGATTGTCAGTGTTTGACAGCTTCAAAGAGCTGTCAAATGCTGATATTTCATCTGTCAAAAGCTCTTGACAGATGAAATATCAATCTGTGATGTCACCTGTTGCCAGGTGGCCCTTAATTGGCCTGCTGAGCCCACTGGGTGGGCTCAACAAGGTCAATCAAGTGAAAATCAAGTGGGTTGGCCACAGCTCGATGGAGGCGGGACTACAACCCCGAAAGTTGTAGTCCCACCTCCTACATGCCTCCAGTATCAAAATCCAGCCCTTTGTGTCTGTCTTTACGGACGAAGAGGCAAAAAACCTCCCAGAAATAGTGGAGAACCAAGGGTCTAGCGAGAATGAGGAACTGAAAGAAATTAGTATTAGTAAAAAAAAAATAGTACTGGAGAAATACTGAAAGTCAATAAATCCCCTGGACCTGATGGCCTGCATTGGTTGTCATTTTCCAAAATTTCATAAGATACTAGAACGGTTCCCGCGGATTGGAAGGTGGCAAATGTAACCCCACTATTTAAGAAAGGAGGGAGAGCGAAAACGGGGAACTACAGATCAGTTAGCCTGACATCAGTAGTAGGGAAAATGCTAGAATCTATTATTAAGGACGTGGTAACAGGGCACTTAGAAAATAATAATAGGATTGGGCAGAGTCAACACAGATTTATGAAAAGCAAATCATGTTTGACGAATCTGTTAAGAGTTTTTTGAGGTTGTAACTAGTGGAATAGATAATAGGGAACCAGTGGACGTGGTGTATTTGGATTTTCAGAAGGCATTCGATAATGTGCCACACAAGAGGTTATTAAACAAAATTAGGGCTCTTGGGATTGGAGGTAATATACTAACATGGATTGAGGATTGGCTAATGGACAGAAAACAGGCAGTAGGAATAAACGGGTCATTTTCGGGTTGGCAGGCTGTAAATAGTGGGGTACCGCAAGGATCAGTGCTTGGGCTTCAGCTATTCACAATCTATGTCAATGATTTGGATGAGAGGACCAAATGTAATATATCCAAGTTTGCTGATGATACAAAGCTGGGTGGGAATGTAAGTTGTGAGGAGGATGCAAAGAGGCTTCAAGGGGATATAGACAGGCTAAGTGAGTGGGCAAGAACATGGCAAATGGAATATAACGTGGGGAAATGCGAAGTTATCCACTTTGGTAGGAAAAATGGAAAAGCAGAGTATTTTTTAAATGGTGAGAGATTGGGAAATGTTGGTGTTCAGAGGGACCTGGGTGTCCTTGCACATGAATCACTGAAAGTTAACATGCAGGTACAGCAAGCAATTAGGAACGCAAATGGTATGGTGGCCTTTATTACAAGAGGATTTGAGTATAAGAGTAAGGATATCTTACTGCAATTATATTGGGCCCTGGTGAGACCACACTTGGAGTATTGTGTACAGTTTTGGCCTCCTTACCCAAGGAAGGATATACTTGCCATAGAGCGAGTGCAACGAAGGTTCACCAGACTGATTCCTGGGATGGGGTGATTGTCCTATGAGGAGAGATTGAGTAGACTAGGCCTATATTCTCTGGATTTTAGAAGAATGAGAGGTAATCTCATTGAAACTTAGAAAATTCTTACAGGGCTTGACAGGGTAGATGCAGGGAGGATGCTTCCTCTGGCTGGGGAGTCCAGAACCAGGGGTCAGCCATTTAGGGCTGAGATGAGGAGAAATGTCTTCACTCAGAGGGTGGTGAATCTTTGGAATTCTCTACTGCAGAGGGCTGTGAAGGCTCAGTCGTTGAGTATATTCAAAACAGAGATCGATAGATTTTTGGATATTAAGGGAATCAAGGGATATGGGGAAAGTGGAGTTGAGGTAGAAGATCAGCCTTGATCTTACTGAATGGCGGAGCAGGCGCGAGGGGCCGAATGGCCTACTCCTGCTCCTATTTCTTATGTAGGCCATCGAATCAGTCTGTTACAGTACAGAAATAGCCCATCAAATCACACCTCCATCCCCCACCAGGACGGCCCAACCAGTACCCAGCCACCACCACCCTCCTCCGCCTGGCTGAACTTGTTCCCACATTGAACAACTTCTCCTTTAACTCCACTCACTTCCTCCAAATTAAAGGTGTTGCTATGGGAACCCACATGGGTCCTAGCTGTGCCTGCATTTTCGTGGGATATGTGGAACATTCTTTGTTCCAGTCCTACTGAGGGCCCCTCCCTCACCTCTTTTTCCGGTACATTGATGACTGTATTGGTGCCGTTTCCTGCTGTCGTCCTGAACTAGAAAATTTCATTCACTTTGCTTCCAATTGCCACCCTTCCCTCACCTTCACATGGTCCATCTCCAACTCTTCCCTTCCCTTCCTCGACTTCTCTATCTCCATTTCTGGGGCTAGGCTATTGACAAACATTCACTATAAGCCCACTGACGCCCACAGCTACCTGAACTACACTTCCTCCCACCCCGCTTCCTGTAAGGACTCTATTCCATTCTCCCAGTTTTTCCGTCTCCATCGCATCTGCTCCGACGATGCCACCTTCCATACTAGTGCTTCCGATATGTCTTCCTTTTTCCTCAACCGAGGATTCCTCTCTACCGTGGTTGACATGGCTCTCGACCGTGTTCGACATGGCTCTCGACCGTGTTCATTCTATTTCCCGCACTTCAGCTCTCACCCCTTCCCCTCCCTCCCGGAACCACGATAGTGTTTCACCCCTCCAGTTCCACATTCAAATTGCCATCCTCCGCCATCTCCAGTGTGATCCCACTACCAAATATATCTTCCCCTCCCCTCCTCTTTCAGCATTCCGAAGGGACCGCTCCCTCCGCGACACCCTGGTGCACTCCTCAATCACCCCCAACGCCCCTTCCCCTTCCCACAGCACCTTCCCGTGCAAGCGCAGGGGATGCAACACCTGCCTTGTTACCTCCTCCCTTCCCACTGTCCAGGGCTCCAAACACTCCTTCCAGGTGAAACAGCGATTTACTTGTACTTCTTGCAATTTAGTAAACTGTATTCGCTGCTTACGCTGCTGGGGAGACCAAATGCAGATTGGGTGACTGCTTTGCGGAACACCTCCGTTCAGTCTGTAAGCGTGACCCTGAGCTTGCGGTCGCCTCTCACTTTAATCCTCCGCTCCACTCCCATTCTGACCTCTCCGTCCTCGGTCTTTTACTGTTCCAACGAAGCTCAACGTAAGCGAGGAACAGCACCTCATCTTTCGATTTGGCACTTTACAGCCTTTTGGACTCAACATCGAGTTCAACAATTTCAGGCCATAACCTCTGCCCCTATTTTTTTTTTCACATGGCATCTGTTGATGATTCTGCCATTCCCATTTACACCTCATCTAGACTCATCTTTTGTTTCTTTACTTGTCCCAATACCATCTCCTTTCGCCTTGCACCATCATCCCTTTTGTCATTTAATCTCTCCTGCCTTCCATCCTATCACAGACCTTCCCTTTTGTTCTTTCCTCCCCTCCCCCCTTTCCCTGCCTCTGTACTTGCTCAAAACCTGTTACATTTCTAACTTTTTCCAGTTCTGATGGAGGGTCATCGACCTGAACAGTTAACTCTGTTTCTCTCTCCACAGATGCTGCCAGACCTGCTGACTATTTCCAACATTTTATGTTTTTATTCCATCGAATCACAGTCTGTTACAGTACAGAAACAGGCCATCGAACCACAGTCTGTTATAGTACAGAAACAGGCCATCAAATCACAGTCTGTTACAGTACAGAAACAGGCCATTGAATCCCAGTCTGTTACAGTACAGAAACAGGCCATCAAATCCCAGTCTGTTACAGTACAGAAACAGGCCATCAAATCACAGTCTGTTACAGTATGGAAACAGACCATCGAATCACAGTCTGTTACAGTACAGAAACAGGCCATCAAATCACAGTCTGTTACAGTATGGAAACAGACCATCGAACCACAGTCTGTTACAGTATGGAAACAGCCCATTCTGCCCATCAGTTTGTTGGCGTTCACCTCTACAGGAACAACCCTTTCTACTCCCAGTTTCCTGCCTGCCCTCCTTACCCTTCAATGTTCCTCTTTCAAGCAACTATCTATTTTAAAAGTATTTGTGGACTCTGCTTTAATAACAGTCTGTGGCAAACGATTCCACATTCAAATTTCCTGAGTGAAGACATTTTTTCTAGCCTCCCCTTTAATTCTTTTTGTGATGATCTTGAATTTCTGTGCCTCTTGTTCCTGTCTCAATAACCAATGGAAACAACCCATCATTGTTTACCTCATCGTAACCCTTTATAATCATCACGTTGTCCCTTAACCTTCTGCGCTCTAGTGAAAAAGACCAAACTTCTCAAGTCTCTCAATATCCATAACCTCTCACCCCTAGTAATGAATATACCGTGTCATAAATCTCATCATCGAGAAACTACCTATGAAATAACACTGGACGGCCAGCTGGTGGCGCCGTCCAAGGAGTATAAATACTCAGGTGTTGGCCCCAGCTTTCCAGAGACATTTTGTAAGACAAGGAACTAGTGATGTACAACTAGACCTCCATGTTCTGAAACAAGTCGATTAAAGCCTTGCTTTATGCTCAAACCAAGTGCGTAGTGAGTTTTATTACGTCACCCTGCACCTTTCCCATTGTTTTGTATTTTTCCTGTCATGAGGCGCCCAAAACTGCACATAATTCTCCAACTGCAGCCTTTGGTCTTCTACAAGTTCCACATGAGCTCCCGCTTCTGTGTCCTGTGACTCAGGATACAAAACACAAGGAAGGCCTTTGCCTTTTTATGCCCTTCCCTACCCACACTGCCACCTTTAATGACCCAGGTATCTGCAAGCAAGGGGCTCGAGGACAGGTTGCATAGCTTGTAGTCCCTTGAGTTTAGAGGATTGAGGGGTGACCTGATCGAGGCGTTTAAAATGTTAAAAAGATTCGGTAGGATAGACAGAGAGCAACAATTTCCTCTGGTGGGGGAATCCAGAACAAGGTGCAATAACCTTAAAATTAGAGTTAGGCTGTTCAGGGGTACAAGCAGGAGGCAGGTTTTTTGCACAAAGTTCCAGATTTCTACTACCCTTTCTCCCCCCAAAGGTTGTTGAAGCTGGGGGTCAATTGAAAATTTTCAAAACTGAGATTGACAGATTTTTGTTGGATAATGATATCAAGGATATGAAAAGAAAGAACTTGCAATTATATAGCACCTTTCATGACCTCAGGATGTCCCAAAGCGCTTTACAGCCAATGAAATACTTTTGAAGTGTAGTCACTGTTGTAATGTAGGAAACGCAAACTGTTGTATTGTAATGTATGGAATAAAGGTGGGTAAATGGAGTTAAGATATAGGTCAGCTATAATCTAATTAAATGGTGAAACAGGCTCAAAGGGCTGAATGTTCCTTTGATACCTCTGTTCCTCAACTCCATTTAATATTTCACCATTTAAAGCGTGGTTCTATTTTTACCTCAATATATTACCTCATAAATTTCTACATTGAACTGCATCTACCCATCCCGCTAACCTGTTTATGTCCTCATGCAGTCTTTCAGAATTCTCATCCTATAATTTAGTGTGATTATCAATCTTCAGTATTGTTCCTTCAATTCTCAAGGCCAACACAGCATGGACATTGGATCGGCGTGTACAGGATGTGGGATTTCAGTTCTCCCACATCAGAGAACGACTTTAAAATCTAACCAAGACATATCCACAGTGGTAAAATCCAATTTACCTACAGCATGTGCAAGTTTCAGAGAGTTTTCCATTTGCAGAACAGCAACTGGACACTGAGGTGTTGGGACAGCAGCCTACAGTTTGTGTACAGAGTGCATCCACACATGTTGGACTCTCAAGAGCACATTTTGCAGCTGCAGAAACACAGCAGAAGTATGAGGGGTATTTATAAATCATATTTCACTTAGCATTTAAAGAGATATGGAACAAAGGCAGGTAAATAGAGCTGAGGTACAGATCAGCCATGATCTAATTGAATGGCAGAACAGGCTTGAGGGGCTGATGGAATCCATTCGAGGCTGAATGGCCTACTCCTGTTTCTATGTTCAGCAACCCCAACTGTCCCATCGTACTCACTCGCCGCCCTTCCCGCCCAGTGCGCCCACTGGGGGCAAATCTTGCCAATCTCCTCCCCATCCAACTCATTCCCCCCCAGCGCTGACCCTGTGGACGCTAGCAGTGGGGCAGCCATACCGACCTTCTCCACATCTCACTCCAGAATGTTCGTTCACTTGCCATCCATGGGCTTATCATGGATGATTGCATCAACATCATGGCCCTGATGGAAATCTGGTTGAGGGGTGATGACACCTTACCCTTAAATGAAGCCTCCCTGCCTGGCTATACCTTCCACCACTTGCCCCGCTCAGACCGCCATGGTGGCGGTGTGGCTCTCATCACCAAATCACAGCTTGGTCTGTCCCCCTACTCCTCTGGTACTTTCTCTTCCTTTGAGCATCTCACTTTATACCACCCCTCTCACCTCTCATTTAAAATTCTTGTTCTCTACCGCCCACCCATGTACCATAAAAATTTTATTACTGATATCTCTTCACTGCTTTCCTCCCTCAGCCTCTGTACCAAACGACTTCTCATCCTCGGTGATTTCAACCTCCATCTCAATTCATCATGCTTTCTCTCCTCTGAGTTCACTAGCCTCCTATCCTCCCTTACCCTCTCCCTCCATGTAAACTCCCCAACCCATATTCACCGCCACCCCCTCGACCTTGCCATCTTTCGTGGCCTCACTATTCCCATCGTGTCAATCGCAGCTAAGGCCATCTCTGACCACTTCCTAGTATCGTTCTCCACCCACATCCCCCTTCCGCCACCCCTCAACCCAATTTCCTTCTGTGTCCGCCCCTGGAAAAAACTCTCTCCCAACTCTCTTACAACTGCACTTATGAAATCCCAAGTGTCCAGCCTTTGGCCCTCCATTCACCATGGCAGTTCTGCAGCTACCGATCTGCTCAACCACACCCTCACCACCATCTTTGATGTCCTAGTCCCTATTAAAACCATTACTCTCTCTCACCCTGGCCGTTCCCCCTGGTACAGCCCTCATCTTCGCTCCCTTAACTCCATGGGACGCAGACTTGAACGGATATGGTGGACAACTGGTTTAGCCATCCACCGCCAGATCTGGCTGGACCACATAAAGCATTATCGAATCCTGCTCTCGTCTACCAAAATTGCTTACTATTCCAGAATCATTCTGGAATGCAAAGATAAACCCTGGCCTCTATTCTCCACTGCTAACCGTCTTCTTAAACCCCTCTCCCCTATCTCCTCCACTCTCGCCTCCGACAAGTGTGAGGAGCTCATGGACTTCTTTGTTTCTAAGATTGAGTCCATCTGTTCAGCTGCCTCTGCCACTTCCCTTCCTTCCCCTAACCCACTGGGCCAAACTTCCTCTAAGGGTCCCCCCTGCCTTGGTCCTGAACTCACATCTTTCTCCAGTTTCTCTCCGATCTCCCCTCATGACCTCTCCACGCTCATCTTGTCCATGCGACCCACTTCCTACTCCCTCAGCCCCTTTCCCACCAAACTGCTGACCATCCAACTTCCTTTTCTGGCTCCCATGTCAGCCGACATTGTTAACGGTTCTCTTCCCTCAGGTACTGTCCCCCTCTCCCTCAAATCTGCCGTCATCACCCAACTCCTCAAAAAACCAACCCTTGACTCCTCCTTCCTTGCAAACTACCGCCCCATCTCCAACCTCCCTTTCCTCTCCAAAGTCCTTGAATGTGTTGTTGCCTCCCAAATACGTGCCCATTTTTCCTGCAACTCCATGTCTGAATCCCTCCAATCAGGTTTCCGCCCCGCCACAGTACCGAAACGGCTCTCAGTCACAAATGACATCCTTTGTGACTGTGACAAAGGTAAACTATCCCTCCTCATCCTTCTCGACTTGTCTGCAGCCTTTGACCACTCTATCCTCCTCCAACGCCTCTCCACCGTCGTCCAGCTGGGTGAGACTGCACTCGCCTGGTTCCATATCTAATCGTAGCCAGAAAATCATGTGCAATGGCTTCTCTTCCTGCTCCCTCATCGTTACCTCTGGAGTCCCCCAAGGATCTAGCCTTGGCCCTCTCCTATTTCTCATCTACATGTTGCCCCTTGGCGACATCATCCGAAAACACAGTGTCAGTTTCCACATGTACACTGACGACACACAGCTCTACCTCACCACCACTTCTCTCGACCCCTCCACGGTCTCTAAATTGTCAGACTGCTTGTCCGACATCCAGTTCTGGATGAGCAGAAATTTTCTCCAATTAAATATTGAAAAGACCAAAGCCATTGTTTTCCGTCCCCGCCACAAACTCTGTTCCCTAGCCACTGACTCCATTCCTCTCCCTAACATCTGTCTGAGGCTGAACCACACTGTTTGTAACCTTAGTGTCATATTTGACCCTGAAATGGGCTTCCAACCACATATCTGCAGCATAACTAAGACTGCCCATTTCCACCTCCGTAACATCGCCCGTCTCCGCCCTTGCCTCAGCTCATCTGCGTCTGAAACCCTCGTCCATGCCTTTGTTACTTATAGACTTGACTATTCCAACACACTGCAGGCTGGCCTCCCACATTCTACCCTATGTAAACTTGAGGTGATCCAAAACTCCGCTGCCTGTGTCCTAACTCGCACCAAGTTCTGTTCACCCATCGCCCTGTACTCGCTGACCTACATTGGCTCCCGGTTAAGCAACACCTCGATTTCAAAATTCTCATCCTTGTTTTCAAATCCCTCCATGGCCTCGCCCCTATCTCTGTAATCTCCTTCAGCCCCACAACCGCCCCCCCCCCCAACCCCCCGAGACATCTGCGCTCCTCAAATTCTGCCCTCTTGCGCATCCTTGATTATAATCGCTTAACCATTGGTGGCTGTGCCTTCTGTTGCCTAGACCCTAAGCTCTGGAATTCCCTGCCTAAACCTCTCCACCTCGCTACCTCTCTTTCCTCCTTTAAGACGCTCCTTAAAACCTACCTCTTTGACCAAGCTTTTGGTCACCTGCCCTAATTTATCCTTATGTGGCTCGGTGTCAAATTTTTTGTCTTATAATAATCCTGTGAAGCGCCTTGGGACTTTTCACTATGTTAAAGGCACTATATAAATACAAGTTGTTGTTGTTGTTCCTATGAAACACAGTTAACCAATACAATGTCATTCACATCTTGGGAACTGTCCTCTTCACGGATCCAAATACCGTACATTGTGCTCAAAATGGGCAACAGTGGCAATTCATTGTTCTCGCTTTTTGTGAGTCTTCCCCAAGTCATGGACAGATTACTCAAAATCTATATTTCATTCCTCAGTATTTATGGGTCCCAAACAACTAGAAAACATTTGGGCTCCAACCAGAAAATGCATACATTGCGTACAGCTCCTCCTGGACTCTGACTTCAAACACAAATCCCTTACTTCCTACAATCGACAGGCTTTGGAAACCCAAGCCTGGCGACACCTGATTTAACTCAGGTGGCCTTCATTTTTGACCTTGGTGTTTGGTTTCTCAAAAACAAGTTTACAACCATTATCAAAAATCATACATCTGCGCACACACCCTGTTTAGAAAGCCTTACTTCCTGTTGTTGCATTGGTATCACCCTTCTTCACAAAAATCTTGGCTGTCACTCCAGAACAATACTGAGGGAGTGCTGCACTGTCGGTGGTGCCATTAAACCGAGGCCCATCTGCCCTCTCAGGTGGACGTAAGAGATCCTATGGCACTATTTCAAAGAGCAGTGGAATTATCCCGGTGACCTAGCCAAAAAAAATGTATCCCTCAACCAACACCATGAAAACAGATTATCTGGTCATTATCACACTGCTGTTTGTGGGAGCTTGCTGTGCGCAAATTGGCTGCCGCATTTCCTATATTACAACAGTGGCTACACTTCAAAAGGTACTTCATTGGCTGCAAAGCGCTTTGGGACATCCAGTGGTCATGAAAGGCGCTATATAAATGCAAGTCTTTCTTTCTTTAACATTCTATATCCTGAAAAGTACCTATGCAAACTTGTGACACTGTAATTACATCTCCCTGGCTACAGTGGCACTACAGCACCTCAGTTTAGCATCTCTTGCATCTCAGCCTATACCCCAAAGGAACTTCTATGCTTCAAACAATTTCACTTGTCTGCTCCAAATATTTTATTAAAAAACCTACCTCTGAGTGCCCTGGTCCAATCATCCCTCTCTCTCTAAGAAACATAGAAACATAGAGCAGGAGTCGGCCATTCGGCCCTTCGAGCCTGCTCCGCCATTCAACGAGATCATGGCTGATCATCCAAACCCTAGCATCCGGTCCCTACACCGACCGCCATCCCACCCAAGCTCTATCCCCGTAACCCCATAACCCCACAACCCCACGTATTTAATCCCCCCTAACACTAAGGGCCAATTTTTTTATCATGACCAATCAACCTAACCTGCACATCTTTGGACTGTGGGAGGAAACCGGAGCACCCGGAGAAAACCCACGCAAACACGGGGAGAATGTGCAAACTCCACACAGACAGTCACCCGAGGCCGGATTTGAACCCGGGTCCCTGGCGCTGTGAGGCAACAGTGCTAACCACTATGCCACCGTGCTAACCCCTCTGGACTTCAAGCCTATACTTGGTCTTAACTCCACAGGAGAGGGACTAATATCTCTTTATAAACAGAATTTGTTCAATACATCCACAAATGTTTCACCGTCATTAGTCAAGTCTTGTATGATTTCGAGTCTCTCATCTAACAGAGGGGCTCACTTGTCCTATAGGAAACTCAAATCTGAAACAAATTTAAATTCCAGCCTGTCTATGTTTCTATGTACCTCACCCCATGGTGTCTGTCATTCTATATATAAACCACCTGAACCACTCAATTAGATTCCAGCCTGTAACTCACTCCCGGGTATCTGTATTCTATATATTAACCACCCGAACCACGCGATTAGATTCCAGCCTGTAACTCACTCCCGGGTATCTGTCATTCTACATATAAACCACCTGAGTCACTCGCTTAGATTCCAGCCTGTAACTCATTCCCAGGTATCTGTTATTCTATGTATAAACAACCCGAACCCCATGATTAGATTCCAGCCTGTAACTCACTCTTGGGTGTCTGTTATTCTATATTTCCCGAAAGCTAATAAAAATGAAAACCAAAATGACATGAAAGTAAAGTGTTTTGCTGATTGCATGACTGCGACTGCATGAACTGGTAAAAGTAATAGAGAGAACTGGAATGTGGTGGAAGAAATTATTCCTAGAAAAACTACGATTGAAACAAGAGGAAAGAAAGGAGCAGGTAAACATCAAATACAAAGCAAACAAGGAGATAGGAAATTACCCGAGCGATCGATATTGTGGGGACATGCTAGATCAGGGCACCTGAACAGTGACTATAAGCAGAGCACTGTGAGCTGGAAGATAGGTCTCCAGCATTGGATATAGCTTTCTACAGAGAAACTGGCTTCCTCTCTAATGCAGCATTCATACCAGAACACAAACGTTCACTTGAACTGTGGATTGACAATAACTTCTCTCTGGGACCCCCCTCCCTCCTTCCAGAAGCAAGAGTGTGCGTCATGATAGTCAGCACAACTGACCTGGCTTGGAAGTCTATTCACTTGTAAATAATGGGGAAATTATACACTGGTGAAGTGTAGGACCTGCACAGTACTTTAAGGGCTGATTTCAGAAGCACATCAAATTCTTGGTTGTGACCCTTTTCAATTTTTATCAAGTAAAATCATACATCTGTTGGTCTCTGCTGACCTCTTCAGCTTGGAGTGTATCAATTTCACACAGCTCTCTGCTCGATACAGTAATTGCAGTGTTACAGTAAAATGGTGCAGGGATGTGTGATATTCACACTGCACTCATCGCTACTCCTGCAGTTTTGCTAAGACCTAATGGTAGTGATGAGAAGCGGTGGGTTTTTCTCTGTCTGATTTCTGCCCGTTTATCTAACTCTTTCTGACTCCCTCTGCAGGTTGACAGAGTTTGCTTATGATGGAGGTGGATTTTTTTTTTGGCTAATTCAGCATTGAAATTCGAGCAGAAAAGATGCTCAACAGTCACATGCATTTCTTCTGTCCATCTAAGAAGTATCCCAAGCGACAACTGGCAAGTACCGCACAAGCTTCTGGTCGGTAGCTTCCAGGTTATTAGGCTTTAACTTCCCCCATCCCCTCCATCATTGATATCTCAGGGCCAGAAGGGGTGGAAACCCATGTGCCCACAAAGCTTAAACCGGGTGGTCATGTGTGCACCTGGTACGTGCATTCATCTGGACTCTATCAGCCAACATTCTCAACCTGTCTCGGTGATCACGTCATCATGGGAGAATAACGTTCCCTCTCAAAAGTCTGGCCTCTCTTTTACTACCTGGAGCAACAACTTTGTGGGTGGTAAGAAGCTTTGTATACTTCCTCGACAGGACACCTGGAACAGGCAATCACTATTACCTGAAGTACCATGGTTACCAAATAGTTGAAGACCTATGGACACAGACACAAATAGGGCCTAAAGCCACTTTTGATCACTGCCCAGGCCTACTTGCAGTAGAAATCAGAGCGCTCAGGTAACCTTGTCTGGAAAAAGATACCCTTTTATGGACCCAAGCCTTGGCCTGCAAGATCCTTACAACCATATAAGGTTACAGCATAGAGGACGGTCATTTGGCCCATTGCCAGCTCTTGGATAGAGCACTCCAAAACTAATCCGACTGCCCTGCGCTCACCCCATCCTCCTGTTGCCCTCTGCCTCAAATATTCATCCAATTTTCTCTTAAAAGATGCAGTGGTCTCTGTCTGAACCATTCCTTGTGGTAAAGCATTCCATGGTCCAACAACCTCCTGCATAAAGAATATTTTCCTCACCATCTTAGTGACCATTTTAAACTGATGACCCATCACTTATTCCCCAACCACAGGAAATTGTCTTTCCCTATTTAGTCTGTCAAAATCCTTCATAATTTTAAAAAGCTCTATTAAATCTCCTCTTAGCCTTTTCTGGAAACAGTATCTCAAGTATCTCCTCATAACTATAGTTTCCCATCCCTGGCATCACCCTGGTGAATCTACGCTGTATGCTATTCTAGGGCTTTAATGTTCTTTATATAATGGGGTGCCTGCACACAGTGCTCTAACTGGCCCAAACATTTTTTTAAAAATTCCTGGGATGTGGGCGTTGCTGGCAAGGCCAGCATTTATGCCACATCCCTAGTTGCCCTTGAGAAGGTGCTGGTGAGCCACCTTCTTGAACCGCTGCTTTGTATAAAATCAGTACTGCTTTACTCCTATACGCTAAGTCGTTATTTATAAAATTAAATGGTACAGGTAGACTATCCTTTATCCGAAAACCTCGGGACCAGCCGTGTTTCGGTTTTCGGAGAATTTCGGATTTTGGAAGGTGGGTCGGCGGGGGTCCGCGGGGGGTCGTGCGCACGACTTACCCTTTATCCGAACTTCCGAAACCAAAACCCTCTAAAAACCGAAGGTTTTTTCGTTCAGCGTAAGTCATGCGCACGACTTATGCTGAACGAAAAAACCTTCGGTTTTTAGAGGGTTTCGGTTTTCGGAAGTTCGGATAAAGGGTATGTGGTAAACCACTGTTTGTATTCCACTGTGTACATGCCTGGACATGCCTCGGCTGACTCCTCCCACAAGTCCTAGTATAAAGGTGACTGCTCCCCAGCCCTTTGTATTTCTGGACCGGTCGACCACTCGAGGCAGACCTTCATTCTTTTGTTAATAAAAGCCTTTAGTTACTCTCTTAACTCTCAGTCTTTTATGAGTAATTGATAGTGCATCAATTTTATCAACAAAATTTTTATAATGGAGAAGATCCTCACACCAGCATGCCTGGACCTGGACAGTCGGGAAGCGGACTCATCCACCAAGTTTACTCACTGGCTTAAGTGTTTCGAAAAATTCCTGACCGCCTCCGCAGCAATCAAATCGGACGAGGACAAACTGGATGCCCTGACCTCCAAAGTGAACCACCGAGTGTACTCGGTCATCCAAGACGCGACCTCGTACGCGGACGCTATCAAGCTCCTCAAGGACCAGTACACGCGCCCAGTGAACGAAGTGTACGCCAGGCACCTTCTGGGGAGTCGTAAACAACAACCTGGGGAATCGACCGTGGAATACCTTCAGGCACTGTCTGTGCTTGGCCGGGCCTGTGGTTGTAAGGATGTAAAGGCCGCCGTGTACACAGAGGAACTTATCCGGGACGCTTTTGTAGCGGGCCACAGATCCAATTACACCCGACAGCGACTGTTGGAGCAGAGTGACCTCGACCTCAACAAGGCCTCTGAACTCGCACTATCATTGGATGCAGCCTACCGGGGCATGGATGCCTACTCCTCTGCACCGTGGACGCCGCGGGGAATGACAGCCTGGGACACAGTAGGACCGCCTCATAGCGCCGTGCCACCCCAGCAACGGCCCAACTACCGCAGCAGTGTCCCAAGGCCAGAAATGCTACTTCTGTGGCCAGGCAAAACACCCCAGAGCGCACTGCCCGGCGAAAAACGCGATCTGCTCGGGCCGCGGGAAGAAGGGACACTACGCTAACGTCTGCAGGGCCAAAGCCACCCCAAACCCCAGCAGCGCCGCGTGTGGGCCATGCGGGCCGCCATCTTGGGCCTCCCCGGCCATGTGCGAACCACCGGTACAGCAGCCATTTTGGACGCCTCCAGCCACATGGGGATCATGGCCGCCGCCATCTTGGACGACAGCCGGAACGCAGCAGGCCCCCAACACCGCCTCATCTGATACCCGCAGCGACACACCGACCCCTACGCTGGCATCCGTTACACTGGACCAAGCGAGACCGCACCAGCTGGCCAGTTCCACAATGGACATTAAGGTAAATGGCCACGATACAATCTGCCTTTTTGACTCTGGGAGCACGGAGAGCTTCATCCACCCCGACACGGTGCGGCGTTGCTCTCTCCCAGTCCTGCCTGCGCACCAGCGGATTTCTATGGCCTCCGAGTCCCAGTCGGCGGACATCGGCGGCTACTGCGTAGTGACACTCGTAGTAGACGGGACCGTGTACGATCATTTTAAACTTCTGGTCCTGCCCGACCTCTGCGCTGCCATCCTGCTGGGGTTAGATTTTCAGTGCCACCTTAAAAGTGTTACGATGGCGTACGGTGGACCCCTACCCCCACTCACAGTCCGCAGCCAGCAGCTCCCAAATTGCCCGCCGCGCACCAGGTGCAACCTCTCCACACTCAGAGTCACCCCCCCCCCCACTGTTTGCTAACCTCACCCCCGACTGTAAGCCCATCGCCACAAAGAGCAGGCGATACAGTGCCGGGGACAGGGTTTTCATTAAAACCGAAGTGGAGCGGCTCCTGAAGGAAGGGATTATTGAGGGCAGCACCAGCCCCTGGCGAGCCCAGGTTGTGGTCGTTAAGACCGGCGAGAAGCAGCGCCTGGTCATCGACTACAGCCAGACAATAAATCGCTACACCCTGCTGGACGCCTACCCATTCCCCCGCATAGCTGATATGGTCAACCAGATCGCGCAGTACCGCGTCTTCTCGACCATTGACCTGAAATCAGCGTACCACCAGCTCCCTATCCGCCCTGAGGACCGCCAGTATACTGCCTTTGAGGCAAACGGCCGCCTCTACCACTTCCTTAGGGTTCCCTTTGGCGTCACCAACGGGGTCTCCGTCTTCCAAAGGGAGATGGACCGGATGGTAGATCAAAATGCGTTGCAGGCCACTTTCCCATATCTGGACAATGTGACCATCTGCGGCCGTGACTTGCAGGACCATGACGCAAACCTCGAAAAATTCCTCCGCACCGCCCAACTCCTGAACCTGACATATAACAAGGAGAAGTGCATATTCCGCACAAACCGCCTCGCCATCCTTGGCTGTGTTGTGGAACACGGAGTCATCGGCCCCGACCCCGACCGGATGCGTCCCCTTATGGAACTCCCACTGCCCCACTGCCTCAAGGCCCTGAAGAGGTGCCTAGGGTTTTTCTCCTATTATGCCCAGTGGGTCCCCTACTATGCGGACAAGGCCCATCCGCTGATCAAGTCCACCTCTTTTCCCTTGACGGCAGAGGCCCACTTAGCCTTCCACCGTATCAAGGAAGACATTGCCAAAGCCACCATGCACGCAGTGGACGAATCCATCCCCTTCCAGGTGGAAAGCGACGCGTCCGACTTTGCCCTGGCCGCTACCCTCAATCAGGCGGGGAGACCCGTGGCCTTCTTTTCACGAACCCTCCAAGGCCCAGAGACCAGACACTCCGCTGTTGAGAAGGAGGCCCAGGCGATTGTGGAGGCTGTGCGTCATTGGAGGCACTACCTGGCCGGAAAACGATTTACCCTGCTCACTGACCAGCGTTCAGTTGCTTTCATGTTTAACAACAAGCAGAGGGGCAAAATCAAAAATGACAAGATCTTGAGGTGGAGAATCGAACTTTCCACCTACAATTACGAGATCTTGTACCGGCCCGGGAAGCTCAATGAACCCCCGGATGCGCTATCGCGTGGCACCTGCGCCAGCGCGCAGATCGATAGACTGCGGGCCCTCCACAATGACCTCTGCCACCCGGGGGTCACCAGGTTCTTCCACTTCATCAAGGCCCGCAACCTGCCTTACTCTATTGAGGAGGTCAGGACCATGACCAGGAACTGCCAAGTCTGCGCTGAGTGCAAACCACACTTTTATAGACCAGACAGGGCCCACCTGATAAAAGCCACTCGCCCCTTCGAGTGCCTGAGCGTCGATTTTAAAGGGCCTCTCCCCTCCTCCGACCGCAATGTGTACTTCCTCAATATTATTGATGAGTACTCCAGTTTCCCGTTCGCCATCCCCTGCCCGGACATGACCAGTGCCACGGTCATTAAATGTCTGAACGACCTCTTCACCCTGTTCAGTTTCTCCAGCTATATCCATAGCGACCGGGGCTCATCGTTTATGAGCGACGAACTCCGTCAGTACCTGCTAACTAGGGGTATTGCCACAAGCAGGACCACCAGTTACAACCCCCGGGGGAACGGACAGGTGGAAAGAGAAAATGCGACAGTTTGGAAGGCCGCCCTGCTAGCCTTAAAGTCTAGGGGCCTTCCAACCTCCCGCTGGCAGGATGTGCTCCCCGATGCGCTCCACTCTATTCGGTCACTGCTCTGCACTGCCACTAACACCACCCCTCATGAGAAAATGTTTGTCTTCCCAAGGAAGTCCACATCGGGGACATCGCTACCGCCATGGCTGACGTCCCCAGGGCCGGTCCTACTGAGAAGGCACGTGAGGACCCATAAAACGGATCCCCTGGTCGAGAGGGTCGACCTCCTCCACGCCAACCCCCAGTATGCTTACATTGCATACCCGGACGGGCGGGAGGACACCGTCTCCATAAGAGACCTTGCACCCTCGGGGGCCGCAGTAACCCACTACTCACTACCACCCCCCCCCCACGATCCGATATCCAGCCCCAGCAGATGGCAGGCCTGGGCCCCGCGACCCGCTCGACATCTACGAGGACGACACGCCTGTGCCACAGCCCACGCAGGACTCGACGCCGGAAGCTCCACTACCCCTGCCGTCGCCACGCCGATCACAGCGGCAGACAAGACCTCCGGAGAGACTCCAATACACTAACTTTTAATACACTTCACCCCGCCGGACTCAATTTTAAACAAGGGGTGAATGTGGTAAACCACTGTTTGTATTCCACTGTGTACATGCCTGGACATGCCTCGGCTGACTCCTCCCACAAGTCCTAGTATAAAGGTGACTGCTCCCCAGCCCTTTGTATTTCTGGACCGGTCGACCACTCGAGGCAGACCTTCATTCTTTTGTTAATAAAAGCCTTTAGTTACTCTCTTAACTCTCAGTCTTTTATGAGTAATTGATAGCGCATCAGGGTAGTCTACCTGTATTGCCATTTTTATGGCTTTATTACCTGGACTCACGCTTTCAGGAAATTATGTATTGAACCGCCTGTTCATTCAAACCCTCCAGTGTCTTTCCATTAAGTGTGCTGTCCCATACCTTTTTCTTTCTAAAATGTATTACCTTGTACTTATCCACATTAAACTACATCTGTCTGCTCATTCACTAACTGGTCTATGTCCTCCTGACATCTTTTACAGACCCCCTCACTATTGGCCAAACTGCCTAATTTTGTGTTGTCAGCAAATTTAGAGATTGTGTTCTCCATGCCCAAGTCCAAATCAGCGATTATACAGAGAACAAAACTGAACACAGCACTGTCCCCTGGGCTACACACTTCCAATTGCAGCAACCTCCATTTACCCTAACTCTGTTTGTCAACCAATTTTCCATCCATGCTGCTACATTTCCGCTTATATTATATGCTTGAATTTTTCTAACAAGCCTCCTGCTAGACTCCGCATCAAATATCTTCTGAAAATCTATATACACTATATTTACTGCATTTCCTTTATCCATCCAATTGGTCAGTTCTTCAAAACACGATTAAATTTGTCAAACACAGCTTGCCCGTATAAATCCGTGCTGCCTGTCCTTGATTAACCCGTGTATTGCCGAATGCTTGCTAATCTTATCTTGAATTATAGATTCTAAGAGTTTGCCCACAACTGACAGTAGACTAACTGGTCTTGCAGTTCTTTTACAAATATTTTGTGCTCACCATGGTTTCCTTGAGACTGCTGGACAGTCCATGCTGGCCAGGATCTGAACTTTACAGCTTTGGTTTAACATAACATCGTAAGAATTAGTAGCAGGAGTAGGCCATACGGCCCCTCGAGCCTGCTTCGCCATTCAATAAGATCATGGTTGATCTTCGACCTCAACTCCAATTTCCTGTCATTATTAGGGCAGCACGGTGGCATAGTGGTTAGCACTGTTGCCTCACAGCGTCAGGGCCCCAGGTTCGAATCCGGCCTCGGGTGACTGTCTGTGTGGAGTTTGCACATTCTCCCCGTGTTTGCGTGGGTTTCCTCCGGGTGCTCCGGTTTCCTCCCACAGTCCAAAGATGTGCGGGTTAGGTTGATTGGCTATGATAAATTGACCCTTAGTGTGAGGGGGATTAAAATATGTGGGGTTACGGGGATTGGGTGGGATATGTGTCGGTGCAGGCTCGATGGGCCGAAATGGCCTCTATCTGCACTGTGGGGTTTCTGTGATTCTGTGATTTCTGTGATTCCCATATCCCTTGATTCCTCTGCAGTCCAAAAATCAATCTATCTCAGCCTTGAATATACTCAACGACTGAGCATCCACAGCACTTTGTGGCAGAGAATTCCAAAGATTCACAACCCTCTGAGTGAAGAAATTCCTCCTCATCTCAGTCTTAAAAGGCTGGCCCCATATCCTGAGACTATGCCCCCTAGTTCTAGACTCTCCAGCCAGGGGAAACAATCTCTCAGCATTTATCCTGTCAATCCCCCTCAGAATCTTATGTTTCAATGAGATCATCTCTCATTCTTCTAAACTCCGGAGAGTATCGGCCCAATCTACTTAATCTCTCCTCATAGGACAACCCTCTCAACCCAGGGATCAATCGAGTGAACCCTCGTTGCACCGCCTCTAAGGCAATTATGTCCTTCCTCAGATAAGGAGACCAAAACTGTGCACAATTCTCCAGGTGTGGTCTCACCAGAGCCCTGTACAATTGTAGCAAGACTTCCTTACTCTTGTACTCCAACCCTCTTGCAATAAAGGCCAACATGCCATTAGCCTTCCTAATTGCTTGCTGTACCTGCACGCTAACTCTCCGTGTTTCTTGTACTAGGACACCTAAATCTCTCTGAACACAAACATTTAATAATTTCTCACCATTTAAAAAATGTTGTTTTTCTATTCTTCCTGCTAAAGTGAATAACCTCACATTTCCCCACATTATACTCCATCTGCCAGTTTACTGCACACTCACTTAACCTGTCTATATCCCTTTGCAGGCTCTTTGCGTCCTTCTCACATCTTACTTTTCCACCTAGCTTTGTATCGTCAGCAAACTTGAATACATTGCACTTGGTCCCTTCATCTAAGTCATTAATATAGATTGTAAATAGCTGAGGTCCAAGCACTGATCCTTACGTCACCCCACTAGTTACTGCCTGCCAATCTGAAAATGGCCCGTTTATCCCATCTCTCTTGTTTTCTGTCTGTTAACCAATCCTTTATCCATGCTAATACATTACCCCCAATCCCATGTGCCCTTATCTTGCTTAACAACCTTTTATGTGGCAGCTTATCGAATGCCATTTGGAAATCCAAATATACTACATCCATTGGTTCCCCTTATCTACCCTGCTAGTTACATCTTCAAAAAACTCAAATAAATTTGTCAAACACAATTTATCTTTCATAAAACCATGTTGACTCTGCCTAATCATATTATGATTTTCTAAGTGCCCTGTTAACACTTCCTTAATAATGGATTCCAGCATTTTCCTGATGACTGATGTCAGGCTAACTGGCCTGTAGTTCCCCGTTTTCTCTCTCCTTCCTTTCTTGAATAGCAGGGTTACATTTACTACCTTCCAGTCCGCTGGAACCGTTCCTGAATCTAGGGAATTTTGGAAGATCACAACCAATGCATCCACTATCTTTGCAGCCACCTCTTTTAGAACCCAAGGATGTAGGCCATCAGGTCCAGGGGATTTGTCATCTTTTAGTCCCATTAGGTTCTCAAGTACTTTTTCTCTACTGATATTAATTACTTTAAGTTCCTCGCGCTCTTTAGCCCCTTGGTTCCCCACTATTTTTGGTATACTTTGTTTCTTCTACTGTGAAGACAGATACAAAGTATTTGCTTAAATCCTCTGCAATTTCCTTGTTCCCAATATAATTTCTCCTGTCACAGCCTCTAAGGGATCAACGCTTACTTTTGCTACTCTCTTCCTTTTTACATACTTGTAGAAGCTCTTACAATCTGTTTTTATATTTCTTGCTCATTTACTCTCATTCTATTTTCTCCCTTTTTATCAAATTTTTGGTCATCCTTTGCTGGTTTCGAAAGCTCTCCCAATCCTCAGGCTTATTACGATTCTATGCAACATCATTTATTCTAATACTATCCTTAACTTCTTTAGTTAGCAATGGATGGATCACTTTTCCCGTGGAGTTTTTATTTCTCAATGGAATGTTTCCTTGCCAAAGCTGGGTACTTACAGGGATATGACCGGAATCTAGCTGCACTGTATCTGCCTTTGTGACTCTTAGGCCCCGATTTTCTGGCCGCCATCGGGCGGCTTTTCATGCGGCCGGGGGCCGAAAATCGGCGAAAAAGCGGGTCGGGACCCCCCCCCCCCCCGCCTGACTTTCGGACTGCCGTTTCCCCGCGCCCCGCTTCAGTCCCGGCCGCCGCTGGCGGGATTGGTCGTCGGAGCACTAACAAGCAATTATCTGCTTGTTGAAGTTGATTTTCCCGTGCCGTTGCGACTTTGGGGCTTAACCCGCCTGCGGGGAACCCCACTGCTGAGAGCTGGCTTGCTTGCTGTCAGCTGCAGGTAAGGAGAAGCTGCGATTTAAAGGGACAGCACTTGTATGTTGAAGGACCTTGTTGTTGCAGGTTTGGGGCTACTTCTTCAAGGCTTAGGCACAGCTGTGGAAGGTTGGAGCCTCACACACTTCGCCAATGCGATCTCCTGGGAAGCCCCTCTCGCCACCCTCACTCAGCGCTTCCTCAGCAGAGGCATCTATGAGAAGCGTGGGACGCCTTTTTTTCCTTCCCTTCTTGCCATTAGAGGATCTCCAGCAGCAGAGGCGGCAGCAGCAGAACCAGGAACAGCATGATGAGCACCAGGATGCTGCTCACTCACCTGAAGCTGCACAGGCCAGAAGGGGCCAGCACTTGGAAGTGGCTTGAGAGCACCTTGCTGCACTTTAGGGGGCCATGGGGACCCGTATCTACACTGGCAGTCCTACTCAGGACTTCCATGAGGATCTGGTTTCTCTGTTCAACAGATGGCCAATGCTCCTCAAGAGATGTCATTCTCTTATGTGCATTCACCATGTTTTCCGTACCCTGGCGAGTTATCTCCTCCATGGAGGTTGCCAACCTTTCCATGGTGATGCGTTCATGCGCCAATGACTCCACAAAGGCTCTGCTCATGGTCGCTTGGGACTCCTCCATTCGCTCCACACTCGCAGCGACCCTGGAGACAAAACCTGCCAGAGACTCCTGCATCTGTGCATGGAGATCCATCACCTCTTCTCTTGCGGATGGACCCAGAGGCAGAGGGTCGACATGCAGCTGAGCTGGCAGAGTCCTGCGCCCTCCGACGAGGACTCTCCACTGCTGTCCCTGTCTCCAGAATCTGCTGAGGCTCACTTGTGAGCTGTGAAACACCAGGTGACAACACTACTCTATGTCCCGAAGGTCCCCCAGAGGTGTGAGTATGACTAAAACTCTATGACGCTGCGCCCTCAGAGGTTGGAGCTTCCTCTGAGGAGTCTGGCTGCACAGCCTCTTCCTCCTCCACAGTGAGGACGGGGGCTCTGGATGGTACTGTGGGGGAGTAAAGGAAGGAGTTAGAGATGTAATGCCGAGGTTCGTCTGGTGACTCCCAGCGAGTTGACATCTGCTGACACCTGCATCCATGCAGCCTTGGTCTCAGTGGGAGGCCTCTTCCTCCATGATCTAGGGAAGAGGACCTCCCTATGGGCCCTAACCCCATCCAATAATGCCTGCAGTGAAGCCTCGTCAAATTTGGAGGCAGCTCGGGGTCTGGCACTGCCCACAGCTGCTGCAGGCTCCTCTGCCATCTTGTATGGTTTGTTTGGAAGCCTTCAGAGGATGCAGTGCTTGCTATGGACCTTGAAAGCACCACGAATTATGACATCATACTGTGGGGATTTCTGACACGAATTGGACAATTAGCAAGGCTTCCCACATGCTGGGAATTAATTGGCCACTTGAGGGAAAATTGCGTGGAGCTGGCTGACACTTTTTTTTTTATGTGTGTCAGAACCCGACATTCGGGGAAGTCCGACCATTCCCCACACAAGCCGAAAATTGGGGCCTTAGTGTCAGCCGTGGCTCAGTGGGTAGCGCCCTCGCCTCTGATCCAGAAAGTTGTGAGTTCAAGTCCCAATCAAGAGACTCGAGCACAAAATCCAGGTTGACGCTCCAGTGCAGTACAGAGGGAGCACTGCGCTGTTGGAGTTTCTGATGAGACGTTAAATCAAGGCCCCATCTGCCCTCTCAGGTGTATGTAAAAGATCCCATGGCACTATTGGAAGAAGAGCAGATGAATTCTCCCCAGTATCCTGGCCAATATTTATCCCTTAACCAACATCACTAAAACAGATTATCTGGTGATTATCACAGTGCTGTTTGTGGGACCTTGCGGTGTGAAATTTTGGCTGTCATATTTCCTACATTTCAACAGTGGCTACACTTCAAAAGTACTTCATTAGCTGTAAAGCGCAAGTCATTATTTTTAGAAGATGTAGATCACATACAGTACTTGGCTGCCTGGTTCCCTAATGGACTTGTACAATGCCTTTCACTCAGCTATGGAGTGGGCCAGGACACTTAGACTAACATATTTGACTTGACAGTCTATTTAAATGCAATCGCAATAGACAAACCATGATTTCCTTTATTTATCCTTGTACACTCAACTCCACATCACCTCTCTCCAGAACAGGGAGCCACAGTCCGAGAACACCTGTCAGAGGCACACTGCTTTCTGCAGTGGTAGGAACATCACACTCAGAGAGGGATCATGGCCATTCCACTCCTCTGTGTCTCGGTCTCCCAGCAGCTCAAAGGGAATCTGATACATGCACATACTGTATTTTACTCTGCAATTTGCACTCAGTGTATAGAAGGTAGTTCCTTGATGGATCATGGGTATAGGTACTACTCATTGTCCTGGCTGGAAGATCCCAGGTTCTATCTCCAATCTGTGCTCATTGAGCTGACTTCAGCTGGGGCAGCAGTTGTGATGTTGGCCATTTTCATGTGAGGAGAGAATCAAGTTCTGCTACCACATCAAGTACCCTGTCAACGCACCGTATAGACTCAGAGGAGGGACAGCCACTTGGGAAAGGCACCAAAGTACTGGTCGTGTCCATGGGATCATACCTTGGCAAGAGTCTGCACCACCAGGAGAAATGGGGTGAAAAAAGAGAGAAACATATGCGGTAGGTCTGAGCTACATGTCAGGAACTAAATGGTTAGGACGTTCTTGTCTGTCGAGTGGAATAGGCTACTGGAAGTTATCTAGCATGCTCTTGCTTCCAATTCCTGCTCACCGAGGGCTGCAATAATGAGCGATTCTCACTGATGACTAAAGTAATCAGTTCCATTCCGACACATTTGGAGCACTCTGCATTGTGTCTCCACCTCACCACATACCAATAAAGTGGAGAGTTGAAAATACAGCATAAGCAATCTGCTGTGGCCACAAGTAAAAGGGATTGCATTAAATACAACACTGTGCCGAGCAGAGTGCTAACCAGAACAGTGCTGTGCTGCAACACTTACAAATCATTACCGTCTATTTGCACATTTAGGTTAACAAATTAAGTCCATTCAGCAGTCTGGTGTCATTACTACAGAACCACAGGGAAACCTGGTACAGACGGGACTGGCAGCTACCGTGACACATCACAGTGGAATTATTCACTCACCCGCTGCTGATCTCGGGAGCTTGCTAGAGAATGAAGGTGTGTGACACACACAGACCAGCCGGCTGGGAATGTTTTAGAAGGCTGGAGCAAAATATCAGGGGTTCAACATTGTCAGCAGCAATTAATGAAGTCATCTGAACCCACAAGATTAGGTTGCAGCTCAGCAATGCATTGGGGTAGTTTAAAATGTAGTAAACCCTCGGAGTGAGTTAAAGCCTGGAACGAAAACCCTTTCTGCACCTCTTGTTTAAGTACCACAGGAATAACGCCATCAACATCCCGCTGTTTAACTTATTTTCATTCCAAAACCTCAGCCCGCTGAATATTCAGAAATACTTTAACCCTCCCTTTGATGAACAAATTTACTGGAAATGAGAATTTACCAACTCCCATTGAACACTCTGGAAGGTGCACAGGAGCTGCAATGGATGGCCTTGCAGCATATGGCAAAGAACTGAGCACTACTTAATGTCTGCTTGAGAACTGAGACAGGAGCCAGAACTGAGGAGGCGAAAAATCACCAGTGCAAACCTATACCCTACTACTCAGTTTTCCAGTATCGTACTACAACAACATACAAACACCCAGAGTATCAACTTACAGCACCATACATAGGAACAGTAGTAGGCCATTTAGCCCCTCGAGCCTGTTCCACCATTCAATGAGATCACGGCTGATCTGCGCCCTAACTCCATATACCCGCCTTTGCCCCATATCCCTTAATACCTTTGGTTATCAAAAATCTATCAATCCCAGATTTTAAATTAATTGGTCTAGCATCAATTGCTGTTTGCAGAAGAGAGTTCCAAACTTCTACCACCCTTTGTGGCAGAACAAGCTCAAGGGACTAAATGGCCTACCCCTGTTCCTATGTACCCAGAGTACTAGCGTATCAATGCACTGTGTCTAGTGGGTTGGATTCCATTATTTTTAAACAAGACAGAGTATAATTGGATCAGATGCTGTACAAGTGCACTGAATGAAATGCATAGAATTGATTTTCTATAAATTGACGATAGCACTGGAGTCAAACAAACCACCAGAGGGGGACGCTATCTGTAATCAGTACTTTGACATTCTGCTCTAAAGACAATTTTATCTGGAATATATTTTCCTCAATCGGAATAAAATTAAGTTGTTACAAATCAAGTCGCTGGCCTTTTTCCTTGAAGTTTTAACGGAATCCAACCCTCTCCTGATTCCTGTCACATAATCATGCTGGAATGTGTGCACATATGGATATTGGGTGAAGAAATGACCAGCCTGCATTACAACGTTCTCCACAATCTGAATAAACTGCCAACATAAGAACACAAGAAATAGGAGCTAGAGTAGGCCAATTGGCCCTTTGAACCTGCTCCGCCATTCAACAAGATCATGGCTGATCTTCAACCTCAACTCCACCTTCCCGCACTATCCCCATATCCCTTAATTCCCAAAAATTTATCGGCCTCTGTCTTGAATATACTCAACGACTGAGCATCCACAGCTCTCTGGGGTAGAGAATTCCAAAGATTCACAACCCTTTGAGTGAAGAAATTTCTCATCACAGTCCTAAATGGCCGATCCCTTATTCTATGACTGTGACCCCGTGTTCTAGATTCCCCAGCCAGGGGAAACATTTTCCCAGCATTAATTCTGTCAAGTCCCTTAAGAATTTTATATGTTTCAATGAGATCACCTCTCATTCTTCTAAACTCTAGGGAATATAGGCCTAGTCTACTCAATCTCTTCTCATAGGGCAATCCCCTCATCCCAGGAACCAGTGTAGTGAACCTTCGTAGCACTCCCTCTGAGGCAAGTATGTCTTTCCTTAGGTAAGGAGACCAGAACTGCACACAGTCCTCCAGGTCTGGCCTCACCAATGCCCTGTATAATTGTAGTAAGACATCTTTACTCTTATACTCTAATCTCTTTTGTATCAAAAGCTAACATACCATTTGCTTTCTTAATTGCTTGCTGTACCTGCATGTTAACTTTCTCTGATTCATGTAAAACGACACCTAGGTCCCTCTGAATTCAAACATTTCCCAGTCTCTCACCTTTCAAAAAATATTCAGCTTTTTTGTTTTTCCTACTAAAGTGTATAACTTCACACTTCCCCACATTGTATTCCATTTGCCATGTTCTTGCCCACTCAGTCAACCTGTCTATATCTCTCTGCAGCCTCTTTGCGTCCTCCTCACAGCTTACTTTCCCACCTAACTTTGTATCATCAGCAAACATGGATATGTCACACTCAGTCCCTTCATCGAAGTCATTAATATAGACTGTAAATAGATGAGGCCCAAGCACTGATCCTTGTGGTACCCCGCGAGTTACAGCCTGCCAACCTTAAAAAGTCCTGTTTATTCCTACTCTCTGTTTTCTGTCCATTAACCAATCCTCAATCCATGCTAATATATTACAGGAAACTTTCTGGTATCCGGCACCGACGGGACCGAGTTGGTGCCGTCCCATCAAAACTGCCGTATAAACCAGCGCTAATGTTAAAACATATACAGAGCTTTTCAGCTCCGTGTGAATCAACAAACCCTGTTGCTTAGCAACAGCTTCAAAACAGTCGGCTGCAGCTGCAAGCGTCTCTAGCTGAAGCTGTTGCTTAGCTACAGACCTTGCAGAGCCTGACTGGGAAAAAAAAAGCAACGAGAAGTAAAAAAACTTATAGGAAACGGCTCCTGAATTTTGCTGGTAGATAGAGCTTTCCGGACTTTTAACCTCTGGTTAAACAAAAGTTTCCTGTACCCCCAATCCCATGAGTCCTGATTTTGCGTAATAACCTCACATAAGAACATAAGAAATAGGAACAGGAGTAGTCCATTTGGCCCCTCGAGCCTGCTCCATCATTCAATAAGATCATGGCTGATCTGATCTTGGTCTCAACTCCACTTTCCCGCCCGCTCCCCATAACCCTCGAGTCCCCTGTAGCTCAAATATCTGTCTATCTCTGCCTTGAATATAGTCAATGACCCAGCCTCCACAGCTCTCTGGGGTAGAAAATTCCAAAGAATCATGACCCTCAGAGAAGAAATTCCTCCTCATCTCCATTTTAAATGGGCGACCCCTTATTCTGAAACTATGCCCCCTAGTTCTAGATTCCCCCACGAGGGGAAACATCCTCCCTGCATCTACCCTGTCAAGCCCCCTCAGAATCTTATATGTTTCAATAAGATCACCTCTCATTCTTCTAAACTCCAACGAGTATAGGCCCAACCTGCTCAACCTTTCTTCATAAGACAACCCCTTCATCTCAGGAATTAACCCAGTGAACCTTCTCTCAACTGCCTCCAATGCAAGTATATCCCTCCTTAAATAAGGAGACCAAAACTGTACGCAGTACTCCAGGTGTGGTCTCACCAATGCCCTGTACAGTTATAGCAAGACTTCCCTACTTTTATACTCCATCCCCTTTGCAATAAAGGCCAACATTCCATTTGCATCCCTAATCACTTGCTATGCCTGCATGTTAACTTTTTGTGTTTCATGTACCAGGACCCCCAGATCCCTCTGTACCGCAGCATTTTGTAGTCTCTCTCCATTTAAATAATAATTTGCTTTTTTATTCTTCCTACCAAAGTGGATAACCTCACATTTTCCCACATTATACTCCATCTGCCAAATTTTTGCCCACTCACTTAACCTGTCTATATCCCTTTGCAGACTCTTTATGTCCTCCTCACAACTTGCTTCCCCACCTATCTTTGTATCATCAGCAGATTTGGCCACAGTACACTCGGTCCCTTCATCCAAGTCATTAATATTGAATGCTTTTTCAAAATTAAAATATACTATATCCACTGGTTCCCCCTTATCCATCCTACTTGTTACATCTTCAAAAAACTCTAACAGATTTGTCAAACAGGATTTCCCTTTCATAAAACCGTGTTGACTCTGCCTAATCATATTACGATTTTCTAAGTGCCCTGTTACCACATCCCTAATAATAGATTCTAGATGGCAGGCTAACTGGCCAATAGTTTCCTGTTTTTTCTCTTCCTCCTTTCTTAAGTAAAGGGGTTATGTTTGCTACCTTCCAATTCTTGGAGACTGTTCTAGAATCTAGGGAATTCTGTAAGATTAATACCAGTGCATCCTCTCTTCTCTCTCTCTTAGGCAGTCCCTCGGAAGCGAGGATGACTTGCTTCCACATTAAAAATGAGTTTGCAGGTGACTGATGAGTCCAATGCAGGACCTACAGTCTCTGTCACAGGTGGGGCAGACGGTGGTTGAAGGGGCGGGTGGGTGGGGTGCTTGGGTTGATGTGCGCCCCTTGCGCTGCCTGCGCTTGCTCCCGGCGAAGAGACTCGAGGTGTTCGGCGCCTTCCCGGATGCTTCTCCTCCACTTTGTGTGGTCTTGGGCCAGGGATTCCCAGGTGATGGTGGGAATGTTACACGTTTTCAAGGAGGCGTTGAGGGTGTCCTTGAAGCGTTTCCTCTGCCCACCTGGGGCTCTCTTGCCGTGCCGGAGCTCCGAGTAGAGCGCTTGTTTTGGGAGTCTCGTATCGGGCATGCGGACAATGTGACCCATCCATCGGAGTTGATTGAGCGTGGTCAGAGCTTCGATGCTGGGGATGTTGGCCTGAGCAAGAACACTGACGTTGGTGCGCCTATCCTGCCAATGGATTTGCAGGATCTTGCGGAGGTAGCGTTGGTGGTACCTCTCCAGTGCTTTGAGGTGCCTGCTGTACATGGTCCACTATCTCTGCAGCTACCTCTTTTAAAACCCTAGGGTGCAGGTCATCAGGTTTTGTCACCACTTAGTCCTATTAGTTTCTCCAGTAATATATGTCTTTACTTATAATGATTTCTTTAAGTTCCTCATTCTCTCTAGACCCTTGGTTCCACATTATTTCTGGAATTTTTTTATGTCTTCTACCGTGAAGACAGATACAAAGTATTTGTTTAATGTCTCTGCCATTTCCTTAATCCCCATTATAATTTCTCCTGTCTCTGCCTCTAATGGGCCCACATTTACTTTCACTAATCGCTTCCTATTTACATACCTATAGAAATGTTTATAATCTGTTTTTATGTCTCTTGCTAATTAACTCTCATATTCTTTTTTCTCTTTCCTTATCAATTTCTTGGTCATCCTTTGCCGAATTCTAAAATCCCCCCAATCACTACTCGTTTTGGTAACATTATAAGCCTCTTCCTTTGATCTAATACTATCTTTAACTTCTCGTTAGCCACGGTTAGACCACTTTTCCTGTGGGGTTTTTGTGCCTTAAAGGAATGTATATTTGTTGTAAATTATGTATTAATTCTTTAAATGCTAGCCATTGCTTGTCTATCGTCATATCTTTTAATGTAGTTTCCCAATCTACTTTAGCCAACTCGCGCTTCATACCTACGTAGTTTGCTTTGTTTAGATTGAAGACCCTAGTTTCGGATTTAACTAAATCACTTTCAAACTCAATATAAAATTCTATCATATTATGGTCGCTCTTCCCTAAAGACCCCTTTACTACAAGGTTATTCACAATATATATTAATGATCTGGACGAGGGAACTAGATGTAATATCTCCAAGTTTGCAGACGACACAAAGCTGGGTGGGCGTGTGTGCTGTGAGGAGGATGCCGAGAAACTCCAGTATGATTTGGACAGGTTGGGTGATTGGGCAGAAGCATGGCAGATGCAATATAACGTGGATAAATGCGAGGTTATCCACTTTGGTGTCAAAAACAGGAAGGCAGATTATTATCTGAATGGCAATAGATTGGGAGAAGGGGAAGTGCAATGAGACCTGGGCGTCCTTGTGCACCAGTCGCTGAAGGTAAGCATGCAGGTGCAGCAGGCGGTTAAGAAGGCAAATGGTATGTTGGCCTTCGTAGCGAGAGGGTTTGAGTACAGGAACAAGGATGTCTTGCTGTAGTTGTACAGGGCCTTGGTGAGACCGCATCTTGAGTATTGTGTGCAGTTTTGGTTGCCTTATCTGAGGAAGGATGTTCTTGCCATGGAAGGAGTTCAGCGAAGATTCACCAGGCTGATACCTGGGATGGCAGGAATGACGTATGAGGAGAGATTGGGTCGATTGGGCTTGTACTCGCTGGAGTTTAGAAGAATGAGAGGGGATCTCATCGAAGCTTATAAAATTCTAAAAAGACTAGACAGACTAGATGCTGGAAGGATGTTCCCGATGGTCGGGGAGTCCAGAACCAGGGGTCACAGTCTAAAGATAAGGGGTAAGCCATTTAGGACAAAGATGAGGAGGAATTTCTTCACCCAGAGTGGTGAACCTGTGGAATTCTCTACCAAAGAAGGCAGTAGAGGCCAATTCATTAAATATATTCAAGAAGGAGTTGGATATATTTCTTAAGGCTAAAGGGATCAAGGGATATGGAGAGAAGGCAGGAAGAGGGTACTGAATTTGGATGATCAGCCATGATCTCATTGGCCTACTCCTGCTCCTATCTTCTGTTTTCTATGTTATTAATTAATCCTTTCTAATTGCACAATACTAGATCTAAAATAGCCTGTTCCCTAGTTGGTTCCTCAACATACTGATCTAGAAAACTATCTTGTATACATTCCATGAACTCGTCCTCCACACTGTTACTGAAAATTTGGTTTGCCTAGTATATGTAGATTAAAATCCCCCATGATTACTGTATTTATTACTTGTTACATGCACCTCTAATTTCCTGATTTATACTCTGCCCTACATTACAACTGCTGTTTGGGGTTTACAAACAACTCCCACCAATGTTTTCTGCCCCTTGCTGTTTCTTAGCTCCACCCAAACTGATTTTACTTCTTGATTTTCAGAGCCAAGATCCTTTCTCTCTACTGTCTTTATCCCATCCTTTATTATCAGGACTACCCCTCCTGCTTTTCCATTTTTCCCATCTCTTCTAAAAGTTAAGTACCCTGGAATATTTAGTTCCCAACCTTGGTCACTTTGCAACCACGTCTCCGTAATGGCTAGTAGATCAAACCTATTAATTTCTAGCTGTGCTATTAATTCATCTATTTTGTTGGGAATGCTTCACGCATTCAGATACAGTGCCTTTAGTTTTGACTTTTTTCTATTTTTCCCTGATGTCACCTTAGTCACTGATGCCCTATTACCTTTGTTACTCTCTGTCCCTTTCTGACCCACTCTGCTTATTTTTACCCAAAACTCTGCTCTGCTCTAGAGCCTTGACATTTCTCTTGCTACTTTTAAATTAACTCTTTCCTGAATCCTCCCCCCCCCCTTCATTAGTTTAAAAGCCCTGTGTACTGCCCTAGTTATTCGATTCACCAGGATATTGGTTCCAACCCAGTTTAAGTGGAGCCCGTCGCAACAGAACAGCTCCCTCTTTCCCCAGTACTGGTGCCAGTGGCCCATGAAGCAAAGCCCCCGCCTCCCACATCACTCTTTGAGCCACGCATTTAGCCTTCTAATCTGCTTATCCCTATGCCAATTGGCCAAGAGATAACAATGCTAGCAACAAAAGTTTTTAGAATTATATTAACAGAAAGAGAGTGGTAAGGGGGAATGTGGACCCATTAAAGACAGATGCAGGTGAGACTATAATGGATGATAATGAAATGGCAGACTTGTTAAATGAATACTTTTGTAATTGCTTTCACAGTGGAAGAAGAGGCCAAATAAGAGCAGTACAAAGGAACCTAAAAATAAGTCAAGGGGAGGAACTTAGTGGATTTAATATAAGTTTTAAAATGCTGATGGAGAAAATAATGGGACTTAAGACACACAAATCTCCAGGACCTGACGGTTTCCACCCCAAGTTATTCAAAGAAATAGGTGGGGAAATTTCAGATGCATTGGTCATAATTTTCCAACGCACTCTAGATTCAGGAATTGTGCCCTTGGATTGGAAAACTGCAAATGTCACTTCATTATTTAAGACAGATGGGAGGGAGAAACCAGGAAACTACAGACCTGTCAGTTGTGGGGGAATTATTGGAATCTATCATCTGGGATAGAGTGACTGAGCACTTGAATAAGAATGAGTTGATTAAAGAGTGTCATCATGGAGTTGAATTTTTTGAGAAGTTCACTAACATGGTGGATAGGGGCATGTCTATGGATGTTTTCTACATGGACTTCCAGAAGGCATTTGATAAGGTTCGCGCAAGAGGTTATTAGCGAAAATTAGAGTGCATGGAATTGGAGGTAACCTTGTGATGTGGGTTAGTAATTGGTTGGGAGATAGGAGACAGAAAGTAGGCATTAAGGGAATGTACTTTGATTAACAGGATGTGACAAGTGGCGTTCCTGAGGGGGTGTGTACTGGGCCTCAGCCTTTTACTATATGTATCAATAATATATATATCTGGATAGATAGATAGATAGATGACGGAATGGAGAGATGTATATCCATGTTTGCAGAAGAAACTGTTAGGAGGTACAGTAAATTGTGTAGCTGGAAGCAGGAAGTTACTAAGCGACATTGATAGACTAATTGAACGAGCAAAACTGTGGCAGATGGAGTTTAATGTGGGGAAATGTGAGGTCATCCACTTTGGATCCGAGAAAGGCAAAACAGAATATTTTCTAAATGGTGAGAGACTAGGAGTTGTGGAAGAGCAAAGGAATCAGAGTGTCCAGGGGGAAAACGCTCCACTGGCTGGAGTCATACCTAGCACAAAGGAAGATGGTTGTGGTGGTTGAAGGTCAATCATCACAGCCCCAGGACATCGCTGCAGGAGTTCCTCAGGGCAGTGTCCTAGGCCCAACCATCTTCAGCTGCTTCATCAATGACCTTCTCTCCAACATAAGGTCAGAAATGGGGATGTTTGCTGATGACTGCACAGTGTTCAGCGCCATTCACAACTCTTCACATGATGAAGCAGTCCATGCCCGCATGCAACATGACCTGGACGAAGTTCAGGCTTGGGCTGATAAGTGGCAGGTAACATTCGCGCCACAGAAGTGCCAGGCAATGACTATCTCCAACAAGCGAGAGTCTAACCACCTCCCCATGACATTCAATGGCATTACCATCGCCGAATCCCCCACTATCAACATCCTGGGGGTCACCATTAACCAGAAACTTAACTGGACCAGCCACATAAATACTGTGGCAACAAGAGTAGGTCAGAGGCTAGGTATTCTGCGGCGAGTATCTCACCTCCTGACTTCCCAAAGCCTTTCCACCATCTACAAGGCACAAGTAAGGAGTGTGATGGAATACTCTCCACTTGCCTGAACGAGTGCAGCTCCAAAAACACTCAAGAAGCTCGACACCATCCAGGACAAAGCAGCCCGCTTGATTGGCACCCCATCCACCACCTTAAGCATTCACTCCCTCCACCACCGGCGTACCATGGCTGCAGTGTGTACCATCTACAAGATGCACTGCAGCAACTCGCGAAGGCTTTTCAGCAGCACCCTCCAAATCCGCGACCTCTTCCACCTAGAAGGACAAGGGCAGCAGGCGCATGGGAACACCACCACCTCCAAGTTTCCCTCCAAGTCACACACCACCCTGACTTGGAAGTATATCGCCAATCCTTCATCGTCGCTGTGTCAAAATCCTGGAACTCCCTACCTAACAGCACTGTGGGAGTATCTTCACCACACGGACTGCAGCGGTTCAAGGCAGCAGCTCACCACCACCTTCTCAAGGGCAACTAGGGATGGGCAATAAATGCTGGCCTTACCAGCGACACCCAGATCCCATAAACGAATTTTTTTTTTAATTACTAAAAGCTAGTGCACAGGTACAAAAAGTAATCAAAGATGCTAGTGGAATGCTAGCCTTTATCTCAAGGGGACTGGAATACTGCAGGAATTGGCTGCTAGTGACCAATTTAAAGGATGTGCCTTTAGCAGATATCAGACTATACTATACTTACTGCAACTCTTTAAAAGCACTAAAATACTGTGAATGGTCCCCTCTGACTTACTCGTGTAATCTAAGCACTCCATTCTTACTTGATCTCATCTAAATAACCAGAACAACTCTCAGGCACTCCAGTAACACAGGTAAATGAAGCTATCACAATGCCCGTATAATACAAATGAGAGAAGTAGGCTATTCAAACAAGCTCATTCCCACTTCCTGTACCATAAACATACTGATCAAAATGACCAGTACAATTTTGTTCGCTAACATAATGCTGGAAAACGGGGCTCTGAAGTCACAACTGCTGGCAACACGTAGGTGCAGAAACCACTTAGAATTACACAGAATCTACAGCACAGGAATAGGCCAGTTGGCCCAACTGGTCTATGGCAGTGTTTATACTCCACACCAACCTCCTCCCACTCTAATAACCTGTTCCCACCCTGCCCCCGTATCCCTTTATTCCTTTCTTCCTCGTGTTCATCAAGCCGCCCCTTAAATGTATCAATGCAATCTGCTTTAACCATGCCACGTGGCACCAAGTTTCACATTCGCACCACTCTCTGTGTAAAGAAATTCCTCCTAAATTCTTTATTTGATTTGTTAGTGGCTATTTATATTTATGCTCCCCTATTCTGGACTCACCCACAAGAGAAAACTGTTTCTTCTCATTCACTCGATCGAACCCTTGGCCTCTATCAGGTCTCCTCTTAGTCTTCGCTTTTCCAGAGAAAAGAGCCCCAGCCTGCTTAATCTTTCCTGATACAGGTAGACTATCCTTTATCCGAAAACCTCGGGACCAGCCGAGTTTCGGATAAAGGAGAATTTCGGATTTCGGAAGGTGGGTCGGCGGGGGTCCGCGGGGGGGTCGGCGGGGGGTCGTGCGCACGACTTACGCTGACGCTCAGCGTAAGTCAGTCGGGGTCGGCGGGGGTCGGGGCCGGCGGGGTACGCGGAGGGGGGTCGGCGGTTGTCGGGGCTGGCGGGGTCCGCGGGGGGGTCGGCGGTTGTCGGGGCTGGCGGGGTCGGCGGTTGTCGGAGCCGGCGGGGTCCGCGGGGGGGTCGGCGGCTGGCGGGGTCGGCGGTTGTCGGGGCTGGCGGGGTCGGGGGGGTCGGCGGTTGTCGGGGCCGGCGGGGCCCGCGGGGGTGGTCGGCGGTTGTCGGGGCCGGCGGGGTCCGCGGGGGGGTCGGCGGTTGTCGGGGCCGGCGGGGTCCGCGGGGGGGTCGGCGGTTGTCGGGGCCGGCGGGGTCCGCGGGGGGGTCGGCGGTTGTCGGGGCCGGCGGGGTCCGCGGGGGGGTCGGCGGCTGGCGGGGTCGGCGGTTGTCGGGGCTGGCGGGGTCCGCGGGGGGGGGGGTCGGCGGTTGTCGGGGCCGACGGGGTCCGCGGGGGGGTCGGCGGTTGGCGGGGTCGGCGGTTGTCGGGGCTGGCGGGGGGTCGTGCGCACAACTTACCCTTTATCCGAACTTCCGCAACCGGAACCCTCTAAAAACCGAAGGTTTTTTCGTTCAGCGTAAGTCGTACGCACGACTTACGCTGAACGAAAAAACCTTCGGTTTTTAGAGGGTTTCGGTTTTCGGAAGTCCGGATAAAGGGTAGTCTACCTGTAGTTGCAAAATCTCAGTTACCCTTGGGCTTGACAGGGTAGATGCAGGGAGGATGTTTCCCCTGGCTGGGGAGTTTCGAACCAGGGGTCACAGCTCAGAATAAAGGGTCGGCCATTTAGGACTGAGATGAGAAGAAATTTCTTCACTCAGAGGGTGGTGAATCTTTGGAATTCTCTACCCCAGAGGGCTGTGGAGGCTCAGTCGTTAAGTATATTCAAGACAGAGATCGATAGTTTTTTGGATATTAAGGGAATCAAGGGATATGGGGATAGTGCAGGAAAGTGGAGTTGAGGTCGATCAGCCATGATCTTACTGAATGGCGGAGCAGGCTCAAAGGGCCGAATGGCCTATTCCTGCTCCTATTTCTTATGTTCTTATGCTAAATCTATTCTGCACTTTCTCCTGTGCCTCAATATCCTTTTTGTAGTATGGAGACAAGAACTGTGTGCAGTACTCCAACTGTGGTCTAACCAAGGTTGTATACAAATTTAACATTATCTTCCTTCTTTTGTACTGTATTCAACTCCTCTAGAAATGATCCCTAATACTTAGTTTGCACTTTTTATGGCCATATCAATTTGTGTTGCTATTTTTAATGATTTATGTATATCTATATTCACAGATCAAATTATGCTGTAGAAGTGTCCCAATCCCAGCTAGCATCCCCTCCTCTCTCCTGAACAGGGGCACTGATTGTGAATTTTGAGCCAGTCTGTAGCCTCTCAACTCCAAGAAACCAAGCACCAGCTGGATATGCAGAGTCCATCTGTGAACTGCCACCTCAGGAACCAAAGGCACAGGGCAAGCACATGCCACAGTTAGAATGGCTTCCTCGCTGAGAGGACAGTTGGCACTGATGCCATCAGTAGAGGACACTGAACATTGGAAATCTACAGTGGCATTCAGCAAGCCTTCCTGTACCACTCAGTGTTTCTTGCAGAGCAGTGGCACCACTCATTACAATCTTCCATCAAGACATTCAATTTATTACAAGATGTCTGGTCCACAGAGGTCGTTGACCTGCCTGCTTGCGATCAATTTGATTACAACAGAACGAATCTGTAATTGTGTGTGTTGTGGTCAGGCTTTTAACTGAACGAGCTCCATTGATTTTTCCAGCACCAAATTGGGTTTCAAAATTAAGTACAATATAAACTAATATAGTGTATACAGCAAAAACACATCTGCTCTCTGTAAACCAGTCATAAAAAGACAAATTCACTGATAGATTACAAGATCACAGACTGGGTGACCCAGATTCAAATTCTTGACAAATGCCACTCAGTCTTTACACCCTCTTGATTGAAATCGAGGATATTGTAGCTGGGAGGCTAGGTGCACTGGAACAGCTTAGCTGGAGGTGTGGCTAGTTCCGGAGCACAAGTCTTTAGCACGACAGCCGGGATGTTGTAATGACCCATACACAAGGCTTTCCAGCGGGACAGTTGCCCTGAGCAAGCGGAAGAGCCTCACACCCGAAGACCATGTGCAGCCCCTCAGGGCACAGTCTGAACCCAGTGTCAGGGATTTTCCAATGTGTCTCACAGAATACACCTCACTTGTTCCAATGTGACATTAAGGGCAGATAGACTGAGGAGACAGGCGAGTAGCTGCAACCAGGTCCAGCACATCCTTGCCCCTGGCAATTCTCAAAGCTGGGACACACAAAATGTAGGATCCAAAAAAACATCGACTGGTGCAAATATAGGAACCGTATCCTGCAAACCCAGTGCCACAAGAGTACTGCATCAGCACTCCATGAACAGCCTCCTCTCTGGAGATCATCCCCCCCACGGCCACCAACCTCATAGTTCCTCAACACTGCACAGCCCGCTTCTACCTCCTTCCCAAGATCCACAAACAGGACTGCCCTGGTAGACCCATCGTTTCAGCCTGTTCTTGCCCCACGGAACTTATCTCTTCCTATCTCGACTCTATCTTTTCTCCCCTTGTCCAGTCTCTTCCCACCGCGACTCTTCTGATGCCCTCCGCCACTTTAACAGTTTCCAGTTTCCTCGCCCCAACCGCCTCCTTTTCACCATGGATGTACAATCCCTCTACACCTCCATCCCCCACCAGGATGGCCTGAGGGCGCTCCGCTTCTTCCTTGAACAGAAGCCCAACCAGTCCCCATCCACCACCACCCTCCTCCGCCTGGCTGAACTTGTTCTCACATTGAACAACTTCTTTGACTCCACATTAAAGGTGTTGCTATGGGTACCCGCATGGGTCCTAGCTATGCCTGCCTTTTCGTGGGATATGTGGAACACTCTTTGTTCCAGTCCTACTTGGGTCCCCTCCCTCACCTCTTTTTCCAGTACATTGATGACTGTATCGGTGCCGTTTCCTGCTCTCGCCCTGAACTAGACAATTTCATTCACTTTGCCTCCAATTTCCACCCTTCCCTCACCTTCACATCGTCCATCTCCGACTCTTCCCTTCCTCGACTTCTCCGTCTCCATCTCTGGGGATAGGTTATTGACCAACATTCACTACAAGCCCACTGACTCCCACAGCTACCTGGACTACACTTCCTCCCACCCCGCCTCCCGTGAGGACTCTATTCCATTCTCCCAGTTTCTCCGTCTCCGCCGTATCTGCTCCGACGATGCCACCTTCCACACCATGTCTTCTTTTTTCCTCAACCGAGGATTCCCCTCTACCGTGGTTGACACGGCCCTCGACCGGGTCCGTTCTATCTCCTGCACTTCTGCCCTCACCCCTGCCCCTCCCTCCCGGAACCACGATAGGGTTCCCCTTGTCCTCACCTTTCACCCCACCAGCCTCCACATTCAACAGATCATCCTCCGTCATTTCCACCACCTCCAACGTGATCCCACCACCAAACGCATCTTCCCCTCCCCTCCCCTTTCAGCATTCCGTAGGGACCGCTCCCTCCGAGACACCCTAGTCCACTCCTCTATCACCCCCAGCATCCCTTCCCCTTCGCCCGGCACCTTCCCGTGCAAGCGCAGGAGATGCAACATCTGCCCATATACCTCCCCCCTTCCCACTGTCCAGGGCCCCAAACACCCCTTCCAGGTGAAACAGCAGTTTACTTGTACTTCTTGCAATCTACAGGAAACTTTTTTTTATTCGGCACGGACGGGACCGACGTGGTGCCAGTTCATCAAAAATTCCGGATAACTGAACGCTATAGTAAAAGATACGGAGCTGAGAGCTCCGTATAAAGCAACAAACCCTGTTGCTTCAGAACAATGGGCACAAGTTGCAAGCGTCTCTGTAGCTTAGCAACAGCTGCAGCCACACCCTTGCACAGCAACAAATGGAGTAAAAAAAAATAAAAGTTACCTGAACCTACTCCTGAATTTTGCCAGTTAACCGAGATTTCCGGTTATTTAGGTGCCGGTAAATCGAAAGTTTCCTGTAGTATACTGTATTTGCTGCTCACGATGTGGTCTCCTCTACATCGGGGAGACCAAACGCAGATTGGGTGACCGCTTTGCGGAACACCTCCGTTCAGTCCGTAATGGTGACCCCGAGCTTCCGGTCGCCTGTCATTTCAATTCACCGTTCCATTCCCACTCAGACCCCACCATCCGCAGCCTCTTGCATTGTTCCACGGAAGCTCAGCGTAAATTCGAGGAACAGCACCTCATCTTCCGATTAGGCACTTTACAGCCTTCCGGACTCAATATCGAGTTCAACAATTTCAGATCATAACCTCGGCCCCTATTATATTTTTTATCCACACCTTTGGTTTGTGCCTGTTCCTTTTTCTCTCTCCCCCACATGGTAGCTGTCTTTCACACTGCCAGCGCATTTCACACTTCATCTAGAGCCATTGTTTGTTCCTTTACCTGTCCTATTACTATCTCGTCTCACCTTGAATATCTCTTAATGTCTCTTCTTTCATCCCCTCCCCCATTTCCCAGCCCCCAAACTGCCTTTTAATCTTTTCATTTCCTGCCTTTTTCCCTCAGTTCTGTAGAAGGGTTAGACCCGAAACGTTGACTCTATTTCTCTCTCCACGGATGTTGCCCGGCCTGCTGAGTTTTTCCAGCGTTTTCTGTTGTTATTTCTCCTTTCACAATATGTTTTTCTTGGATTAGGCAAACATGCAGGAAATATACAGACTCTCCCGCCCCCTCAAAATAGGGCAAAAAATAAAAGTGAAAAGCCAAGTAGCAAAGGTAGATTCCCATCCCCACAGACTTGCACCAGACTTACACCTGTAGTTACACATTTGAAGTTTGTCAAAAGCTAACACGTACACACTCCCCATCCCAGTTGAAGGGCTCCCCGAGTTGCATCCATCTAAAAGTCTCCAAGCACTGAAATACTCAGTGCCGTGCTTGGCAAGAAAATAGCCCTGGAAACCATTCACGCAGATTGGGGCGGGGCTCCAAAAGAACCCCCCCTCTCCATCAGAAACCCCCTCCCCATCAGAACATCCTCCCCTCCCCATCAGAAGATCACCCGCCCCCTCTTGAATATACTCAACGACTGAGCCTCCACGGCCCTCTGGGGTAGAGGATTCCAAAGATTCACCACCACCTGAGTGAAGAAATTTCTCCTCATCTCAGTCCTAAATGGCCGACCCCTTATTCTGTGACTGTGACCCCTGGTTCTAGACTCAACAGCCAGGGAAAACACCCTCCCTGCATCTATCCTGTCAATTCCTGTAAGAATTTTGTATGTTTCAATGAGATCACCTCTCATTCTTCTAAACTCTAGGTAATATAGGCCTAGTCTACTCAATCTCTCCTCATAGGACAATCCCCCCATCCCAGGAATCAGTCTGGTGAACCATTGTTGCACTCCCTCTATGGCAAATACATCCTTCCTTAGGTAAGGAGACCAAAACTGTACATAATACTCCAGGTGTGGTCTCACCAGGGCCCTATATAATTGCAGTAATACCCTTACTCTTATAAGAACATAAGAAATAGGAGCAGGAGTAGGCCAATCGGCCCCTCGAGCCTGCTCCGCCATTCAATAAGATCATGGCTGATCTGATCCTAACCGCCAATCCACTATCACAGAACTATCTCCTGAAACTAGCAGAATTAGACACACGAAATAGGAGCAGGATCAGGCTACACGGCCCCTGGGCCCGCTCCGCTACCCACAGGGCCATGACCGATCCGAACCTAGACTCATGTCCAAATTCCTGCCCACTCCCTGTAACCCTTAATTCCCTTTACTTCTAGGAAACTGTCTATTTCTGTTTTAAATTTATGTAATGATGTAGCTTCTACAGCTTTTTGGGGCAGCATATTCCATGGACCTACCACCCTCTGAGTGAAGTAGTTCCTCCTCATCTCAGTTTTGAAAGAGCAGCCCCTTATTCTAAGACTATGCCCCCTAATTCTAGTTTCACCCATCATCGGGAACATCCTCCCCGCATCCACCCGATCCAACCCCTTCACAATCTTATATGTTTCAATAAGATCGCCTCTCATTCTTCTGAACTCCAATGAGTAGAGTCCCAATCTACTCAACCTCTCCTCATATGTCCATCCCCTCATCCCCGGGATTAACCGAGTGAACCTTCTTTGTACTGACTCGAGAGCAAGTATGTCCTTTCTTAAGTATGGACACCAAAACTGTATGCAGTATTCCAGGTGCGGTCTCACCAATACCTTGTACAACTGAAGCAATACCTCCCTATTTTTATATTCTATCCCCCTAGCAATGAAAGCCAACATTCCACTGGCCTTCTTAATCACTTGCTGCACCTGCATACTAACCTTTTGAGTTTCGTGCACCAGGACCCCCCAAATCCCTTTGTACTTCAGTACTTTCGTTTCTTGCCATTAAGATAATAACTTGCTCTACGATTTTTCCTGCCAAAGTGCATAACCTCACACTTTCCAGTATTGTATTCCATCTGCCAAATCTCTGCCCACTTACTTAGCCTGTCTATGGCCCCTTGCAGGTTTTTTATGTCCTTCTCACTCACTACTTTCCCTCCCATCTTAGTATCATCTGCAAACTTTGATATGTTACACTCGGTCCCCTCCTCCAAATCGTTAATATAGATTGTAAAGAGTTGGGGACCCAGCACTGACCCCTGCGGAACACCACTAGTTACTGATTGCCAGTCTGAGAATGAACCATTTATCCCAACTCTCTGCCTTCTGTTAGATAGCCAATCCTCTATCCATGCCAGAATATTACCCCAATCCGTGATTTTTTATCTTAAGCAATAATCTTTTGTGTGGCACCTTGTCAAATGCCTTTTGGAAGTCTAAATACACTACGTCCACTGGTTCCCCTTTATCCACCCTATATGTTACTTCCTCAAAGAACTCCAGCAAATTTGTCAAACATGACTTCCCCTTCATAAAACCATGCTGACTGTCCTATTAAATTATTATCCAAATGTCCTGTTACTGTCTCCTTAATAATGGACTCCAAGATTTTACCTACCACAGATGTTAGGCTAACTGGTCTATAGTTTCCAGCCTTCTGTCTACTGCCCTTTTTAAATAAGGGTGTTACATTAGCAGTTTTCCAGTCTGCGGGGAGTTTTGGAAAATTATTACCAATGCATCCACAATCCCTACCGCCACTTCCCTCAAGACCCTAGGATGTAAGCCATCAGGTCCAGGTGATTTATCCACCTTGAGTCCCATTATTTTACCCCCCCTATAGCCCCCTGTTTGTCCAGTGTTGGGATATTCTTAGTGTCCTCTACTGTAAAGACTGATACAAAATATTCATTCAGTGTTTTTGCCATCTCCATATTTCCCACCATTAATTTCCCGGTCTCATCCTCTAAGGGACCAACATTTACTTTAGCCACCCTTTTTCTTTTTATATAACTATAAAAACTCTTACTATCTGTTTTTATATTTTTTGCTAATATACTTTCATAATCTATCTTCCCTTTCTTAATCAATCTTTTTGTTATTTTTTGCTGTCTTTTAAAGTTTTCCCAATCCTCTAATCCTCCCACTAGATTTGCTACCTTATATGCCCTTGTTTTTAGTCGAATACTATCCTTAATTTCTTTACTTAGCCACGGATGGCTGTCTTTTCTTTTACACCCTTTTCTTCTCAGTGGAATATATATTTTTTGGAAGTTGTAAAATAACTCCTTAAATGTACACACTGATCATGTATCGTCTTACCCTTTAATCTATTTACCCAATCCACTCTACTCAATTCCGCTCTCATACCTTCATAGTCTCCTTTATTCAAGCTTAGCACGCTTGTTTGAGATCCAACTTCTCACCCTCTAATTGAATATGGAATTCAACCATGTTGTGGTCACTTCATTCCAAGGGGATCCTTTACTAGGACATTTTTAATTAATCCTGTCTCGTTACACAGGACCAGATCTAAGGTTGCTTGCCCCCTGGTCGGTTCAGTTACATACTGCTCAAGAAACCCATCCCTAATACACTCAATGAACTCATCCTCAAGGCAGCCCTGCCCAATTTGATTTGATACTCAAATCCTCTTGTAATAAAGGCCAACATACCATTTGCTTTCCTAATTACTTGCTGTACCCTGCATGTTAACTTTCAGTGATTCGTGTACAAGGACACCCAGGTACCTCTGAACACCAACATTTCCCAATCTCTTCACCATTTAAAAAATACCCTGCTTTTTCTATTTTTCCTACAATAGTGGATAACTTCACATTTCTCCACATTATATTCCATTTGCCATGTTCTTGCCCACTCACTTAGCCTGTATGTCCCCTTGAGGCCTCCTTGCATCCTCCTCACAGCTTACATTTCCACCCAGCTTTGTATCAGCAGCAAATTTGGATATACAGGAAACTTTGTTTATCCGGAGGTTGTATGTCTGGAAACCTCGATCTAACGGCAGAAATCAGCAGCCGTTTTGTTAGTTTTTTTTTCTTTTTTTTTTCTTCTAGCATTTTTTTTAAACAGTCAGTCTCTTGAAAGCCTCTCTGAAGCTGTTGCTAAGCTACAGAGATGCTTCCAAGGTACGGGCCAACTGTTTACAAGCTGTTGCTAAGCAACAGTGCTTGTTGTCAGATACGGAGATGAGAAACCTCCGTATCCTTCAACATTAGCGCTGGTCTGTCCGGAAGTTTTCATAGATCGGCATCATGCCGGTGCCGGATATCGCGAAGTTTCCTGTACTGTATTACATTTGGTCCCCTCATCCCAAATCATTGAGGTAGATTGTGAATAGCTGAGGCCCAAGCACTGATCCTTGCGGTACCCCAATATGTACAGCCTGCCAACCCGAAAATGACCCGTTTATTCCTACTCTCTGTTTTCTGTCCGTTTAACCAATCTTCGATCCATGCTAGTATATTACCCCCAATCCTGAGCCCTAATTTTGTTTAATAATCTTTTGGTGGCACCTTATCGAATGCTTTCTGAAAATCCAAATACACCACATCCACTGGTTCCCCTTATTTATTCTGCTAGTTACAACCTCAAAAAACTCTAACTGATTCGTCAAACAGGATTTCCCTTTCATAAATCCGTGTTGACTCTGCCCAATCCTATTATTGTTTTCTAAGTGCCCTGTTACCACATCCTTAATAATAGATTCTAGCATTTTCCCCTACTACTGATGTCAGGCTAACTGGTCTGTATATCCCCATTTTCTCTCCCTCCTTTCTTAAATAGTGGGGTTACATTTGCTACCTTCCAATCCACAGGAACTGTTCTACAATCTATGGAATTTTGGAAAATGACAACCAATTGCATCCACTATCTCTATAGCCACCTCCTTCAAAACCCTAGGATGTAGGCCATCAGGTCATGAGGATTTATTGGCTTTCAGTCCCATTAATTTCTCCAGTACTATTTTTTTTACTAATACTAATTTCTTTCAGTTTCTCATTCTCGCTAGACCCTTGGTTCTCCACTATTTCTGGGAAGTTTTTTGCCTCTTCTGCCGTAAAGACAGACACAAAGTATTTGTTTAATTTCTCTGCCATTTCCTATTCCCCATTATAATTTCTCCTGTCTCAGCCTGTAAGGGACCCACATTTACTTTTGCTAATCTTTTCCTTTATACATACATATAGAAGCTTTTACAGTCTGTTTTTATGTCTCTCGCTAGTTTACTCTCATATTCTATTTTCCATTTCTTTATCAATTTCTTGGTCCTCCTTTGCCTGAATTCTAAAATCCTCCCAATCCTTAAGCTTACTACACTTTTTGGCAACATTATAAGCCTCTTCCTTTGATCTAATACTATCTTTAACTTCTCGTTAGCCCACGGTTGGACCACTTTTCCTGTGGGGTTCTTGTGCCTTAAAAGGAACATCCACAGAATATCCGCCCCTCTCTCCCACAGAACATTCCCCCTCCCTCCCACAGAACATTCCCCCCCTCTCCCCCTCAGAACATTCCCCCTCTCTCCCCCACAGAACATTCCCCCTCTCTCCTCCCACAGAACATTGCCCCTCTCTCCCCCACAGAACATTCCCCCTTCTCTCCCCCACAGAACATTCCCCCTCTCTCCCCCACAGAAACATTCCCCCTCTCTCCCCCACAGAACATTCCCCCTCTCTCCCCCACAGAACATTCCCCTCTCTCCCCCACAGAACATTCTCCCTCTCTCCCCCACAGAACATTCCCCCTCTCTGCCCCCACAGAACATTCCCCCTCTCTCCCCCACAGAACATTCCCCCTCTCTCCCCCACAGAACATTCCCCCTCTCTCCCCCACAGAACATTCCCCTCTCCCCCCCACAGAACATTCCCCCTCTCTCCCCCACAGAACATTCCCCCCTCTCCCCCACAGAACATTCCCTCTCCCTCTCCCCCACAGAACATTCCCTCTCTCTCCCCCACAGAACATTCCCTCTCTCCCCAACAGAACATTCCCTCTCCCCCACAGAACATTCCCTCTCTCTCCCCCACAGAACATTCCCTCTCTCCCCACAGAACATTCCCTCTCTCCCCACAGAACATTCCCTCTCCCCCACAGAACATTCCCTCTCTCTCCCCCACAGAACATTCCCCCTCTCTCCCCCACAGAACATTCCCTCTCTCTCCCCCACAGAACATTCCCTCTCTCTCCCCCACAGAACATTCCCTCTCTCTCCCCAACAGAACATTCCCTCTCCCCCACAGAACATTCCCTCTCTCTCCCCACAGAACATTCCCTCTCTCCCCCACAGAACATTCCCTCTCCCCCACAGAACATTCCCTCTCTCCCCCACAGAACATTCCCTCTCTCTCTCCCAGAACATTCCCCCTCTCCCCCACAGAACATTCCCCCTCTCTCCCCCACAGAACATTCCCCCTCTCTCCCCCACAGAACATTCCCCCTCTCTCCCCCACAGAACATTCCCTCTCTCTCCCACAGAACATTCCCTCTCTCTCTCCCACAGAACATTCCCTCTCTCTCTCCCACAGAACATTCCCTCTCTCTCCCCCACAGAACATTCCCTCTCTTGCCCCCCACAGAACATTCCCTCTCTCCCCCCACAGAACATTCCCTCTCCCTCCCCCACAGAACATTCCCTCTCTCCCCCACAGAACATTCCCCCTCTCCCCCACAGAACATTCCCCCTCTCGCCCCCACAGAACATTCCCTCTCTCGCCCCCACAGAACATTCCCTCTCTCGCCCCACAGAACATTCCCTCTCTCCCCCCCACAGAACATTCCCTCTCTCTCCCACAGAACATTCCCTCTCTCCCCCCACAGAACATTCCCCCTCTCTCCCCCACAGAACATTCCCCCTCTCTCCCCCACAGAACTTTTCCCCCCTCTCCATCAGAATGGGAGAACGCTCGAACAGGATGACCCCGCCCAGAGTACTTCCCCTACCCGACAGAACTGTGCAGCATTCCAAAAGCTCCCCTTTAACAGACTGGGGCCCACTGGTCCTACAGACTGAACCCCTCCCTCTGATAGGACACCCAACTCCCCTGATAGAACAGGCTTCACACTGAAAGGGCCACCTCTCCTCAACAGAACAGCACTTCCCCCTCTCTCCTCCCAACAGAATGGGGATTCCCCAATCCAACAGAATGGGTGAACCTCTCCCATAGAATAGCCCTCATCCCGCCAACAGAACAGGGCCCACTCCCCCTGTTTTGAGACAGACAGTAAAGTCCAATTTTTGCTCTTAATTTTCCCTTGGTGTCGAGTGTGGTTGTTGTTGGGGGGTGGGGTGGGGGAGGAGATTAATGTTAATCTTTATCTGTTTAAGTCATCTGGAAGGAGTGACCTCATGAACTTCTTGGGAACACCATTCTTCAAAAATACATGGGGTTAACAGAAGGATATTGAGAGATTAAAGTATGAGGTTCAGACCACCCTCAGCCAAGACACCCTTGTGCCAGATGGCTTTGTAAAAATTGCCACTTGTAAACTCACTGCACTCAATTTTAGCTCACCATCTGCAGACTGTGAAATTATTGCTCGCATTGGTGAAATAAAAAACATTAATCTTATTAAAAAAACAGAATAAATCATCATCGCTCAGCTCCATTACCCGAATCTTCTCTGCCCCATTCACCAAATGTCAAGATTAAAAATGACTGGTGCAGCACAAGCAAGAAAAATTCTATTGTGAAGCTAAATATCACTTCACTTCATCCTGCAGGCATTTGTTGATATTCTTGTATTTGACATTTACGATTAGGCGATGAGCTTTGAATGATAAATTCAGTTTGTGCTAAGCCATTCTCATCCAATAGCCTCCACCCACCATTAGCAAGCCTGTGTCATCACACATCTTGTACTCTCAAGGCTTCCATAGTGTTCTTTTCCCATCAATTCCAGCTATGCCAGCTATTAACCATTAACACACTGTTGTAGAGAGATTAAGGGTTGTTAAATACACAGTATCGAGGGGAAAGGCCTTCCAAAGAGAGTGAGAGATCAAGATAAAAACAAAGATGCTTACATTGCTCAACCAGTTCCCCTTACATCCACGAACCGTCGCAAGTGTAACAGTTGGGTTTTTTACGCTGAATGGCTGTGATTATTACATTTCTAGAGCACTCCTCGTGCAGAAAGACATCTGAAGGAGCTTTATACTAAGCACCAAAAATAAGGCTTTTAGTGGCAATTAACATCCTTTAGTCTCGTATATAATCACTTCCTTCATCAGAGGAAACGATTGCTGTTAACCTGCACTGATCATTGGGGGCATCACTGAAACTGCAATCCGTTGTCAAATTATACACCTGTAATCCTGCATTAACACACTTTAAATCATGCAAACCTAATCCAGCACTGCCATGTCATCCTGCATTAACAACCCATAACCGGACAGACCACCCGGCATCGACCTCGGCTCCAGATTCGGACACAACAAAGGCACACCCAGCCCAGTCGACCCTGAAAAGTCCTCCTCACTAACAGCTGGGGACTTGTGCCAAAATTGGGAGAGCTGTCACACAGACTCGTCAAGCAACAGCCTGACATAGTCAGTCATACACACAGAATCATACCTTTCAGCCAATGTCCCAAACTCCTCCATCACCATCCCTGGGTATGTCCTGTTCCACCGGAAGGACAGACCCACCAGGGGTGGCGGCACAGTGGTATACAGTCGGGAAGGTGTGGCCCTGGGAGTCCTCAACATTGACTCCGGACCCCATGAAGTCTCATGGCTTCAGGTCAAGCATTGGCAAGGAAACCTCCTGCTGATTACCACCTACCGCCCTCCCTCAGCTGATGAATTAATGCTCCTCCATGTTGAACACCACTTGGAAGAAGCACGAAGGGTAGCAAGGGCACACAATGTACTCTAGGTGGGAAACTTCAATGTCCAACACCAAGAGTGGCTCGGTAATACCACTCCTAACCGAGCTGACCGAGTCCTGAAGGACATAGATGCCAGACTGGGCCTGCGGCAGGTGGTGGGAGAACCAACATGAGAGAAAAACCTACTTGACCACGTCCTCACCAATCTACCTGTCGCAGATGCATCAGTCCATGACAGTATTGGTAGCAGTGACCAGCACATAGTCATTGTGGAGACAAAGTCCCGTCTTCACACCGAGAACACCCTCCATCATGTTGTGTGGCACTACCACCGTGCTAAATGGGATAGATTCAGAACAGATCGAGCTGCTCAAAACTGGGCATCCATGAGGCGCTGTGGGCCATCAGCAGCAGAATTGTAATCCACCACAATCTGTAACCTCATGGCCCGGCATATCCTACACTCTACCATTACCATCAAGCCAGGGGACCAACCCTGGTTCAATGAGGAGTGTAGAAGAGCATGCCAGGAGCAGCACCAGGCGAGCCTAAAAATGAGGTGACAACCTGGGGAAGTTGCAACGCATCACCACATGCATGCCAAACAACAGAAGCAGCATGCTATAGACAGAGCTAAGCGATGAATCAGTGCGAGAATCGCGGGCTGAGCAGCTGTATAAAGGCTCCCAAGACCCAGGTAAGGCCTCAGTGCGAGAATCGGCGGGAATCGCGGGCTGAGCGGCTGTATAAAGGCTCCAGAGACCAGGTAAGGCCTCAGTGCGAGAATCGCGGGCTGAGCGGCTGTATAAAGGCTCCAGAGCCCAGGTAAGGCCTCAGTGCGAGAATCGGCAGGAATCGCGGGCTGAGCGGCTGTATAAAGGCTCCAGAGCCCAGGTAAGGCCTCAGTGTGAGAATCGCCGGGAATCGTGGGCTGAGCGGCTGTATAACGGCCCCAGAGACCAGGCAAGGCCTCAGTGCAAGAATCGGCGGGAATCGCGGCTGTATAATGGCCCCAGAGACCAGGCAAGGCCTCAGTGTGAGAATCGCCGGGAATCGTGGGCTGAGCGGCTGTATAATGGCCCCAGAGACCAGGCAAGGCCTCAGTGCGAGAATCGGCGGGAATCGCGGGCTGAGCGGCTGTATAAAGGCTCCAGAGCCCAGGTAAGGCCTCAGTGTGAGAATCGCCGGGAATCGTGGGCTGAGCGGCTGTATAACGGCCCCAGAGACCAGGCAAAGCCTCAGTGCGAGAATCGGCGGGAATCGCGGGCTGAGCGGCTGTATAAAGGCTCCAGAGCCCAGGTATTATTATAATAATAATAATCAACTTTATTGTCATTGTTAGTGCACAAGTGCAGTACAACGAAATGTAGGCTTGCGGTATCAGTCTGGTGAATCTTCGCTGCACTCCATCCATGGCAAGAACATCTTTCCTCAGATAAGGCGACCAAAACTGCACACAATACTCAAGGTGTGGTCTCACCAAGGCCCTGTATAACTGCAGCAAGACATCCTTGTTTCTGTATTCGAACCCTCTCGCTACGAAGGCCAACATACCATTTGCCTTCTTAACCGCCTGCTGCACCTGCATGCTTACCTTCAGCGACTGGTGCACAAGGACACCCAGGTCTCGTTGCACTTCTCCTTCTCCCAATCTATTGCCGTTCAGATAATAATCTGCCTTCCTGTTTTTACCACCAAAGTGGATAACCTCGCATTTATCCACATTATACTGCATCTGCCATACAGCTGCCCAATCACCCAACCTGTCCAAATCATACTGGAGTTTCTCGGCATCCTCCTCACAGCACACACGCCCACCCAGCTTTGTGTCGTCTGCAAACTTGGAGCTATTACATCTAGTTCCCTCGTCTAAATCATTAATATATATTGTGAATAACTGGGGTCCTCGCACCGATCCCTGCGGTACCCCACTAGTCACTGCCTGCCACTCGGAAAAAGAGCCGTTTATTCCAACACTTTGCTTCCTGTCTGCCAACCAGTTCTCTATCCAAGTCAGTACCTTGCCCCCAATCCCATGTGCTTTAACTTTACACGCTAATCTCTTATGCGGGACCTTATCGAAAGCCTTCTGAAAGTCCAAATACACCATGAGGTTACTTCCCTCTACCCGAGGAAAGAACGGGGTAATTGTCGTTGCTTTTCTTGTATGATGTTGCTCAAACATTGTGTCTCCCAAGAACAATGTTAAGACTTCTTGTCGCACAATAAACGGTTTAGTTGCAACCATATTTGGTGTCAAGATTAGAATTTTCGTACAATTGGCAATCGTGGCAGGAGCTGACTAGCAACACTCCTAATTGTGAGATACCAAGTACTTGGATCAGGGCTTGTACAAAACCAAGTTCGTTTAGGTAAGAAACCATTGGGGGGGGGGGGGCGGTTAACTCCCTCCAACAGTAATAATAATCATGAGTACAGCAATAAAAGTTTTAGACAAGAAGCAGCTGATCCTGGGATGAAAAAGAAACTGGCGAGAGTGTTTCACTTCCGTGTGCAGAAAAGTGAAGCCAAAGTGGGTGATCTAATGAAAGAGAAATAAGTCTGAGGTGTTGTTCATGAAATCAGTAAAGGAAGCCGAGAATAAATGAGATCAACTAAAAGCAAAATGTGGGCATTGTAAATATGGTCTAAAGGGATACGGAGTTGGAGTTGGAATGTTATCATAATAATCATAATCAACTTTATTGTCATTGTTAGTGCACAAGTGCAGTACAACGAAATGTAGGCTTGCGGCTCCCGAGAGTGTACATTTAGATTAAGACATTTAAACATTCAACATACATTTGGCTTGTAATACATTAACATAACCATAATAAAGTGCATTGGCAGATGTGCAGGCTTTAGAGTTTATTTGTGGAGTTCAGTAGGATGACAGCCCTGGGAAAGAAGCTGTTCCTAAATCTGGTCGTACGGGTACGAATGCATCTGTAGCGTCTCCCAGATGGCAGGAGGGCGAACAGACTGTGGCTGAGGTGGGTAGGGTCTTTGATGATGGTCCGTGACCTCCGTAAACAGCGTTTCTGGTATATGTGCTCCATGGTCGGCTCCAGAGCCCAGGTAAGGCCTCAGTGTGAGAAACGGCGGGAATCGCGGGCTGAGCGACTGTATAAAGGCTCCAGAGACCAGGTAAGGCCTCAGTGCGAGAATCGGCGGGAATTGCGGGCTGAGCGGCTGTATAATGGCTCCAGAGCCCAGGTAAGGCCTCAGTGCAAGAATCGGCGGGAATCGCGGGCTGAGCGACTGTATAAAGGCTCCAGAGCCCAGGTAAGGCCTCAGTGCGAGAATCGGCAGGAATCGCGGGCTGAGCGGCTGTATAAAGGCCCCAGAGACCAGGTAAGGCCTCAGTGCGAGAATCGGCGGGAATCGCGGGCTGAGCGGCTGTATAAAGGCCCCAGAGACCAGGTAAGGCCTCAGTGCGAGAATCGGCGGGAATCGCGGGCTGAGCAGCTGTATAAAGGCTCCAGAGCCCAGGTAAGGCCTCAGTGCGAGAATCGGCAGGAATCGCAGGCTGAGCGGCTGTATAACGGCCCCAGAGACCAGGTAAGGCCTCAGTGTGAGAATCGGCGGGAATCGTGGGCTGAGCGGCTGTATAAAGGCTCCCGAGACCAGGTAAGGCCTCAGTGCGAGAATCGGCGGGAATCGCAGGCTGAGCGGCTGTATAAAGGCTCCAGAGACCAGGTAAGGCCTCAGTGCAAGAATCGGCAGGAATCGCAGGCTGAGCGGCTGTATAACGGCCCCAGAGCCCAGGTAAGGCCTCAGTGCGAGAATCGGCGGGAATCGTGGGCTGAGCGGCTGTATAAAGGCTCCAGAGCCCAGGTAAGGCCTCAGTGCGAGAATCGGCGGGAATCGCAGGCTGAGCGGCTGTATAAAGGCTCCAGAGACCAGGTAAGGTGCACCAATCTCCAATCTTGGAACTCAGAGGGAAGGAGAGAGGTAGAAAGTAATCCAAGTGTGACGTCACCAGAAAGCGGGTAAGTGATTGGTTTGTGAGTATTTCTCTCTTTTTTAAGCTTAAACTCTGTGGTTTATAGTTTCTAAGGTGCGATATTCATCATCTAGAATCGGGGCAGAGGGTATTTAAGAATAATATTAATAAATGTAATTAATTACATAGAATGGGAGATCAGGTGATGTGTTGCTGCTGCAATATGTGGGAGCTGGTGGACACCATTGATGCTCACGGTGATCACATTTGCAGTAAGTGTTGGCTGCTCGAGGAATTCCGGCTCCGTGTTGAAGAGCTGGAGTCCGAGCTTCAAACACTGAGACACATCAGGGAGGGGGAGAGTTACCTGGACTCTGTGTATCAGGAGGTAGTCACACCAATTAGATTAATTAATTCAGATGTAGTCCGTGGCCAGGGTCAGGATGGTGTGACTAGAAGTGAGGCAGGTACGGGGATCCAGGAGGTAGTGTTGGAGGAGCCGCAGCCCTTGCTCTTGTCCAACAGGTTTGAGGCTCTTACTCCCTGTGAGGATGGGAACGGGGACTGCGGGGAGGATGAGCAAACCGGCCACAGCACCATGGAGCGGGGGGCCATTCAAGTGAGGGGAGATAAAAGAAATGTTGTAGTGGTAGGGGATAGTATCGTTAGGGGGATAGATAGAGTTCTTTGCAGCCGAGAGCGAGAGTCCCGAAGGCTGTGTTGCCTGCCCGGTGCCAGGGTTAAGGACATCTCCTCTGGGCTGGAGAGAAACTTGGAGGGGGAGGATCCAGTTGTCGTGGTCCATGTTGGTACCAACGACATAGATAGGACAAGGAAGGAGGTTCTGCTGAGGGAGTTTGAGCAGCTAGGGGCTAAATTAAAAAGCAGAACCACAAGGGTAATAATCTCTGGATTACTACCTGAGCCACGTGCAAATTTGGCTAGGGTAAATAAAATTAGAGAGTTAAATGCGTGGCTCAAAGACTGGTGTGGGAGAAATGGGTTTTGCTTCCTGGGACACTGGCATCAGTACAGGGACAGGAGAGGGCTGTTCCTGTACAAGGGGCGGACTTCACTTGGCCAGTGCTGGGACTAGAATCCTGGCTATTCGAATAACTAGGGCTGTAGAGAGGGCTTTAAACTAATTAGTGGGGGGGGAGGTTTTAAGACACCAAAAAATAAAAATGACAGCGGAAAAGGCAATAGAGCAAGGTAGCAGTGGGGGAATTAAAAACCAGAGCATGTCAGGAAGGGACAGAATGTATAATGATAAAGGTAAAGTAGTAAAAGGGGTAAAAGCAGGAATAAATTGTCAGAAAACATATTTGAAAGTTCTTTATCTGAATGCACGCAGCATTCGTAACAAAATTGACGAGTTGATGGTACAAATAACTACACATGGGTATGATCTGGTGGCCATTACGGAAACATGGCTGCAAGATAATCATGACTGGGAACTAAACATACAAGGGTATTTGACAATTAGGGAGGACAGACAGGAAGGAAAGGGAGGTGGGGTTGCTATGTTAATCAAGGATGGAATCACTGCAATAGTCAGAAATGATATTGGGTCAAAGGATCAGTATAATGAAATAGTTTGGGTGGAGATAAAGAATAATAAGGGGAAAAAGTCACTAGTGGGCGTAGTCTATAGGCCTCCTAACAGTTGCAACTCTGTTGGTCGGAGTATAAATCAGGAAATAGATGGGGCTTGTAATAAGGGAACAGCTATAATCATGGGGGATTTTAACTTTCATATTGACTGGACTAATCAAATTGGGCATGGCAGCCTTGAGGAAGAGTTCATAGAGTGTATTAGGGACGGGTTCCCTGAGCAGTATGTAACTGAACCAACCAGGGGGCAGGCAATCTTAGATCTGGTCCTGTGTAATGAGACAGGATTAATAAAAAAATGTCCTAGTAAAGGATCCCCTTGGAATGAGTGACCATAATATGGTTGAATTCCAAATTCAGTTTGAGAATGAGAGAGTTGGATCTCAAACCAGCGTACTGAGCTTAAATAAAGGAGACTATGAAGGTATGAGAGTAGAATTGACTAAAGTGGACTGGGAAAACAGGTTAAAGTGTAAGACGGTACAAGAGCAGTGGTCTACATTCAAGGAGATATTTCACATCTTTCAAGATAAATATATTCCACTGAGGAAAAAGGGGAATAAAAGAAAAGACAGCCATCCGTGGCTTAGTAAAGTAATAAAGGATAGTATCTGACTGAAAACAAGGGCATATAAAGTAGCCAAATCTAGTGGGAGGATAGAAGATTGGGAAGCATTTAAAAGCCAGCAAACAATAACTAAAAGATTAATTAAGAAAGGGAAGATAGATTATGAAAGTAAACTAGCAAAAAATATAAAAACAGATAGCAAGAGTTTCTACAGCTATATAAAAAGAAAAAGGGTAGCTAAAGTGAACGTTGGTCCCTTAGAGGATGGGACCGGGAAACTAGTGGTGGGGAACATGGAGATGGCAAAGACGCTGAACAAATATTTTGTATCAGTCTTTACAGTAGAGGACACTAAAAATATCCCAACAGGGGGCAATGGGGGGGGGGGGGGGGGGAAGGAGCTAAAGACGATTAAAATCACTAAGGAGATGGTACTCAGTAAAATAATGGGACTTAAGGCGGATAAATCCCCCGGACCTGATGGCCTACATCCTAGGGTCTTGAGAGAAGTGGCGGTAGGGATTGTGGATGCATTGGTGATTATTTTCCAGAACTCCCTGGACTCAGGAAAGGTCCCGGCAGATTGGAAAACTGCTAATGTAACACCCTTATTTAAGAAGGGAAGTAGACAAAAAGCTGGAAACTATAGACCAGTTAGCCTAACATCTGTGGTTGGCAAAATGTTGGAGTCCATTATTAAGGAAACAGTAACAGAGCATTTGGATAAACATAATTTAATAGGACAGAGTCAGCATGGTTTTATGAAGGGGAAGTCATATTTGACAAATTTGCTCGAATTCTTTGAGGATGTAACATACAGGGTGGATAAAGGGGAACTAGTGGATGTAGTGTATTTGGACTTCCAAAAGGCATTTGACAAGGTTCCACACAAAAGATTACTGATCAAGATAAGAAATCACAGGATTGGGGGTAATATACTGGCATGGGTGGAAGATTGGCTATCTAACAGAAAACAAAGAGTTGGGATAAATGGTTCATTCTCGGGCTGGCAATCAGTAACTAGTGGTGTTCCGCAGGGGTCAGTGCTGGGACTCCAACTCTTCACAATCTATATTAACGATTTGGAGGAAGGGACCGAGTGCAACATATCCAAGTTTGCCGACGATACAAAGATGGGAGGGAAAGCAGTGAGTGAGGAGGACATAAAAAACCTGCAAAAGGACATAGACAGGCTAAGTGAGTGGGCAGAGATTTGGCAGATGCAATATAATGTTGGAAAGTGTGAGGTTATGCACTTTGGCAGAAAAAATCAAAGAGCAAGTTATTATCTAAATGGAGAGAAACTGCAAAGTGCTACTGTACAAAGGGATCTGGGGGTCCTGGTGCATGAAACACAAAAAGTTAGTATGCAGGTGCAGCAGGTGATCAGGAAGGCCAATGGAATCTTGGCTTTTATTGCAAGGGGGATGGAGTATAAAAACAGGGAAGTCTTGCTGCAGTTATACAGGGTATTGGTGAGGCCACACCTGGAATACTGCGTGCAGTTTTGGTTTCCATATTTAAGAAAAGATATACTTGCTCTCGAGGCAGTTCAGAGAAGGTTCACTCGGTTGATTCCGGAGATGAGGGGGTTGACGTATGAGGAAAGGTTGAGTAGGTTGGGACTCTACTCATTGGACTTCAGAAGAATGAGAGGCGATCTTATCGAAACATATAAGATTGTGAGGGGGCTTGATCGGGTGGATGCGGTGAGGATGTTTCCACTGATGGGTGAGACTAGAACTAGGGGGCATAATCTAAGAATAAGGGGCTGCCCTTTCAAAACTGAGATGAGGAGAAACTTCTTCACTCAGAGGGTAGTAAATCTATGGAATTTGCTACCCCAGAGAGCTGCGGAAGCTGCAACATTAAATAAATTTAAAATGGAGATCGACAGTTTCCTAGCAGATAAGGGAATTAGGGGTTACGGGGAGAGGGCAGGGAAGTGGACGTGAGTCTAGATTTGGATCAGCCATGATCCTATTGAATGGCGGAGCAGGCCCGAGGGGCCGTATGGCCTACTCCTGCTCCTACTTCTTATGTTCTTATGTTCTTATCCCACAATCAACAGATCAGATCAAAGCTCTGCAGTCCTGCCACATCCAGTCGTGAATGGTGGTGGACAATTAAACAAGTAATGGGAGGAGGAGGCTCCATGAATATCCCCATCCTCAATGATGGTGGAGCCCAGCACTCAAGTGCAAAAGACAAGGCTGAAGCGTTTGCAACCATCTTCAGCCAGAAGTGCCGAGTGGATGATCCATATTGTCGCCCTTCTGAGGTCCCCACCATCACGGAAACCAGTCTTCAGTCAATTCAATTCACTCTACGTGATATCAAGAAATGGCTGCGCGCACTGGATACAGCAAAGTCTATGGGCCCCGACAACATTCCGGCTATCGTGCTGAAGACTTGTGCTCCAGAACAAGCCACGCCTCTAGCCAAGCTGTTCCAGTACAGCTACAACACTGGCATCTATCCGACAATGTGGAAAACTGCCCAGGTATATCCTGTCCTCAAAAAGCAGGACAAATCCAACCCAGCCAATAACCACCTCATCTGTCCACTCTCAATCACCAGCAAAGTGATGGAAGGTGTTGTCGACAGTGCTATCAAGCAGCACTTACTCACCAATAACCTGCTCACCGATGCTCAGTTTGGGTTCCACCAGGACCACTTAGCTCCTGACCTGATTACAGCCTTGGTCCAAACATGGACAAAAGAGCTGAATTCCAGAGGTGAGGTGAGAGTGACTGCCATTGACATCAAGGCAGCATTTGACTGAGTGCGGCATCAAGGAGCCTCAGTAAAATTGAAGTCAATGGGAATCGGGGGGAAAAAGCTCCACTGGCTGGAGTCCTACCTAGCACAAAGATGGCTGTGGTTGTTGGAGGTCAATCACCTCAGCCCCAGGACATCGCTGCAGGAGTTCCTCAGGGCAGTGTCATAGGCCAAGCCATCTTCAGCTGCTTCATCAACGACCTTCCCTCCATCATAAAGTCAGAAATGGGGATGTTTGCTGATGACTGCACAGTGTTCAGCGCCATTCACAGCTCCTCAGATAATGAAGCAGTCCATGCCCGAATGCAGGAAGACCTGGACGACTTCAGGCTTGGACTGATAAGTGGCAGGTAACATTCGCGCCACACAAATGCCAGGCAATGACTATCTATAACAAGCGAGAGTCTAACCACCACCCCTTGACATTCAACGGCATTACCATTGCCGAATCCCCCACCAACAACATCCTGGGGGGGGTCACCATTGACCAGAAACTTAACTGGACCAGCCACATAAATAATGTGGCTACAAGAGCAGGTCAGAGGCTAGGTATTCTGCGGTGAGTGTCTCACCTCCTGACTCCCCAAAGCCTTTCCACTAAAAGCACAAGTCAGGAGTGTGATGGAATACTTTCCACCTGCCTGGATGAGTGCAGCTCCAACACGCAAGAAGCTCGACACCATCCAAAACAAAGCTGCCCGCTTGATTGGCACCCCATCCACCACCTTAAACATTCTCTCCCTCCACCACCGGCGCACCATGGCTGCAGTGTGTACCCTCTATAAGCTGCATTGCAGCAACTCGCCAAGGCTTCTTTGACAGCACCTCCCAAACCCACGACCTCTACCACTTAGAAGGACAAGGGCAACAGGCACATGGGAACACCACCACCTCCAAGTACCCCTCAAAGTTACACACCATCCTGACTTGGAAACATATCACCGATCCTTCATCGTCGCTGGGTCAAAATCCTGCAACTTTCTCACTAACAGCACTGTGGGCGTACCTTCATCACACGGACTGCATCGGTTCAAGGCGGCGGCTCGCCACCACTTTCTCAAGGGCAATTAGGGATAGGCAATAAATGCTGGGCTTGTCAGCGATGCCCACATCCCAGGAACGAATAAAAAAAACTAATCCTAAACCAGCATCGCTGTGTGACCCTGCATCAACACATCATAATATCCTGTAATCCTAATCCAACACCATCAGGTTATGCTACATTAACACTCTGTAATACTCTAATTCTAAACCAGCATTGCCAAGTAATCCCGCATTAACACACCGTAATATCTAGTAATCCAAATCCAGCACCGTCAGGTAATCCTGCATTAACACACTGTAATACTCTGTAAAGATCAGTACCTGTGTATCTATTCTATGGAGCAGTACCAGTGTAACTAATCAAAACCACACTTGTTGTATTAAACCCACAGCACTGAGGAGCTTGTAGTATTAAACACACAGCACTGACAGTGCTTGTAGTATTAAACACCCAGCACTGACGGTGCTTGTAGTATTAAGCACACAGCACCGACGGTGCTTGTAGTATTAAACCCACAGCACTGAGGAGCTTGTAGTATTAAACCCACAGCACAGAGGAGCTTGTAGTATTAAACCCACAGCACAGAGGAGCTTGTAGTATTAAACCCACAGCACAGAGGAGCTTATAATATTAAACCCACATCAGTGACGGTGCTTGTAGTATCAAACCCACAGCACTGAGGAGGTTGTAGTATTAAACCCACAGCACTGAGGAGCCTGTAGTATTAAACCCACAGCACTGAGGAGCTTGTAGTATTAAACCCACAGCACTGACGGTGCTTGTAGTATTAAACCCACAGCTTTGAGCAGCCTGTAGTATTAATCCCACAGCACTGACGACGCTTGTAGTATTAAACCCACAGCACTGAGGAGCTTGTAGTATTAAACCCACAGCACTGAGGAGCTTGTAGTATTAAACCCACAGCACTGACGGCGCTTGTAGTATTAAACCCACAGCACTGACGGCGCTTGTAGTATTAAACCCACAGCACTGAGGAGCTTATAGTATTAAACCCACAGCACTGACGGAACTTGTAGTATTAAACCCACAGCATTGAGGAGCTTGTAGTATTAAACCCACAGCACTGAGGAGCCTGTAGTATTAAACCCACAGCACTGAGGAGCCTGTAGTATTAAACCCACAGCACTGAGGAGCCTGTAGTATTAAACCCACAGCACTGAGGAGCTTGTAGTATTAATCCCACAGCACTGACGGTGCTTGTAGTATTAAACCCACAGCACAAAGGAGCCTGTAGTATTAAACCCACAGCACAAAGGTGCCTGTAGTATTAAACCCACAGCAGACAATGCTTGTAGTATTAAACCCACAGCACTGACGGTGCTTGTAGTATTAAACCCACAGCACTGAGGAGCCTGTAGTATTAAACCCACAGTACTGACGGTGCTTGTAGTATTAAACCCACAGCACTGAGGAGCTTGTAGTATTAAACCCACAGCACTGACGGTGCTTGTAGTATTAAACCCACAGCACTGAGTTGTAGTATTAAACCCACAGCACTGAGTTGTAGTATTAAACCCACAGCACTGAGGAGCTTGTAGTATTAAACCCACAGCACTGACGGCACTTGTAGTATTAAACCCACAGCACTGAGGAGCTTGTCGTATTAAACCCACAGCACTGACGGTGCTTGCAGTATTAAACCCACAGCACTGAGGAGCTTGTAGTATTAAACCCACAGCACTGACGGCACTTGTAGTATTAAATCCACAGCAGAGGAGCTTGTAGTATTAAACCCACAGCACTGAGGAGCTTGTAGTATTAAACCCACAGCACTGAGGAGCTTGTAGTATTAAACCCACAGCACTGAGGGGCTTGTAGTATTAAACCCACAGCACTGACGGCGCTTGTAGTATTAAACCCACAGCACTGAGGAGCTTGTCGTATTAAACCCACAGCACTGACGGTGCTTGCAGTATTAAACCCACAGCACTGAGGAGCTTGTAGTATTAAACCCACAGCACTGACGGCACTTGTAGTATTAAATCCACAGCAGAGGAGCTTGTAGTATTAAACCCACAGCACTGAGGAGCTTGTAGTATTAAACCCACAGCACTGAGGAGCTTGTAGTATTAAACCCACAGCACTGAGGGGCTTGTAGTATTAAACCCACAGCACTGACAGAGCTTGTAGTATTAAACCCACAGCACTGACGGTGCTTGTAGTATTAATCTCACAGCACTGAGGAGCTTGTAGTATTTAACCCACAGTACTGACGGTGCTTGTAGTATTAAACCCACAGCACTGAGGAGCTTGTAGTATTAAACCCACAGCACTGAGGAGTTGTAGTATTAAACCGACAGCACTGACGGTGCTTGTAGTATTAAACCCACAGCACTGAGGAGTTGTAGTATTAAACCCACAGTACTGACGGTGCTTGTAGTATTAAACCCACAGTACTGACGGTGCTTGTAGTATTAAACCCACAGCACTGATAGTGCCTGTAGTATTAAACCCACAGCACTGACGGTGCTTGTAGTATTAAACCCACAGCACTGACGGTGCTTGTAGTATTAAACCCACAGCAATGAGTGCTTGTAGTATTAAACCCACAGCACTGAGGAGCTTGTAGTATTAAACCCACAGCACTGAGGCGCCTGTAGTATTAAACCCACAGCACTGAGGAGCTTGTAGTATTAAACCCACAGCACTGAGGAGCCTGTAGTATTAAACCCACAGCACTGAGGAGCCTGTAGTATTAAACCCACAGCACTGAGGAGCTTGTAGTATTAAACCCACAGTACTGACAGTGCTTGTAGTATTAAATCCACAGCACTGAGGGGCTTGTAGTATTAAACCCACAGCACTGAGGAGCTTGTAGTATTAAACCCACAGCACTGAGGAGCTTGTAGTATTAAACCCACAGCACTGACGGTGCTTGTAGTATTAAATCCACAGCACTGACGGTGCTTGTAGTATTAAACCCACAGCACTGACGGTGTTTGTAGTATTAAACCCACAGTACTGACGGTGCTTGTAGTATTAAACCCACAGTACTGACGGTTGTTGTAGTATTAAACCCACAGCACTGACTGTGCTTGTAGTATTAAACCCACAGCACTGACGGTGCCTGTACTATTAAATCCACAGCACTGAGGAGCTTGTAGTATTAAACCCACAGCACTGACGGTGCTTGTAGTATTAAACCCACAGCACTGACGGTGCTTGCAGTATTAAACCCACAGCACTGAGGAGCTTGTAGTATTCAACCCACAGTACTGCCAGCGCTTGTAGTATTAAACCCACAGCACTGACGGTGCTTGTAGTATTGAACCCACAGCACTGCCGGTGCTTGTAGTATTAATCCCACAGCACTGAGGAGCTTGTAATACTAACACCGCAGCAGTGACGGAACTTGTAGTTCTCAGTATCAGTATTGGCGGTGGTTCTAGTACTCCAAACCACGTCACTGACGGAATTTGTAGGACACAAAACCAGAATGAAAATGAACACCAAATCACTAACAATATTGTCACTGCATTTAGCAGAGTATCAACGCACAGCAAACTGCATTACTCTAATGCAAATTACAGTAGTGCCTTGTGCCATATGGGCCAGATGCTCTGGAATTCTCTCCATAATCATCTATGCCTCTCACTCTTCCTTAAAGACGCTCCTTAAAACTCACCTCTGACTAATCTTTTTTCTCAAATATCTCCAGTTGGCTTGGCTTCCTTTTCTATTACACCTCAGTGAAGCTCATGAAGTGTCCTGGCCAATATTTATCCCTCAATCAACATAACAAAAACAGATTATCTGGTTATTATCACATTGCTGTTTGTGGGAGCTAGCTGTGCGCAAATTGGCTGGCGCTTTTTCTGCATTACAACAGTGACTACACTTCAAAAGTACTTCATTGGCTGTAAAGCACTTTGAAACGTCCGGTGGTCGTGAAAGGCACAATATAAATATAAGTCTTTCTTTCTCATTGGGATGTGTTTCTGCATTAAAGGTGCTATATAAATACAAGTTGTTGTTGAGAGCAATGCTCCCCCTAATTGTTTTTGGCGCCACACAGCCCCCCTTTAAGGCTCTGCGCGGCCCATTCAAAGTACAGCGCATACATGGCTTTTTCATTGAAAAGCCGGCAAGCTGGATGCACAGGTTCCCTGGAGTGCTGCACAGCCATTTAATGGGAACATTGGTTGGGAGTATGTGTATTTATTCACCCCATACACATTATATCAACAGACACGTTATACCCTCTCTCCCCAAATGTTTGAGTGCATGCAACATATAGATACTATCCCCACAATGTGTCCTTTTCCTTCTTTTATATGTATAATAAATCTACTCAAATAGTCATAGGTTCAAGTCCCACTCTAGAGATGTGAGCCCATAATCTAGATTGACACTCCCAGTGCAGTACTGAGGGAGGGTTGCACTGTCGGAGGTGTCGTCTTTCGGATGAGACGTTAAACCGAGGCCGCGTCTCAGGTGGATGTAAAAGATCCCATGGCACTATTTTGAAGAAGAGCAGGGGAGTTATCCTGGTGTCCAGGCTAATATTTATCCATCAATCAACATCACTAAAACAGATTATCTGGTCATTATCACAGTGCTGTTTGTGGGAGCTTGCTGTGCGCAAATTGGCTGCCGTGTTTCCTACATTACAATATAGTGACTACAATTCAAAAGTACTTCATTGGCTGTAAAGTGCTTTGGGACGTCCTGAGGCTGTAATCGCTATGGAAGGTCCTTCACTCCTTACCTCGACCTCTCTCTGCCGCTGACAGCACCAAGCGCTCACGCACCATTCCCGGCCCAGCCCGGTGCCCCTCGGCCTGCCTCCAGTCTGTGGCGGCTGCACTGCTGCCCAGCCCGACCCGGCTCCCGTCTCCAGCCGCCGCGACAGGCCGCTACCGGAACTCCGAGCCGGTCCCACCAGGCAACACCTCCCGCACTTCCGTTGGAGCGCGGCGCGATTCCGGGGCCGCCGGCAGTCCGGCCTCAATCTGTCCAGCTCAACAGCCGCTCAAGCAAAAGAGAACCGGCGGCGGCTCAGGGACCCGGAGCCAGACCTGATCCTGATCGGCGGCGGCCTGGCGCTCCGGGAAAACTGGACCTGGGAGCGCGCGTGCCCGCTAGCCCGGCGCGCGCATCGGAGGCAGGCGGGGGCGCGCGGGTGGAGGATGGGCAGATCATTGAGTAAATATCGGCTCCAAGTATCGACATCCACACGATATCTGAACATAGAAAATATGGACTCCCTATTCACACCTCATCGCACGGGTTCCTGGTACTTTTCCCCGGTCGATGCGGGATCCCGGTATCGTTCCCCGGTCGATGCGGGATCCCGGTACCGTTCCCCGGTCGCTGCGGGATCCCGGTACCGTTCCCCGGTCGCTGCGGGATCCCGGTACCGTTCCCCGGTCGGAGCGGGATCCCGGTACAGTTCCCCGCTCGGAGCGGGATCCCGGTAGCGTTCCCCGCTCGGAGCGGGATCCCGGTAGCGTTCCCCGCTCGGAGCGGGATCCCGGTAGCGTTCCCCCGTCGGAGCGGGACCGCGGTACCGTTCCCCCGTCGGAGCGGGACCGCGGTACCGTTCCCCCGTCGGAGCGGGACCGCGGTACCGTTCCCCCGTCGGAGCGGGACCGCGGTACCGTTCCCCCGTCGGAGCGGGACCGCGGTACCGTTCCCCCGTCGGAGCGGGACCGCGGTACCGTTCCCCCGTCGGAGCGGGACCGCGGTACCGTTCCCCCGTCGGAGCGGGACCGCGGTACCGTTCCCCCGTCGGAGCGGGACCGCGGTACCGTTCCCCCGTCGGAGCGGGACCGCGGTACCGTTCCCCCGTCGGAGCGGGACCGCGGTACCGTTCCCCCGTCGGAGCGGGACCGCGGTACCGTTCCCCCGTCGGAGCGGGACCGCGGTACCGTTCCCCCGTCGGAGCGGGACCGCGGTACCGTTCCCCCGTCGGAGCGGGACCGCGGTACCGTTCCCCCGTCGGAGCGGGACCGCGGTACCGTTCCCCCGTCGGAGCGGGACCGCGGTACCGTTCCCCCGTCGGAGCGGGACCGCGGTACCGTTCCCCCGTCGGAGCGGGACCGCGGTACCGTTCCCCCGTCGGAGCGGGACCGCGGTACCGTTCCCCCGTCGGAGCGGGACCGCGGTACCGTTCCCCCGTCGGAGCGGGACCGCGGTACCGTTCCCCCGTCGGAGCGGGACCGCGGTACCGTTCCCCCGTCGGAGCGGGACCGCGGTACCGTTCCCCCGTCGGAGCGGGATCGCGGTACCGTTCCCCCGTCGGAGCGGGATCGCGGTACCGTTCCCCGGTACTTTTCCCCCGTCAGAGCGGGATTCCGGTACTTTTCCCCCAGTGAGAGCGGGATCCAGGTACCGTTCCCCAGTTGGAGAAGGATCCCGGTACCGTTCCCTGGTCGGTGCAGCGTCCTGGTACCTTTCCCCGGTCAGAGTGGGATCCTTGTACTGCGCCCCACTCAGATTGGAGCAGGGTTGTATTTGTGTCCCCCACGGGGCAGTGCTGGCTCCACTTTTGTTCTCAGTATATATCGATGACTTCAAATTGGGTTTAGGGAACATAATTTTACACTTTGCTGCTAACGCAAAACTTGGTTTGGTAAACAGTGAGGAGAACTATGAAAGACTTTGGGAGATAGACAGGTGAGCAGAATGGGCAGATGCAGTTTAATGCGGAGAAGTGAGAGGTGACACATTTTGGGAAGAAAAACGAGGAATGGGAGTGTACACTGAAGGGTGTGGGTGATCAGAGAGATCTAGGGGTTCAGCACATAATTCTCTTAATGTGCAAGTGGCGGGAGATACAAAACCCTACCTGTTGTCTTTTTAATGGGTGTAAGAGTGAAGTAGTAACGATTGTGAGTAATTTATATTAGATTCGATCTTTGATACTCAAAGACTAGAGGGAGCCATATACAAAGTATATATGGTTTATTAGAGTTATAAAAGAAGCTACAATACAGGAAGTAAATAGTTAAAAAATTATATACTTATAGAATAGTAAAATACGAGAGATACAACTTGCCAATGTTCACAAGGTGATCAGACTCAAAATAGCCTTGTGGTAACACGTGAGCGCATCCAGTCTCACTCCAAGAACGTTCTAACTAAACTAGGCTTTACATCTTCCTTAAATACATTAAATTACTCATATTATGGGAATTTGAGCCTGTTTTTGTGCCTGTATCTCAGTGGATTTTAGTGTTTCCCCAAGCCAAGCAGCCACCTAACCAATCCCGCACAGAGACAGACAAAGACAGACAGACAACCAATGGTTCCCATGCTATGATCCCATAACGCAAGATAAGCACAGTCGACGAAATGTCTCCTGACATAGGTGTACAAGGACAATTACTGACTGTAACAACGTTGAATATAAAAGTTCGATTTATTCCACTGAAAAGCCTGCAAAACTTACTTTTCTCACAATGATCAATTTATACAAAACACTGGTTAAGTCACAGTTAGAGGACTGTGTGCAGTTTTTGGTGCCCCATTGTAGAAAGGACATCAAACCATAGAGAGTCTACAGTGTAGATTGACCAGGGTGATGCCAGGGTTGGGAAACTATAGTTATGAGGAGGGACTCATAAGTTGAGGAGCATAGCATAGATGCATTTAAGGGGAAGCTACATAAGCATGAGGGAGAAAGGAATAGGTTATTCTATTTAAATATGCAATGGTTTCTGCCCCAACCACTCCTTGGGTTATGCTGATAGGGTTAGATGAAAAGGGGTGGGAGGAGGCTCATGTGGAGCATAAACACCGGCACTGACCATTTGGGTCGAATAACCTGTTTCTGTGCTGTAGACTCTATGGGCAGGATTTTCATTGGGCCGTGGAGGCGGGATTGGAGGCGTGTGGGGGGTTAAAATCTCGAAATCAGGGGGGCACGAACCCATCCCGTCTCCATGCCAGTTTCAAAGGAGGCAGATACCTGACCTGTGCTGGGATCTGCCTCCCCGAGGCGGGAAGGGGATTAGTGCCAGTTAATGGGCAGCACGGTGGCATAGTGGTTAGCACTGTTGCCTCACAGCGCCAGGGACCCGGGTTCGAATCCGGCCTCGGGTGACTGTCTGTGTGGAGTTTGCACATTCTCCCCGTGTTTGCGTGGGTTTACTCCGGGTGCTCCGGTTTCCTCCCACAGTCCAAAGATGTGTGGGTTACGTTGATTGGCTATGATAAATTGACCCTTAGTGTTAGGGGGATTAAATACGTGGGGTTACGGGGATAGGGTGGGATATGTGTTGGTGTAGGGGTTACAGGGATCGGGTGGGATATGTGTCGGTGCAGGCTCGATGGGCCGAAATGGCCTCTATCTGCACTGTGTGGTTTCTGTGATTCTGTGATTAACTGCCTGTTAACAGGCAGTTTTAGCCTAATCCCTATTTTTATTGGTAAAGTGTGGGATTCCCAACGGCTCCAAACCACGCCAAGTTAGCGAGGCAGACCGTCGGGCTGAAGGACTTGGAGGGTTCGAGATGTCCTGTGTTCAGGTGAGTGATGAGTGCAGAGTGTGTGTAAAGTGTTTAAAGAAGTTTAATTACCTTTATAGCCTTCCTTCCTTCAGGTCTCGGGAGTCCCTCATCTCACTGGCACAGAAAGCAGAATGGCCGCGAGCTGTCAAAAGTTGCAGCATTCAGCTTTCTGTTCCGGAGAGATCTCTAAATCAGCCTGAGAGGAAGGAATTAACTTAGTCTACAGATTCAGTGTTTGACAGCTTCAAAGAGCTGTCAAACGCTGATATTTCATCTGTCAAAAGCTCTTGACAGATGAAATGTCAGTCTGTGACATCACCTGCTGCCAGGTGACCCTTAATTGGCCTGTTGAGCCCACGGGCGGGCTCAACAGGGTCAATCAAATGAAAATCGCGTGGGTTGGCCACAACTCGATGGAGGCGGGACTACAACCCCAAAAGTTGTAGTCCCGCCTCCTACACGCCTCCAGTTTCAAAATCCAGCCCTTTGTGACTGGAGATACTGGAGCTATTTTTATAATTATGGAGGGTTTAGTTAGAGTGAATAGGAAAGACAATTTCCTCTGGTTGGGGAGTCAATGACGAGGGGTCACCAATTTTCACTAAGAGTGAGGAGAGGGGTTAGGGCAAATTTATTCGCAGAGGATTTTTGGAGCATGGACTGCTTTGCCCCAGGGAGTGGTTGGGGCAGAGACTATTGTATATTTAAATGGAAATTGGATAAATATTTGAAGAGGAGGATACAGGGTTATAGGGAGAGAACAGGACAGAGTGATTTGTTTTGGATTGTTTCAGCAAAGAGCCGGTCTGGACACTATGTGCCGAATGTTCTGTAAACCCCTGTGATTCTGTGGTCCAAGGGCTGGTGATATTTATACAGCCCACAGGTTGTAGACAAACAGTTCACGTCACACTCACCATCTCCCACCTTACAGCTGAAACTATCCGGTGTAAACAGATCAGCAGCTGCGTGCGTCAGTCCAGGAGGTTTGAGCCTGGAAAAAGTGTTATTAAAATGCAGCTGGCCACTTTCTATAACCGGACACTGGGGAAACATGAGTCAGTCAGCTGTCACGGGGAACATCGATTTAACCTTGACTGGTTTCATCACTTGAAAGACAGTACACCAATAAATTAACTCCAGAAGGCTGTCAGAAGCAGAGTGTTATCTCCTCTTTAATATATGCTACAGCACAAAGTGCACAGTGAGAGGCTGTGATTAGATTATCATTGTACCCTGTAATTCCCATCACCTCACTCATTGAACAAATCCTCCCTGGGACCGACATGCTCCAGTTAGATTTACTGATTGGCTGAATTAGCACCACAGTTACTAATCACCTGCTATATTTGATTGGATGATTGACAGTTATTGGTTCATGAATACCTGGCTCAGGTATCTAACCAAGCATACATATTAATAATGAGGTTAAAAAAGCAACATACTGCAGATGCTGCAAATCTGAAATAAAAACATAAAATGCTGGAAATACTCAGGTCAGACAGCATGTGTGGCGAGAGAAAGAGTTAACGTTTCCGATCGATGACCATAGATGAATGCAGAAGGATGTGGGGTTGGAGTGGTGAGGAATAACAGGAAGTGGTTGGAGAGGAACTACTATGCCCTCTTCAAAAGCACCTGCCTACGCCCAACAATGGGACCCCTTATAGCTGCCACATCTCTGTGCTTCCCCCTTCCTTGGCAGCCATTGGCTCCGTGGGGCTGTTCTTTGCTGCGGTTTCCCTCCTACAAGTTGTAGGAGTTTGTCACAGCTGTTCAGTACTGAATGACTGTCAGTTCAACACGCTCAGGATCCCTGCCCTGCCTCCAGTCTCCTCTTCCCAACCTCACTAACTTGTTGTGCCTGCAGGATGACTGCCTCCTGGGAATGTGCATTCCAGGAACCTTCAGCTTCCTGAATGTGACGGAGTTGCTCAAACCTCAACACCTGAAACCCTCCCACGCACCAGATAGGTACCACGCATCACAGGCTTTAGCTATCCGTCTCCCTGTACTAAACGGTTTTCTTTAGAAAGCAAATTAAAAAAACTTAGTAGCTTAATGCCGCAAATATTATCTTAATTGACTACCACAAGGATCTTCCTTTAAGACTGAACCATTACTGATGCTAAACGCTACACACTCCTGATCATTTGCACGGCACTCGTCTCTCATAGCTCAAGGATAATCTCTCGCTAGTCGGCTAAATTTTATACTGTCTTACATACACAAAGTCAGAACAATTAATCGCACCATTTATTAACCAATCGATCACTGGCACCTAATAAACAAGTTTAAACAGCTCCAAGTTATGTAAAGCTAAAATGAAAAAAATTATTAAAATAAAAAAAGTGAAAAGTTCAGTACTGACGCCCCAAACGTGCTCCTGACTTTCTACACCTTTCTACAGTCTGGGGCTCAGTACACCAAACCTTGTTTGGAGCTGGAGTGCAAGTCAGTGAATTTCCTGCAAATTGGGCTCCATTTTCTGCAGACAGCCTTCTGAGTACAGCAGCCTTTCAGGAGAGACCCACCAGGGTGGACAGGGTAACAGACGTTGATGTGAATGTGATGCATGTGTGGCCCAGGTACAAAGTGACATTTCCAGAGCTGCGACAACATGTTGTGCTCACAGTGCATCCAATCAGTTCATCCATCAAGGAGGTGATTTTGTTTTGAATTTGCAATTTGATGAGGTATAGAATGCTATTATTAGTTTACTGGTATTATTTAATGACACAGGCGGTGCGTGCCAGTTCACCTGGTGACAGACTGCCCTCAAGTGGCTGTATTGCTTTTTTTACCCATCCCAACACAGCTTGCCTTCGTGTTATGCTCCATATTCACTCAGTTAATTACTGGTGCTGCTGCAGCCTTTAGGGAAACAACACCCTTCATTTATATAGTGCCTTTAATGTAGTAAAACATCCCACAGCGCTTCACAGGAGTGTTATCAAACAAAAATTAACAGAGCCACATAAGGAGACATTAGGACAGGTGACCAAAAGCTTGGCCAAAGAGGTAAGTTTTAAGAAGTGTCTAAAAGGAGGACAGAGAGACGGAGAGGTTTAGTGAGGGAATTCCAGAGCTTTGGGCCTAGGCAGCTGAAGGCACGGCCACCAATGATGGAGCGATGGAAATTGGGGATGCTCAAGAGGCCAGAATGCAGAGATTTCGGAGAGTTGTAGGGCTGGAGGCGGTTACTGTGATCGGGAAGGGTGAGGCCAGAGATTTCAACACAAACATTTGCATTTTAAATTTGAGGCGTTGACAGACCAGGAGCCAATGTAGGTCAGCGAGCACAGGGGCAATGGGTGAATGAGAATTGGTGCGAGTTAGGAAAGCAGAGGTTGAGTTCAGGTTTATTTGGGGGGGGGGGGGGTGGAGAGGATGGCAGGCAAGCCAGGAAAGCATTTGAATAGTCGAGTCTGGAGGTAACAAAAGCATGGATGAGGGTTTCAGCAGCAGATGAACTGAGCCATGGGCGATATTATGGAGGTGGAATTAAGCAGTCTTGGTGATGGAGAGAATATGGGGTCGGAAGCTCAGCTCAGGGTCAAGTAGGACACCGAGGTTGCGAACAGTCTGGTTCAGTCTCAGCCAGGGAGAGGGATGGAGTCGGTGGCTAGGGAACAGAATTTGTGGCGGGGAATGAAAACAATGGCTTCAGTCTTCCCAATATTTAATTGAAGGAAATTTCTGCTCATCCAGGGCTGGATGTCGGACAAGCAGTCTGACAATTTAGAGACCATGGAGGGGCAGAGAGAGGTGGTGGTGAGGTAGAGCTGGGTGTCGGCAGCGTACACGTGGAACCTGCCATTGTGTTTTTGGATGATATCGCTGAGGGGCAGGATGTAGCTGAGAAATAGGAGGGGGCAAGGATAAAACCTATGGGGAACTCCAGAGGTAATGGTGCAGGAGCGGGAAGAGAAGCCACTGCAGGTGATTCTCTGCCTACGACTGGATAGCTTGTAAAGGAAAAGCCATATTTCAAAAAGATACACCATCCTATGAACAGAATTCTGATATTAAAACATGACAGAGTTTAAAAATCTAAAAAGCCTCAACGACACAAGCTGTCAATACAGGCTTCTGAGATAAGATGAAGTGTTAACACAAAAGTTGTAAACACCCCACAAGCTTTTGAAATGGGAATTAATTGTTAATACTGAGACAAAGGCCCTATTGAAGAAGCAAAGGCTTGCTTCCAAGGAGTCTGCAGTTTGGAACCAACACAATAGCAATGCCCAAGTAAAGTGTTAAAAACTAACACTTCGAACAGAAACACAGAACATTAAAAAACCATGTGCCTTTGATAAAAGTAACATCAAATGAGAAACAGGAAATATGATTATATGTACAACCAACTAAGATGGCTAGGAAAACAAACACCCTAGTTGAAGTGTTTTTAACTTACATGTTGTAAAAGATACAAAACAGAAGACTTTGAAAATATTACATCAATAGATGACACCAAGCAATCACATGGTTTTTGTATTGAAAATGGAAGAGTTAGGAGACACGACGTCTGATTATAACCAGTTAAGCCAATATTAAGAATTGAAGACCTTCGTAAGAATGGCATCAGAGATAAATCCGTAATAACCATTTTATATGATAAGTTTTTGAAACACCTACACAGCAGACAAGATTCTAAGCCAACAGAAAGAATGACTAGAGATAATTAACTTAAATCAGCAGAAAACTTCAAAGAATAAACCACTAAAAAAAAATATAAAAATAGAGCTTTCAAATAGAAAGTCAGAAGTCGCTGGAAGGGGCAAGCGATTCTCAACTTCAGAGGCAGGCTCTAAGTTTTTAACTCTGAGTTTCAGGGATCAAGAGGTACTCTTATTTGATTTTGGTGGATATTCTGGATTAGAAATAAGAAATGTAAAAATGTACGAAGTTAAGATTTGAGAATAAGGATCTCTGAGAATAAGAAATGTAAGCTATTTGTATTTTGAACTGTTAAAGTCGCAATTGACTCATCAGCTGTTAACTGTATGTCGGCTCTTAAAATAAATCTATATATTTTTAGAATTGTCTCAAATAGTATTTCTGTATCAAACTCGCAAACTCAATCTCTGTACACTCTTGTAAGGAGTTGCAGAATTTTGGGGGCGGTTTCCGGACTCTCATAATAGCCGGAAGGTTACAATTTAGTTAAACTTATTAAAAGTGCTATCTGGAAGACAGTAACATCTTCAAGTCGTTCCTTTCCTTTAGAGAGAGATACCCTGGACGTTTAGACCCAATTAAGCATCTTATAGAATTCAGCTATCTCTAACTTTAGTTGAAGGTGAACGTCTGGGGAATATGCCTGATCTGGGGTAGCCCGAAAACAGCTAGGACTAGTAATTATCCCTTCAAGCTAATAATGGAACCAGGTGAGTGCAGTCCCATCCAGCCCAACAGTGGAGAGGCATTGGAGGAGGATGGTGTGGTCAACCATGTCAAAGGCTGCAGTCAGCTTGAGAAGGTTGAGGAGGGATAGTTTACCAGTCACATAGGATGTCATTCATGACTATGACTTTGATAAGAGCTGTTATAATGCTGTGGCAGGGGCAGAAACCTGATTGGAGGGATTCAAGCAAGCAGTTGTGGGAAAGATGGGCACGGATTTGGGAGACGACACGTTCAAATATTTGAGAAGAAAGTTGGCGAGGACGGAGGGGGCAAGGGTGGGATTTTTGAGCAGGGACGTGATGACTACAGTTTTCAATGGGAAGGGAAAACTATCTGTGAAGAGGCTTTACAATATCAGCGAGCAATGGGGTCGTCAGCAGTTTAGTGGGCACAGTCAAGAGAGCAGGAGGAGGGTCTGATACATTTCACACACACTTGGCCGTGCGCAGGGCGGCGCGACGGGGGCGGTGTGAGGAGTCCTGGCTTTAATACTCTGCACAAACTACAGTTGGTATCACAGTGAAAGACAGCTTTAATAGAAATTTTTACAAAACTTTGAAAACAGTGTGAAGGAGGCAAACAAACAGGAGTTGGGTTTTAAACTACAGAGAAAGAGCATTACATTGGCAGTACACCACTGTGAGCATCACACCCGACTGTTCGAAACAGACCACCCAAAGAATCACTCCGCAAAAAATTACCTGTCTGCCGCGGAGACAGTGACAGTGCTCAGACACCCCCCCCCGCCCACATACAAGCGGGAGGGTAACCAGGGGCCACAGGCAAAGGTCACTGGACTGCAAGGCTGTGTGGCATTTCTATTCTGATCATTCACATCAAACACGAGGCACTGAAGGCATTCGGGTGATTGGAATCCGGGATTTCCTCATTCCTGCAGCCGTGGTCATCTACTCTGTAGGATCTCCCCCTTCAATCTAGGTCTCCTTTTCTTCCATTTCGAGGAAGTCGCTCAGTGTTGCCACGTCGACAGGGATGACGAGATACTCAACGCCATCAGCACCCTGACAAATTAAAACAGCAACCCATCCATCAGGCAATGACCCACTCTAGCAGGCCTCAACTACAAACCACAACCGTGGCTCCTCTGCAATCATCGTGAAGAGAAAGTGCTCTAATTTTCCCCAGTGATGAGCGAAGATTTGCTCACCAGTACCCTGGCCTTCAAGGAAGGCTCCAGGCCCCGCCCACAGTTAGTTAGCTACCCGAGACATAGTAATACCTGAGGCTATGATTGGCCACAACCTCCCTGAATTGAGGGGGGAAAATTAGGCAGGAATCCTGCTCCGGCAGGATCACTGTCCAGTGCCCCCTGCTACTTCAAACTTCAGAGGTTAAATGCAAACATGTCCGAATTAGTGATGGAGGGGGACAATCTCAGTTATATTAAAGGTCGTCTTGTAGGAGTGTGCGCGACATGGTGTGGGGAACCCCAGAGTGACAACGGGACGGACTGTACCTCACATGGCTCAGGCGTGTGCACGGGAGGGACTGCACCTCACCTGGCTCAGGCGTGTACACTGGAGGGACTGCACCTCACCTGGCCCAGGCGTGTACGAGGGAGGGAGAAACTGTACCTCACCTGGCTCAGGCGTGTACACGGGAGGGAGGACTGTACCTCACCTGGCTCATGTGTACACGGGAGGGACTGTACTTACCTGGCTCAGGCGTGTACATGGGAGGGAGGACTGTACCCACCTGGCTCAGGCGTGTACACGGGAGGAGGGACTGTACTCACCTGGCTCAGGCATGTACACGGGAGGAGGGACTGTACTCACCTGGCTCAGGCGTGTACACGGGAGGGACTGTACCTCACCTGGCCCAGGCGTGTATGAGGGACTGTACTCACCTGGCTCAGGCATGTACACGGGAGGAGGGACTGTACCTCACCTGGCTCAGGTGTGTACATGGCGGGGGGGGGGGGGGGAAGAAAGAGACTGTACCTCACCTAGCTCAGGCATGTACAAGGGAATGATAGCATAGTGGTTATGTTACTGGGCTACTAATCCAGAGGCCTGGAATAATGATCCAGAGACGAGAGTTCAAATCCCACTACGTCAGGTGGGGAATTTAAATTCAGTTAATTAAATAAATCTGGAATAAAAAGCTAGCATCAGTAATGGTGACCATGAATCTATTGGATTGTCGTAAAAACCCATCTGGTTCACTAGTGTCCTTCAGGGAAGGAAATCTGCTGTCCTTACCCGGTCTGGCCTATATGTGACTCCAGACCCACAGCAATGTGGTTGACTCTAACTGCCCTCTGAAATGGCCTAGCAAGCCACTCAGTTGCAAAAAACCGCTACGAAAAACAAGAATAATAAAACCGGACGGACCACCCGGCATCAACCTCGGCGCCGGCTACAGCAACGGCGCACACAGCCCAATCGACCCTGCAAAGCTCTCCTCACCAACATCTGGGGATTTGTGCCAAAATTGGGAGAGCTGTCCCACAAACGAGTCAAACAACATAGACTCACAGAATCATTTTTTTATGAAGGGAATGCAATGGATGTTGTCTACATGGATTTTCAGAAGGTGTTTGACAAAGTACCACATAGGAGGCTAGTTAACAAAATTGAGGCTCATGGAATAGGTGGGTCAGTGGCAGCCTGGATAAGGAATTGGCTTAAGGACAGAAAACAGTGAGTTGTGGTTATTTGTGGCTGTTTTTCACACTGGAGGATGGTAGACAGTGGTGTTCCCCAAGGGTCAGTGCTGGGGCCACTGCTTTTTCTGAAATATATTTTTTTTAAATGACCTGGATATTGGAATACAGAGTAGAATTTCTCAATTTGCCAATGACACCAAACTTGGGGGTATGGCAAACAGTGAGGATGATACCAATTGACTGCAACAAGACATAGAAAGGCTAGCAGAATGGGCAGATGGAATTTGGCGGAAGGAACAGGGAGAGGCAATATACACTTAATGGCACAGTTTTAAAGAGTGTGCAGGGACAGAGGGTCCTGGGAGTTAATGTGTATATGTCCCTGAAGCTGGCAGGACATATTGAGAGAGTGGTTAGCAAAGCATATGGGATCTTGGGCTTTATAAATAGAGGTATTGAGTACAAAAGTAGAGAAGTTATGCTGAACCTTTATAAAGCGCTGGTTAGGCCACAACTGGAGTATTGTGTCCAGTTCTGGTCACCACACTTTAGGAAGGATGTGAAACCCTTGAGAAGGTGCAGAGGAGATTTACCAGAATGGTTCCAGGAATGGGGGATCTTAGCTACAAGGACAGGTTGGAGAAGCCGGATTTGTTTTCATTAGAGCAAAAGGAGGTTGAGGGGTGATTCGATAGAGGTGTACAAGATTATGACGGGTTTGGATAGGCTAGACGGGGAAAGGCTGTTCCCACTAGTTGATGGTACAAGGACTAGGGGACACAGACTTGAGGTTTTGGGCAGGAGATACAGGGGGGATGTGAGGAAAAACTTTTTTGCGCAGCGAGTGGTGAGGACCTGGAACTCGCTGCCGACGGAAGTGGTGGAAGCTGAAACTCTCAATGTTTTAAAGGGGAGACTGGATAGGCACTTGAGGGAAATAAACTTGCAGGGCTACAGGGATAGAGCGGGAGAATGGGATTGACTGGATTGCTCAACAGAGAGCTGGCGCGGACTCGATGGGCCAAATGGCCTCCTTCTGTGCCGTTATGACTAACCTTTCAGCCAATGTCCCAAACTCCTCCAACACCATCCCTGGGTATGTCCTGTCCCACTGGCAGGACAGACCTACCAGGGGTGGCAGCAGAGTCGGGAAGGAGTGGCCCTGGGAGTCCTCAACATTGACTCCGGACCCCGTGGAGTCTCATGGCTTCAGATCAGGGCAAGGAAACCACCTACTGCCCTCCCTCAGCTGATGAATCAGTACTCCTCCATGTTGAACACCACTTGGAAGAAGCACTGAGAGTAGCAAGGGCACAGAATGTACTCTGGGTGGGGGACTTCAACGTCCATCACCAAGAGTGGCTCGGCCGCACCACTACTGACCGAGCTGGCTGAGTCCTAAAGGACATAGCTGCCAGTCTGGGCCTGCGACAGGTGGTGAGAGAACCAACACGAGGGGAAAAACCTACTTAATCTCGTCCTCACCAATATACCTGTCACAGATGCATCTGTCCATGACAGCATTAGTAGCAGTGACCACCGCACAGTCATTGTGGAGACGAAGTCCCGTCTTCACACTGAGGACACCCCTCCATCGTGTTGTGTGGCACTACCACCGTGCTAAATGGCATAGATTCAAAACAGATCTAGCAGCTCAAAACTGGGCATTCATGAGGCGCTGTGGGCCATCGGCAGCAGCAGAATTGTATTCCACCACAATCTGTAACCTCACGGCCCGGCATATCCCTCACTCTACCAATACCATCAAGCCAGGGGACCAACCCTGGTTCAATAAGGAGTGTAGAAGAGCATACCAGGAGCAGCACCAGGTGTACCTAAAAATGCAGTGCCAACCTGAAGAAGCTGCAACACAGGACTACATGCATGCTAAAAAGCAGAAGCAGCATGCCACAATCTAAGAACTAAGCAATCCCACAATCAACGGATCAGATCAAAGCTCTGCAGTCTTGCCACATCCAGTCGTGAATGGTGGTGGACCATTAAACAACTAACCTGACGGAGTAGGAGGCTCCATGAATATCCCCATCCTCAATGAGGGTGGTGCCCAGCACGTGAGTGCAAAAGACAAAGCTGAAGCGTTTGCAACCAACTTCAGCCAGAAGTGTCGAGTGGATCATCCATATCAGCCTAATCCTGAGGTTCCCACCATCACAGAAACCAGTCTTCAGCCAATTCAATTCACTCCAGGTGATATCAAGAAACGGCTGAGTGCACTGGATACAGCAAAGGCTGTGGGCCCCGACAACATCCCGGCTGTCGTGCTGATGTCTTGTGCGCCAGAACTAGCTGCGCCTTTAGCCAAGCTGTTCCAGCACAGCTGTAACACTGGCATTTATCCGACAATGTGGAAAACTGCCCAGGTATGTCCTGTCCACAAAAAGCAGGACAAATCCAATCTTGCCAATTACCGCCCCATCAGTCTACTCTCAATCATTGGCAAAGTGATGGAAGATGTCGTCGACAGTGCTATCAAGCAGCATTTACTCACCACTAACCTGCTCAATGATGCCCAGTTTGGGTTCCACCAGGACCACTCGGCTCCAGACCGCATTACAGCCTTGGTCCAAAATGGACAAGAGAGCTGAATTCCAGAGGCGAGGTGAGTGACTGCCCTTGACATCAAGGCAACATTTGAGTGTAGCATCAAAGAGCCCAAGTAAAACTGAAGTCAATGGGAATTGGGGAGAAAACACTCCACTGGCTGGAGTCATACCTAGCACAAAGTAAGATGGTTGTGGTGGTTGGAGGTCAATCATCACAGCCCCAGGACATCGCTGCAGGAGTTCCTCAGGGCAGTGTCCTAGGCCCAACCATCTTCAGCTGCTTCATCAATGACCTTCCCTCCATTATAAGGTCAGAAGTGGGGATGTTTGCTGATGATTGCACACTGTTCAGTGCCATTTGCAACTTCTCGGATAATAAAGCAGTCCATGCCCACAAGCAGCAAGACATGGACGATATTCAGGCTTGGGCTGATAAGTGGCAGGTAACATTCGCGCCATCAATATCCTGGGGGTCACCATTGACCAACCACAAATACTGTGGCAACAAGAGGTCAGAGGCTGGGTATTCTATGGCGGAGTGTCTCACCTCCTGACTCCCCAAAGCCTTTCCGCCATCTACAAGGCACAAGTCAGGAGTGTGATGGAATACTCTCCACTTGCATGCATGAGTGCAGCTCCAACAATACTCAAGAAGCTCGACACCATCCAAGACAAAGCAGCCCGCTTGATTGGCACCCCATCCACCACCTTAAATATTCACTCCCTCCATCACCGGCGTACCGTGGCTGCAGTGTGTACTATCTACAAGATGCACTGCAGCAACTCGCCAAGGCTTCATCGGCAACACCTCCCAAACCCGTGACCTCTACCACCTAGAAGGACAAGGGCAGCAGGTGCATGGGAACACCACCACCTCCAAGTTCCCCTTCAAGTCACACACTATCCTGACTTGGAAGTATATTGCCGTTCCTTCATTGTCGCTGGGTCAAAATCCTGGAACTCCCTCCCTAACAGCACTGTGGGACTACCTTCACCACACGGACTGCAGCGGTTCACCACCACCTTCGAGGGCAACTAGGGATGGGCAATAAATACTGGCCTTGCCAGCAACGTCCACATCCCATGAACAAATTTTTAAAAAAGGAACCATACCTCACCTGGCTCAGGTGTACACGTGGGGCGGACTGTGCCTCACCTTTTTATTCCTGATCAGTTTGTGATCTCTAAACTCAGTGAGCTGTGCCCGCAGAGTGAGGTTGCTATTCACCAGGAAGGCCTCACGACATCGCTGGTAGAAATCCTGAAAGGACAAGCCTGAGGGAGAGAGAGTAAAGACTGACATTAGTGGGATTCTGCTCCCAGGTACACAACCAATCTTCCTACAGTCAATGACCCACTGAAAATGCGCGGCCTGGACGGAACAGTGGCAGCACCCGCAGCAGACACCCAACACATGGGCGCTGGCCGAGCCTCAGGTTAGGAGCCAGCAGGAGTTGTAAGTCATCCTGGTATTATGCAATGTGGGTAATTGTTTGGAGCAGGCACCAATTATTCAAGGTTCAGACAGGTTGGATTTTGCTCTTTAACTTTGCCAGCCACGGAACCTGAACCCGTACCTGGGGTGTGGAGCATTGGTCTCTCTCCCCCCCTCCCCAACCGACCTGTACCCCCCCCCGACCCTCTTCCCCATCCCATCCGTTTCCCTCCCCCGCCTTTACCTGGGTAAGACGAGTTATCCTTGTTTTCCAACTGGAACTGAGCCAAGAGTTTAAATATCCCCCTGCGGCAGAACAAAGTGAGAGAGGCAGCGTCAGCCCGAGATTCTGCTCTGGGTTCCCCATATTTGACGCGAAACCACCGAGATTCCAACAGATACATTCAATCCCACTGCACGGGTCATGTTCAGCTCCTACCGCCCCATGATATTGGCAGGTCAGTGCCCACCCAGCCTAACCCCCCTCCTCCCCACTGTCTGGGTACATCAGGCAAAAGCCAGAAGCAAACTTGGCCGAATTCCCACCATCCTTTTAACCCCAGGGGTCCCAAACCCCAGCGAGAGCCCGCCCCTGTAACCCCAGCGAGAGCCCGCCCCTGTAACCCCAGCGAGAGCCCGCCCCTGTAACCCCAGCGAGAGCCCGCCCCTGTAACCCCAGCGAGAGCCCGCCCCTGTAACCCCAGCGAGAGCCCGCCCCTGTAACCCCAGCGAGAGCCCGCCCCTGTAACCCCAGCGAGAGCCCGCCCCTTTAACCCCAGCGAGAGCCCGCCCCTTTAACCCCAGCGAGAGCCCGCCCCTTTAACCCCAGCGAGAGCCCGCCCCTTTAACCCCAGCGAGAGCCCGCCCCTTTAACCCCAGCGAGAGCCCGCCCCTGTAACCCCAGCGAGAGCCCGCCCCTGTAACCCCAGCGAGAGCCCGCCCCTGTAACCCCAGCGAGAGCCCGCCCCTGTAACCCCAGCGAGAGCCCGCCCCTTTAACCCCAGCGAGAGCCCGCCCCTTTAACCCCAGCGAGAGCCCGCCCCTTTAACCCCAGCGAGAGCCCGCCCCTTTAACCCCAGCGAGAGCCCGCCCCTTTAACCCCAGCGAGAGCCCGCCCCTTTAACCCCAGCGAGAGCCCGCCCCTTTAACCCCAGCGAGAGCCCGCCCCTTTAACCCCAGCGAGAGCCCGCCCCTTTAACCCCAGCGAGCCCGCCCCTTTAACCCCAGCGAGAGCCCGCCCCTTTAACCCCAGCGAGAGCCCGCCCCTTTAACCCCAGCGAGAGCCCGCCCCTTTAACCCCAGCGAGAGCCCGCCCCTTTAACCCCAGCGAGAGCCCGCCCCTTTAACCCCAGCGAGAGCCCGCCCCTTTAACCCCAGCGAGAGCCCGCCCCTTTAACCCCAGCGAGAGCCCGCCCCTTTAACCCCAGCGAGAGCCCGCCCCTTTAACCCCAGCGAGAGCCCGCCCCTTTAACCCCAGCGAGAGCCCGCCCCTTTAACCCCAGCGAGAGCCCGCCCCTTTAACCCCAGCGAGAGCCCGCCCCTTTAACCCCAGCGAGAGCCCGCCCCTTTAACCCCAGCGAGAGCCCGCCCCTTTAACCCCACTACCTGGATGTCTTGCTGCAGTTGTGCAGGGCCTTGGTGAGACCACATCTGGAGTATTGTGTGCAGTTTTGGTCGCCTTATCTGAGGAAGGATGTTCTTGCCATGGAAGGAGTTCAGCGAAGATTCACCAGGCTGATACCTGGGATGGCAGGAATGATGTATGAGGAGAGATTGGGACGATTGGGCTTGTATTCGCTGGAGTTTAGAAGAATGAGAGGGGATCTCATTGAAACTTATAAAATTCTGACAGGACTGGACAGACTAGATGCAGGAAGGATGTTCCCGATGGTCGGGGAGTCCAGAACCAGGGGGTCACAGTCTAAGGATAAGGGGTAAGCCATTTAGGACAGAAATGAGGAGGAATTTCTTCACCCAGAGAGTGGTGAACCTGTGGAATTCTCTACCACAGAAGGCAGTAGAAGCCAATTCATTAAATATATTCAAGAAGGAGTTGGATATATTTCTTAAGGCTAAAGGGATCCAGGGGTATGGGGAGAAAGCAGGGACCGGGTATTGAAATTGGATGATCAGCCATGATCGCATTGAATGGCCTACTCCTATCTTCTATGTTTCTATGGATTCTGCCACCACATCCTTCCCCCACCTTGCACCTGTTACCTGGCGTTGGGAGTGAGGCTGCGCAGTACGTGAGTCAGCGAGCTCAGTGCCAATGCTCCCGACTGTCGGACCAGCAGCGAGTTTTCGTACGAGGTCTCCTCCGTATAGGGTTTAAAGGTCGTCACCTCGTGCCACAGCCAGTTAAAGAGACAGCTCCGAGTCTGATCCCACACTGTCAAACAGGAACCAGGTCACTGCAGGTCAGACATGGTCGCCCCAAACTCCCCCCCCCCCCCACCACACACAGTGAGACTCCCAACCCCAGCCCCCCCCTTACATAGACAGAGACACCCCCCCCCCCCAACCATGGTCTCCCCAACACGCCCCCCCCCCACACAAACACACTGCCGCCCCCCCCCCCCCCCCAACCAAGACTCCCCAACTCACAGGGTCTCTCCAACATCCCTCCCCCCGACCCTACAGGGTCTCCCCAACCCGCCCCCCACACAAACACATTGCCCCCCACCCAGACTCCCCAACTCACAGGGTCTCTCCAACATCCCCCTCACACACAGACATAGACTCCCAACTGCCTCGTCCCGACAGAAAGGGACCCCCCCCACCCAGGCTAATTATAGCAGATACCCACATGAGGACAGACTGGGGAGTTTGAGCCTGGATCTGCCAGCTCTGGGGGTCTTTCCTCGATTGCCCTCAGCCTCCTCTCCCATGGCCCGAGGCAGCACAAGAGGATCCCGACTGAGATCAGTTAGCAGGACACACTCAGCAGGCCTGATCACAGGTACTGGCAAGAGGGAGTGAGCTAGGCCACAGGCTGGGAACCACTCCCGGCAGTCTGGGCCTCCTCAGTCCCATTGAGGCTCCCGGTCTGACACTGGGGATAGAGCTGGACCGAACTTCGCTCCCAGCCTCCAATCTACGCTCGGACCAAGCAGTCGGAAGCCGAGGTTAGAGACACTCACTCAGAGGGGCATTCAGGTGATCAATGGAGGCGATGAGGTGGATGCCAGGGATGGCAGTGAGCTGGCTCAGTATCTGTTGGTTCCGGTCTCCTCGCAGCATCTGCCCATCAATGTTATGGATCAGAAGATAAAGATTCAGCGTGGAATCTGAGGGGGAGAAAAACACAGCAATAAACAGCAACAGCTCTCTGAACATTACAGAGCACAAGACTCAGATACAAAGCCCCATCCACCAACACACCTGCTCCCCCCACCACGTCACGCTCCCTACCCGTGACACGGCTCTGGGACACACGAACTGCAAGCAGTGATAAAGCCCTGCAGATACACACCCTCCTTAAATGCCCGAACGACGAAGTTCAGCTGGTCCATGGGGTTCCGGAAGCTTCCTTCATATTGTAAAACCTCTTCTGTTATAGAGTTCAGAATCTGCGGCACAATAATTGTTCAGTTACAATTGAACGTGGCCCCCGACCCCGCAAGGCCCGACCCCTGCATGACCCCCACCCCCCCCCCCCCCCAAACACAGCTCCTCCCCGCACGGCCCTGACCCCCCCGCTCCTCCCCGCACGGCCCTGACCCCCCCCCCCTCCCCGGACGGCCCTGACCACCACCCCCCCCCACCCCCCCGGACGGCCCTGACCCCCCGACCCCCCCCCTGCATGGCCTGTGACAGGGATCCCAATCAATGCACAGGCAAGGAGGGAGAGGATTTGCTGTCACCGGGACCATGAGGGGTGGGTGGAGGGACAAGGAGTCCGCCTGCCTGGGGCTCACTTTTAGTTTGAAACCTCGTGTAATCAGTGCCCTCGGCCTTGTCCCCAGCTGTGTTTTTACTTCATGTTGTTCCTCCGCAAATACTCACGGATTTAATAGTTATACTCGGGAAGAATCCGTTCACTACCAAGTGGACAGTGCCCTCCAGCATATGACAGCGGAACTCTTCCAGCAACTCCCTCTTGGAGCCGAGTCCATACAACACGAGGCTGAACCCCAACCTGAAAGAGAGAAAGAGAAAGAGAATCAGAGGGGAAGGTCAAAGACACGAATCACTGAGCATCGGTGACGCACTACCCTCTGCACCGAGGGCCTTGCACACTTGTGTGCGCGTGCATTACTCTCTGCACCGCAGGCCTTGCACATAGAAACAGGAAGCGGCCATTTAGCCCCTCGAGCCTGTTCCTCTAGTCAATGAGATCATGGCTGATCACTCACTGTCCGGGCCACAGCAGCCAGCTCCTATGGAGATGTATCCAGCCTGAGTCAGCACCTTCAGGAGGGTGTTGGGGAGGGGAGAAAGAGAGTAATCCTCAGGAACTATCCGAACACAGGGGGGTTCATAAGAACTTGTCCTGAAGCTAAGAACATAGGAACAGGAGTAGGCCATTTAGCCCCTCGAGCTTGTTCCATCATTCAATGAGATCATGGCTGATCTGTGACCTAACTCCATATGCCCATAGAGTCATAGCGGCACAGAAGGAGGCCATTCGGCCCATCAAGTCCATGCCAGCTCTCTGTAGAGCAATCCAGTCAGTCCCATTCCCCCGCTCTATCCCCGTAGCCCTGCAAGTTTATTTCCCTCAAGTGCCTATTCAGTCTCCCCTTGAAAACACTGAGTGTCTCCGCTTCCACCACTTCCGTCAGCAGCAAATTCCAAGTCACATCCTCACATCTCCCCTGTATCTCTTGCCCAAAACCTTCAATCTGTGTCCCCTAGTCCTTGTACCATCAACTATGGGAACAGCCTTTCCCCGTCTAGCCTATCCAAATCCGTCATAATCTTGTACACCTCTATCAAATCACCCCTCAACCTCCTTTGCCCTAATGAAAACAAATCCAGCTTCTCCAACCTGTCCTTGCAGCTAAGATCCCCCATCCCCAGAACCATTATGGTAAATCGCCTCTGCACCCTCGGTCTTCACATCCTTCCTAAAGTGTGGTGACCAGAACTGGACGCAATACTCCAGTTATGGCCTAACCAGCACTTTATAAAGGTTCAGCATAACTTCTCTACTTTTGCACTCAATACCTCTATTTATGAAGCCCAAGATCCCATATGCTTTGTTAACCACTCTCTCAATATGTCCTGCCACCTTCAGGGACCTATGCACATTAACTCCCTGGCCCCTCTGTCCCTGCACACTCTTTAAAACTGTGCCATTAAGTGTATATTGCCTCTCTCTGTTCCTTCTGTCAAAATGCATCACCTCACACTTCTCTATTAAATTCCATCTGCCACTGGTCTGCCCATTCTGCTAGCTTTTCTATGTCCTGTTGCAGTCAATTGATATCATCACTGTTTGCCACACCCCCAAGTTTGGTGTCATTGGCAAATTTAGAAATTCTACTGTATTCCCATATCCAGGTCATTTATAGCAGTGGCCCCAGCACTGACCCTTGGGGAACACCACTGTTTACCATCCTCCAATCTGAAAAACAGCCATTTACCACAACTTGCTGTTTTCTGTCCTTAAGCCAATTCCTTATCCAAGCTGCCACTGGCCCACCTATTCCATGAGCCTCAATTTTGTTAACCAGCCTTCTATGTGATACTTTGTCAAACGCCTTCCTAAAATCCATGTCAACAACATTCATTGCATTCCCTTCATCAATCCTCCCAGTTACTTAGTCAAAAAATTCAATTAGATTAGTCAAACAAATCTTCCTTTTACAAACCCGTGTTGGCTCTCCTTAATTAGCTTAAGCCTCTCCAAATACGTGTTAATTTTTTCCTTGATTATTGTTTCTAAACTGACCGGCCTGTAGTTACTAGGACTGTCCTTGCACCCTTTCTTGAACAATGGTGTCACATCTGCCACTTTCCAATCCTCAGGCACCTCCCCCGCCTCTAACTACCCGCTACGAACTAGGGAAGATTGGAAAATTACGGCAAGCCCTTCCGCTATCGCCTCCTCCCAATTCCCATAGCAACCTGGGATGCAAGCCATCTGGGCCAGGCGACTTGTCCACCCTAATCATACCCAGCCTTTCTAGTACATCCTGTCTATCAATTTTCACCCCTTCCATTGCTTCTACCTTTTCCACTTCTACCAATATTTTGTCAGCATCCACCTCTTTAGTAAACACCAATACAAAGTACTCATTGAGCATTCTAGCCTTGCCCTGCGCCTCTAAACATATATCACCACCTTTGTCCCCAATAGGCCCCACCCTGCCTTACTACCCACTTACTGTTTACCTGCCGGTAGAAGATTTTTGGGTTCCCTTTTATGTTAACCGCCATTCTACTTTCATATTCTCTCTTTGCCGATCTTATTTTCATCTTCACATCCCCTCTCAACTTATTGTATTTGGTCTGGTTCTCCCTTGAAGAATTCACCTGACCTGCATCATACATCCTCTTTTTTTGTTTCATCATCTTCTCTATCTCCCTCGTCATCCAAGGAGCCCTTGCTTTGGTTCCCTTACCCTTCCCTCTTGTTGGAATGTACCTAGCCTGTACTTGGAACATCTCCTCCTTAAAGATCACCCATTGTTCCATTACAGTTTTTCCTGTCAGTCTTTGGTTCCATTTTATCCTGCCTAGATCCTTTCACATTGAAGTTAGCCCTATTCCAGTTTAGAAGTTCCACTCTAGATTGTTCCTTGCTCCTCTCCATTGCTAATCTAAATCTTATGATACGATGATCACTCGTACCCAACTGTTCTCCCACAGACACGGTCAGCCTGGCCCACCTCATTCCCCAGCTCCATATCCCTGAATATCGTTGGTTAACAAAAATCTATCAATCTCAGATTTAAAATTAACAATTCACCTAGCATTGCGAAAGAGTTTTCCAAATTTCTACCATCCTGTGTGTGTAGAAGTGTTTTCTAACTTCACTCCTGAAAGGCCTGGCTCTAATTTCTAGACTATGCCCCCTAGTCCGATACTCCCCAACCAGCGGAAATAGTTTCTCTTCATCTAGCCTATCAGCTCCCCTTAATATCTTGAAAAGTTAGATCAAATCACCCCTTAACCTTCTAAATGCCAGGGAATACAACCCTAATTTGTGTAATCTCTCCTTGTAATTTAATCCTTGGAGACCAGGTATCATTCTGATAAACCTACACTGCACTCCCTCCAAGGCCAATATGAAGGTATGGTCTAACGAGGGCTTTGTACAGCTGCAGCATAACTTCTACCCACTTGTATTCTAGTCCTCTAAATATAAAGGCCAGCATCCCATTAGCTTTTTTGATTATTTTCTGTTGTTGTCCATGACATTTTAATGATCTATTTACATGGACCCCCCAAGTCTCTTTGGACCTCCACTGTTTCTAGCTTTTCATCATTTAGAAAGTACCCTGTTCTATCCTTTTTAGGTCCAAAGTAGATGACCTCACATTTGCCTACATTGAAATCCATTTGCCACAGTTTTGCCCATTTGTTTAATCTATTAAAATCTTGTAATTTGATACTTCAATCTACACTGCTTACAATGCCATCTATCTTTGTGTCATTGGCAATCTTGGATATGTGGCTTTCAATCCCATCATCTAAGTCATTAATAAATACTGTGAATAGTTGAGGCCCCAACACAGATCCCTGTGGGACACCACTAGTCACACCCTGGCAATTAGAGTACCTGCCCATTATCCCTACTCTCTGTCTCCTGCTGTTCAGCCAATTTCCTAACCAGGTCAAAAATTTGCCTTCAATTGCATGAGCTTCAACTTTAGCGAACACTATCAAATGCCTTCTGGAACTTTATCAAATGCCTTCTGGAAGTTCATATAAATAACATCCATAGACATTCCCCTGTCCACTGCTTTAGTCACCTCTTCAAAAAATTCAATCAGGTTTGTCAGGCATGACCTACCTTTCACAAATTCATGTTGGCTCTCTCTGATCAACTAAAAATTTTCAAGGTATTCAGTCACCCTATCCTTAATTATAGACTCTCGTAATTTCCCCACAACAGATGTTAGGCTAACTGGTCTATAATTCCCTGGTTTCCCTCTCTCGCCATGCTTAAATAGCAGAGTGCCAAGTGCAATTTTCCAATCTAAAGGAACGGGTTTCCAAATCGAGGGAACTTTGGAAGATTATAGTCAGGGCATCTGCAATTTGCTCACCTACTTCCTTTAAAACCCTGGGATGGAAACCATCTGGTCCTGGGGATTTGTCACTCTTAATGCCATTATTGTCTTCATGACTGTTATTTTACTTATGTTAATTTTGGGGAGTCCCCATCCCTGATTTAATATTAATTTCCTTGGGATTTCTAGCAGGTTATCCTCTTCTTGTACTGTAAATACTGACGCAAAGTAATTATTCAACTTGTCCGTCACTTCCTTATTTTCATTGATAATATCAACGCTATCAGTTTCCAAGGGGCCAACATTGCTCCTGACTACCCTCTTTTTCCAAATATAATTATAAAAATTGTGTGTTGATTTTGATATCCCTTGCAAGTTTCTTTTCATACTCCCATTTTGTAGCTCTTACTGTCTGATTTGTGACCCTTTGCTGTTCTTTCTATCTTTCCTAGTCACCAGGATCTGTGCTAGTTTTTGCATTTTTGTGTGCTTTTTCTTTTAGTTTTATGTTTTCCCTTACCTCTTTAGGCATTACTCTGCACCAAGGGCCTCACACGCTTGTGTGCGCACGCACTACTCTCTACAGCGAGGGTCTCGCACGCTTGTGTGTGTGCATTACTCTCTGCACTGAGGGTCTCGCACGCTTGTGAGAGTGCACTACTCTCTGCACCGAGGGTCTCGCACGCTTGTGCACACACTACTCTCTGCACTGAGGATCTTGCATGCTTGTGTGTGTGCGCACTACTCTCTGCACTAAGAGCCTCGCACGCGCGCTACTCTCTGCAGAGGGTCTTCACGCTTGTGTGTAAACTACACTCTGCACCAAGAACCTTGCATGCTTATGTGCGCGCAGTACTCTCTGCACAGAGGGTCACGCGCGCACTACTCTCTGCACCAAGAGCCTCGCACGCTTGTGTGTAAACACTACTCCCTGCACTGCGCGCGCATGCGTGCCCCCTACTCTGCACCGAGGGTCTTGCATGCTTGTGCGCGCACTACTCTCTGCACCGAGGGCCTTGCACGCTTGTGCGCGCACTACTCTCTGCACCGAGGGCCTCGCACGCGCACTACTCTCTGCACCGAGGGCCTCGCACGCGCGCGCACTACTCTCTGCACCGAGGGCCTCGCACGCGCGCGCTGCGCAGCGCACTACTCTCTGCACCGAGGGCCTCGCACGCGTGCACTACTCTCTGCACCGAGGGCCTCGCACGCGCGCACTACTCTCTGCACCGAGGGCCTCGCACGCGCGCACTACTCTCTGCACCGAGGGCCTCGCACGCGCGCACTACTCTCTGCACCGAGGGCCTCGCACGCGCGCACTACTCTCTGCACCGAGGGCCTCGCACGCGTGCGCGCGCACTACTCCACTACTCTCTGCACCGAGGCGCGCCTCTCTGCACCGAGGGCCCGCCGGTGCGCGCGCACTACTCTCTGCACCGAGGGCCTCGCACGCGCTGTGCGCGCGCACTACTCTCTGCACCGAGGGCCTCGCACGGCGCCTGACGCTTTGCGCGCACTACTCTCTGCACCGAGGGCCTCGCACGCCTCGTGGCGCGCGCACTACTCCTCTGCACCGAGGGCCTCGCACGCGTGCGCGCGCACTACTCTCTGCACCGAGGGCCTCGCAACGCGTGCGCGCGCACTACTCTCTGCACCGAGGGCCTCGCACGCGTGCGCGCGCACTACTCTCTGCACCGAGGGCCTCGCACGCGTGCGCGCGCGCGCATTACTCTCTGCACCGAGGGCCTCGCACGCGTGCGCGCGCACTACTCTCCGCACCGAGGGCCTCGCACGCGTGCGCGCGCACTACTCTCTGCACCGAGGGCCTCGCACGCGTGCGCGCGCACTACTCTCCGCACCGAGGGCCTCGCACGCGTGCGCGCGCACTACTCTCTGCACCGAGGGCCACGCACGCGTGCGCGCGCACTACTCTGCACCGAGGGCCACGCACGCGTGTGCGCGCACTACTCTCTGCACCGAGGGCCTCGCACGCGTGTGCGCGCACTACTCTCTGCACCGAGGGCCTCGCACGCGTGTGCGCGCACTACTCTCTGCACCGAGGGCCGCGCACACGTGTGCGCGCACTACTCTCTGCACCGAGGGCCGCGCACGCGTGCGCGCACTACTCTCTGCACCGAGGGCCTCGCACGCGTGCGCGCACTACTCTCTGCACCGAGGGCCTCGCACGCGTGCGCGCACTACTCTCTGCACCGAGGGCCTCGCACGCGTGCGCGCACTACTCTCTGCACCGAGGGCCTTGCACGCGCGCACTACTCTCTGCACCGAGGGCCTCGCACGTGTGCGCGCGCACTACTCTCTGCACCGAGGGCCTCGCACGCGTGCGCGCACTACTCTCTGCACCGAGGGCCTTGCACGCGCGCACTACTCTCTGCACCGAGGGCCTCGCACGCGTGCGCGCACTACTCTCTGCACCGAGGGCCTCGCACGCGTGCACTACTCTCTGCACCGAGGGCCTCGCACGCGTGCGCGCGCACTACTCTCTGCACCGAGGGCCTCGCACGCGTGCGCGCGCACTACTCTCTGCACCGAGGGCCTCGCACGCCGTGCGCGCGCACTACTCTCTGCACCGAGGGCCTCGCACGCGTGCGCGCGCACTACTCTCTGCACCGAGGGCCTCGCACGCGTGCGCGCACTACTCTCTGCACCGAGGGCCTCGCACGCGCGCACTACTCTCTGCACCGAGGGCCTCGCACGTGTGCGCGCGCACTACTCTCTGCACCGAGGGCCTCGCACGCGTGCGCGCGCACTACTCTCTGCACCGAGGGCCTCGCACGCGTGCGCGCGCACTACTCTCTGCATCGAGGGCCTCGCACGCGTGCGCGCACTACTCTCTGCACCGAGGGCCTCGCACGCGCGCACTACTCTCTGCACCGAGGGCCTCGCACGTGTGCGCGCGCACTACTCTCTGCACCGAGGGCCTCGCACGCGTGCGCGCGCACTACTCTCTGCACCGAGGGCCTCGCACGCGTGCGCGCACTACTCTCTGCACCGAGGGCCTCGCACGCGTGCGCGCACTACTCTCTGCACCGAGGGCCTCGCACGCGCGCACTACTCTCTGCACCGAGGGCCTGGCACGTGTGCGCGCGCACTACTCTCTGCACCGAGGGCCTCGCACGTGTGCGCGCGCACTACTCTCTGCACCGAGGGCCTCGCACGTGTGCGCGCGCACTACTCTCTGCACCGAGGGCCTCGCACGCGTACTACTCTCTGCAGCGAGGGCCTCGCACGCGTGTGCGCGCACTACTCTCTGCACCGAGGGCCTCGCACGCGTGTGCGCGCACTACTCTCTGCACCGAGGGCCTCGCATGCGTGTGCGCGCACTACTCTCTGCACCGAGGGCCACGCACGCGTGTGCGCGCACTACTCTGCACCGAGGGCCTCGCACGTGTGCGCGCGCACTACTCTCTGCACCGAGGGCCTCGCACGCGTACTACTCTCTGCAGCGAGGGCCTCGCACGCGTGTGCGCGCACTACTCTCTGCACCGAGGGCCTCGCACGCGTGTGCGCGCACTACTCTCTGCACCGAGGGCCTCGCATGCGTGTGCGCGCACTACTCTCTGCACCGAGGGCCACGCACGCGTGTGCGCGCACTACTCTGCACCGAGGGCCGCGCACGCGTGCGCGCACTACTCTCTGCACCGAGGGCCGCGCACGCGTGCGCGCACTACTCTCTGCACCGAGGGCCTCGCACGCGTGCGCGCACTACTCTCTGCACCGAGGGCCTCGCACGCGCGTGCGCACACTACTCTCTGCACCGAGGGCCTCGCACGCGTGCGCGCACTACTCTCTGCACCGAGGGCCTCGCACGCGTGTGCGCGCACTACTCTCTGCACCGAGGGCCTCGCACGCTGTACTCACTGTGTTTGCAGCATCCACTTGTGAAAGAGTTTTTCATGTTCATTGTTGAGCTGCCTGCGCTCACCTGCAAAGGGCAAACTGTCGTCACTCAGCAGCCTCGCCAAGGTCTCCTGAATCAGGTGGAAACAAATGGTCAGGTTACAGCGCGAGGGTCCTGCACGTTCCACCAGAGCTTCCCCCACACTTGGAGCATGGCCACAAGGAATCTAGGACCTCCCGCAGCCAGAGGACAGCACTGAATATTGACAGTCACCACAACATAGTCTCCTTCAGATACCCCACCCATCGCAAACCCCCACCCACCCAAAGCGCCCCTCGATATCCATCGCACCCACCCAACATAGGAACAGGAGTAGGTCCTTCAGCACTTGAGTCTGTTGCATTGTTTAATTAGATGATGTCTGATCTGTATCTTAGCTCTATCTAAATGCCTTGATTCCATATCCCTTAATACCCTTGCCTAACTAAAATCTATCAATCTCAGTCTTGAAGTAACACCTCAATACAACACATACCTGATCCAGCTTTGGGGTCTGCAGCTTCTGTAACGTACAGTCAGAGGTCAGGACCTTTGAACTACTGTGAGCTTCGAAGTACAGCTCAACAAGGTTTGGCTTAAAGAGAAAAAGAAACATCAGTAACTTGCACCAAGTCAGAATGGCGAATTGCGTCTTACTGTCAGCACAGAGACTGCTCAGAGATAATTAATCAGCCCCGGGAATTATCAGCACAGGTATTGTGGCGGAAACAAGCTACCTTATAAAATGGGGGCTAACCCGCCCAGCACTAAAGCCAACAGCAGTCTACTTGCCAACATGGGGAATAAACTGACACCAACATCAGCAATCCCATCGCCCCGCAGGGCTGAACTAACACCCCAGGCCCGAGCCTGGGTTGCTCTGACCCAGCTCTCAATACGAGCAACTGATCTCGTTGCAAGGAGGAAACAGGTCCCTCAAGGTGAAACAAGCCCCCAGGAGTGGGGTAGGGGGGACCTGGACTCAGTCCTGTCCCAGAGCAGCATCTGCCCCCTCAGTCCCTGGCACTCTCCTCCCTCCCTGGTCACAGCGAACTCACCAGCCGAGCTGGGCCTACCTGGGCGGGCTTCCTGGATTTCTTGGTGGGGGTTTTGCCTGGAGCTGGGGCTGACGTCACTGCTTCGAGCACTGGCCTCCGATCGCTGGCTCCTCCTGGGGAATTCTCCTCTCCCCATTCGGAGTCTGAAGACGAGTAATCGCTCTCACTGTCGCCGTTCAGATCGGCCGAGCCTGGATCAAACAATCAACAGCTTCAGTCAGAGATGGAGGGCCGATTAGCCTGCCCCTCTCCCACCCCCCGGAGACGGGACACACAGCCCCTCACCCCCCACTCCCGAAGGAGGGAGACACAGCCCCTCACCCCCCACCCCCGAAGGAGGGAGACACAGCCCCTCAACCCCACCCCCGAAGGAGGGAGACACAGCCCCTCACCCCCCACCCCCGAAGGAGGGAGACACAGCCCCTCACCCCCCACCCCCGAAGGAGGGAGACACAGCCCCTCACCCCCCACCCCCGAAGGAGGGAGACACAGCCCCTCACCCCCCACCCCCGAAGGAGGGAGACACAGCCCCTCACCCCCCACCCCCGAAGGAGGGAGACACAGCCCCTCACCCCCCACCCCCGTGGACGGGAGACACAGCCCCTCACCCGCCCCCGTGGACGGGAGACACAGCCCCTCACCCGCCCCCGTGGACGGGAGACACAGCCCCTCACCCGCCCCCGTGACGGGAGACACAGCCCCTCACCCGCCCCCGTGACGGGAGACACAGCCCCTCACCCGCCCCCGTGACGGGAGACACAGCCCCTCACCCGCCCCCGTGACGGGAGACACAGCCCCTCACCCGCCCCCGTGACGGGAGACACAGCCCCTCACCCGCCCCCGTGACGGGAGACACAGCCCCTCACCCGCCCCCGTGACGGGAGACACAGCCCCTCACCCGCCCCCGTGACGGGAGACACAGCCCCTCACCCGCCCCCGTGACGGGAGACACAGCCCCTCACCCGCCCCCGTGACGGGAGAGACAGCCCCTCACCCGCCCCCGTGACGGGAGACACAGCCCCTCACCCCCCGAGGCGCGACACTCAGCCCCTCGCCCACCCCCGGAGACGGGAGACACAGCCCCTCACCCCAGGACGGGAGACACAGCCCCTCACCCCAAGACGGAAGACACAGCCCCTCACCCAAAGACGGGAGACACAGCCCCTCACCCCAAGACGGGAGACACAGCCCCTCACCCCAAGACGGGAGACACAGCCCCTCACCCCAAGACGGGAGACACAGCCCCTCACCCCAAGACGGGAGACACAGCCCCTCACCCCAAGACGGGAGACACAGCCCCTCACCCCAAGACGGGAGACACAGCCCCTCACCCCAAGACGGGAGACACAGCCCCTCACCCCAAGACGGGAGACACAGCCCCTCACCCCAAGACGGGAGACACAGCCCCTCACCCCAAGACGGGAGACACAGCCCCTCACCCCAAGACGGGAGACACAGCCCCTCACCCCAAGACGGGAGACACAGCCCCTCACCCCAAGACGGGAGACACAGCCCCTCACCCCAAGACGGGAGACACAGCCCCTCACCCCAAGACGGGAGACACAGCCCCTCACCCCAAGACGGGAGACACAGCCCCTCACCCCAAGACGGGAGACACAGCCCCTCACCCCAAGACGGGAGACACAGCCCCTCACCCGGAGACGGGACACACAGCCCCTCACCCCTATCTCTCCACCACCAACCCACCCCTCACCCACCGACACGGGGCACACGGTCCATCCCTCAAGATTCAATAAAATGTTGCGTCACCCCATTGGTTCCAGTATCATTTTCAAACACTGGGAAGTGTCAACAACCCACCCACCTGACAGACTGGTGTGGAAACCCTCCCCGCCCCCACCCCCCCACGGTCCTCTATCACCCCCGCTCCCTCCGCCCTGCACACTCACCGGTCAGCCTTTTCCTCAGCCTGTAGGGGGTGGTCGACACAAACTGCCTCTTACACTGTGGGGCAGAAAACTCAGTTCAGAACACACAACCAACACAATCCGTCCTTCTAGAACAGTCTACCATCCTGTGCACGCGGCCCGGAACATGCACTGACCACACCAGATACTCCAACAGACACTGGACGGCTCCCTGACCAAAGTTCAGCGAGTCAGAGAATCAATCGTACCTCGTTCGACCCAGTAACCAGTGCCAATCTTATCTGCTATAGGTACAGGCTGCACCTTCATTCTGTGACGCTCACCAGTGGGACTCATCACTGGGATTAGATCCAGAGTCCCGGAAGCAGGTACAGCATGGGTTAGATACAGAGTAAAGCTCCCTATACTCTGTCCCATCAAACACTCCCAGGGCAGGTACAGCATGGATTAGGTACAGAGTAAAGCTCCCTCTACAATGTCCCATCAAACATTCCCGGGGCAGGTACAGCATGGGTTAGATACAGAGTAAAGCTCCCTCTACATTGTCCCATCAAACACTCCCAGGGCAGGTACAGCACGGGTTACAGAGTAAAGCTCCCTCTACACTGTCCCATCAAACACTCCCAGGGCAGGTACAGCACGGGTTAGATACAGAGTAAAGCTCCCTCTACACTGTCCCATCAAACACTCCCAGGGCAGGTACAGCACGGGTTAGATACAGAGTAAAGCTCCCTCTACACTGTCCCATCAAACACTCCCAGGGCTGGTACAGCACGGGTTAGAGGAGGAGATCTGCTCTGACTGGAGATTGCCCGTAATTGATCCCATGAGCATGTTTCATTTGTTACCCTCTAACACCGGGGCTGATAGATGACTCTCTGCTCCTTCCTCACCTTGGACGGGGTCTTGCTCTGCATCGACTGTCCTGGGAAAACAAAAACACAGATTCCTTCAACCTCCAGAATCTAATTTCGCACAAAACACAAATAAAGAGGGCTGGAAGAAGTGCCTGCCCGAGGACTGAATTAGTGCGATGCTGGGACTGGGAGACAGCAAGGCAATAAACTCAGCGCTGCTTCATTCCAAACACGAAATCTGCCTCCCAGACAGCCGGCAATTTCTCAAATCACACTGACCAGGTGGTCCCGTGCGCGACCTGCAGTCGGTGCTGCATCACCGCATCTCAACTGGGGGGCGCAATAGGGGATAAAGCAGGCCTCAGTGCCCGGGATTGGGGAGGAGAAAGAAAAATGTCAGCCTGGGACCCGGAGCCTGATTGCTGTCCCGTGACACTGAAGGAGAGATCCAGTGATGGGAGGGTGGGGAGTGATTTGGAGTGAGGACAGAATCAGGCTCAGCTGTGATGTCTAGACAGGTGAACAGCCTGCCAACACTCATTGACTAGACGCTGGTTAATGACCACTTGGTACTGGACCCGAGGACAGCACCCTGAGCTCCAGCACACAGTGCGGGGGGCTTTCTGTAACAGTCGTTCCCCTGGTTACCCAGCTGTCCCTACCATCGCTCAGTGTTTCCACTCCAACCTGCAGGCCCCATCTCTTATTACGTCCCGGAGTTATCCTGGAGCTGGGAACTCACCGCCGTTCCCGGCCTGATCCACACTCAATCGGCTGTCGGCTGCACAGAATGTCACACTTTTCCCCGGCGTCTGGGCAAGTTCAGAGGCTGTGATCCGAAACAGAATGATTGAGCACTTCAAATATCAACAGTCTCATCCCCCACCCAAACCCCACTGGGGAAAGGGCCATCAGAGACTCCCCCTTCTCACTCTCAGAACAAAACCACTCCCCCTCCACAGCTCCCCATACACTCCTTCCCCTCCCCCGAGCTCCCCTGACCCAAACCACCCGCCCACCCCGAGCTCCCTGGCCCAACCCACCCGCCCCGAGCTCCCTGACCCCCCCCACCCCGAGCTCCCTGACCCAACCCACCCCGAGCTCCCTGACCCAACCCACCCGCCCACCCCCGAGCTCCCTGACCCAACCCACCCGCCCACCCCGAGCTCCCTGACCCCCCCCCACCCCGAGCTCCCTGACCCAACCCACCCCGAGCTCCCTGACCCAACCCACCCCGAGCTCCCTGACCCAACCCACCCCGAGCTCCCTGACCCAACCGCCCACCCCGAGCTCCCTGACCCCCCCCCACCCCCGAGCTCCCTGACCCCCCCCCACCCCGAGCTCCCTGACCCAACCCACCCCGAGCTCCCTGACCCAACCCACCCCGAGCTCCCTGACCCAACCCACCCCGAGCTCCCTGACCCAACCCACCCGCCCACCCTGACCCAACCGCCCACCCCGAGCTCCCTGACCCAACCCACCCGCCCACCCCGAGCTCCCTGACCCAACCCACCCGCCCCGAGCTCCCTGACCCAACCCACCCCGAGCTCCCTAACCCAACCCACCCGCCCAGCCCGAGCTCCCTAACCCAACCCACCCTCCCAGCCCAAGCTCCCTAACCCAACCCACCATCCCTCCCAGCCAGAGCTCCCTGACCCAACCCACCACCCCTCCCAGCCCGAGCTCCCTGACCCAACCCACCCGCCCACCCCGAGCTCCCTGACCCAACCCACCCGCCCACCCCGAGCTCCCTGACCCAACCCACCCGCCCACCGAGCTCCCTGACCCAACCCACCCTCCCAGCCCAAGCTCCCTGACCCAACCCACCACCCCTCCCAGCCCGAGCTCCCTGACCCAACCCACCCACCCACCCCGAGCTCCCTAACCCAACCCACCCACCCCAAGCTCCACCCAACCCACCCACAAGCTCCACCCAACCCACCTCGAGCTCGCCACCCAACCCACCCGTCCACCCCGAGCTCCCTAACCCAACCGCCCACCCCGAGCTCCCTAACCCAACCGCCCACCCCGAGCTCCCTAACCCAACCGCCCACCCCGAGCTCCCTAACCCAACCGCCCACCCCGAGCTCCCTAACCCAACCGCCCACCCCGAGCTCCCTAACCCAACCGCCCACCCCGAGCTCCCTAACCCAACCGCCCACCCCGAGCTCCCTAACCCAACCGCCCACCCCGAGCTCCCTAACCCAACCGCCCACCCCGAGCTCCCCTAACCCAACCCACCCCGAGCTCCCTAACCCAACCCACCCCGAGCTCCCCTAACCCAACCCAACCGCCCACCCCGAGCTCCCTAACCCAACCGCCCACCCCGAGCTCCCTAACCCAACCGCCCACCCCGAGCTCCCTAACCCAACCGCCCACCCCGAGCTCCCTAACCCAACCCCCCACCCCGAGCTCCCTAACCCAACCGCCCACCCCGAGCTCCCTAACCCAACCGCCCACCCCGAGCTCCCTAACCCAACCGCCCACCCCGAGCTCCCTAACCCAACCGCCCACCCCGAGCTCCCTAACCCAACCGCCCACCCCGAGCTCCCTAACCCAACCCACCCCGAGCTCCCTAACCCAACCCAACCGCCCACCCCGAGCTCCCTAACCCAACCGCCCACCCCGAGCTCCCTAACCCAACCGCCCACCCCGAGCTCCCTAACCCAACCCACCCCGAGCTCCCTAACCCAACCCAACCGCCCACCCCGAGCTCCCCACCCAACCCACACCGCCACCCCAGAGCTCCCCACACCCCCGTGATGTGGCCCCTCAAACTCACCAAGCTTCGCCATCTTATTCCCACGTTTGATGGTTTGAAAGGTAAAGACGTCACCACCTGCTGCATGCATCCCATCCTTCGAATTACCTGGGCAACCTGCAACCACAAATGCTTCGTTCAGATTTTCAAACTGCTTTTCTCTCATTTTGGGGGTCAGGGACATAAATCAGATGGAAAACCTCCATCCAAGGACAGTCAGAGTGTGCAGCCCATCATTCATCAGACAAGTCTCTGCGATTGCTGCAAGGTCATAACCTCCTCGTCAGCACAGACTCAGCAACTTCTGCTCAAGAAAGGTATTTGTATCGTGTTGTGGGGCACCTTTACCCCTGTACCTAAACTGTCCTCTACTGCCCTAACCCCCCCCCCCCCCGACTTACAGTCCTATCCCCACGCTGCACCTGTTTATTTTCAGAGGTCACTCGCACAGCCTTGCACCCTCTCTTCCTCTGTACCTTGACTATCGGGCTTCAGGCTTGGTCTTCTTCCAATAACCTCGATTCCACCCTGATTGCTTCCCCCTTGACATGAGAATGTGAGCAGCCTGCAGTATACCCAGTACCTGTGCCACCTGTTCCAAGGGCCTCCACATAATCCCGCTCATTGAAGATCTCCGAACTCTCCTCATCCGGCTCCGTCTCTGCCCGTTTCCTAGGAGCTTTCTTCACATTTACTAATGCCCGAGGTGCATTGTTCTGCAGCTTAATGCCTGAAAAACAAGTCACCGCAAAACTCATTAAATGGTGGGGTGCCAGGGAGTCCCCTTGTAATAAAGGGGTGGTCATTCCAGCAGCGTGTTAGACAGGAGCAGAGAAGAATAACACAGGGAGAGAGACTGTGACAGAAAGAGACTGACAGAGAGAGAGACCGACAGAGACACCCCAACAAGGGGCGGGGGGGGAGAGAGAGAGAGAGAGAGAGAGAGAGAGACACACCCCGACAAGGAGGGGAGGGGAGGGGAGGGAGAGAAAAGGAGAGAGAGACACACACACCCAGGGGGGCGGGGAAAAAGAGAGAGAGACCGACCGACAGGGGGAGAGTGTGAGACTGACAGGGGGAGAGAGAGAGAGAGAGAGAGAGGGAGAGGGAGACCGACAGGGGGGGAGGGGGAGGGGAAGAGAGAGAGGGGGAGGGGGAGACCGACGGAGGGAGGGGGGGAGAGACCGACGGAGGGAGGGGGGGAGAGACCGACGGAGGGAGGGGGGGAGAGA